>NW_025813702.1:0-330520 GCF_021917145.1 Hypomesus transpacificus | reverse complement strand
TCAGTTTCTCATGGGCGGGCCAGATTATCTGTGCAGGCAAAGCAAAGGGGAGGTAACCTTCCTCCTTGTGACGTCAAACAGATTAATTGAGCCTTCATTTTCTCAAAGGCGGAGAAGGACACCCAGGGCTTGGTTTACACCTAACGGAAATGTTAGCCACTGGGGGACCAAAGGCAGGCTAGGGGAACTCATATTAATGTTAAATAACCTCCTAAAGTGACGTTTTCATGTCATGTGACCTTTAAAGAAATCCGAGAAGCTGGCTATCTTCAGCAGGCTCGTATCTACAATAGGCAGTCCTCCCTGACGTTTCTGGTGTAGAATGGAGTGAAATTCAACATTGTGCACACTGCCAGTGAGCGACCCGAGTCTGACTGAGGCAAACGTCAAAACAGACAGTGTAAGGGGTACGCAGACTCACTCAGATTGCCAGTTTTAAACAAATCACAAAAATAATCGGACAAGCTGGCTAAAAGCAGAATTCCCATATCTCTTGAAAGCTGCCCTGCTTGACTCTTTAGATGTAGAACATTATGACATGAAGACATGGCTGCCGGCCATCTATGCGGTCTACCGGCGACATTCTAACAACAATTTCAAGAATTTCGTGACCCTAATCAAAATTCTGATGTGACAGATCAATGGGGAATTGCTGTCTCTCTTAAAGGCTGTCCTCCTCAACCTTTTTAAATATAACTATTTGTATGATCCGTGTGGTCCTTTGCTGTTATAAATGCTATCCTTTCCCGGTTTTCTGCCACAACTTTGCGCGCGCATCCCGAATGTTTACAAACAAATAATTGGCCTGTATGAGAGAAAATGTATGTTGTGAGAATGTGTGTAAGAAAAGGTAGAAACACGATAGGTGGCTTTGCAGCTTCGCTTCTTGGCCCACAATGACTCAAGGCCTAGGCCTGCATGTCTCCTATTACAATAAATATATCTGAAATGCCAACATCCGTGACACTGTTGAAGCCATTTATTAAGGGCTAAAAGCAGTGACAAGTTTTTCATGCAGTAATAACATTTTTATAAATCCTTACACAATTCAGAGGGTACTGTAATAGTCCATAATCCAGAGGGATGTTGATAACCCTCCATACCTATATCCTTTCATTAGTATTTTTCACAATTGCTAAAACACATTTCTTGAAACAGTCATCCATTTTCTCAAAACTGTAAACACAAAACCAAATATTCAAACTCAATTTCCAAAACCTCTGACTCTTCTGGCAAAATCAAAAACTCGCTCCTAAACCATGTAACCTGTGCTCAAAATCAAACTATGCTTTCAGATCATAAACACAACCAATCAATATATAAACACTATGGAGCAATCATTAGACACAACACAACATTTTTTAGAACACAGCATCCAGGGCATGTAGTTACATGTAAAGAATAATTTGTTTATGTTTACACAGTAAATTCATTTACTGTAGCAATAAAGAAAACGGATTTTGGATTTTGAAACACTGGATTTTGATGTTTCAACACCCATTGACACTTTCCTGATGTATGACTATGTTTAGCCTGTGTTCTGCACCTCTCTTTCACCAACCATCTCTGGAGGATGGGATCCCTCACTAATTTGCTCATCCTAAGGTTTCTGTAAATTATTTCTCCTCATGTGAGTTTTTCTGGGAGTTTTTCCCTGTCATCCTTGAAGCTCGAGGTTGGCTGAGGGGCAGTTCTATGGGCGTATGTGAAGCCCTCTGTAACACTGCTTGTAAAAAGGGCTATACAAATGCTGTAAATTTGATTTGATTTGAAAATATTATAGTAACCATCACAACTTAGTACTTAGAACAAAAAAAACCCTCTGGTGTGCTGGATCCAGCCTAAAAAACACTCCACACCTATGTTACCACAGGCCAATTCCATTGCCTGTAGGAAATGTACCCTGGTATATTGGTTTCAGTCATAGACCTTCTACCGCCATGCAGAGAAAAAATCTTCAATTGGGTTGAGAAAAGGGCTGTATGGTGGAAGGCAAACATTTACAGTAAAAAATGCTGGTTCATGTTGAACTGTTCTAGTACACGGACACCACGGTGAAAGCTGACATTGTCCCAAACCAGCATTAGAAACAAGTGTGAACAATTTTGAGTCATTGTGTTTTACAGATGACAACTGTGTTGTAGTTGTGTTACTGTTTGCCGCCTGTGTTTACCATTTTGCAGGACAAGTGCATCACAGTGCAAAATGTGTTTAGTGAATGAGAATGTGTTCAGAGTTTTGCCAAAAGAGTGTCTGATTTGACAAATTGGTTTAGTTCACTGAACATTTGATTCAGAGGTTGGGGTTTAGTGTTTCAGCAATTGTGAAAAACTGTAACTTAGCTTCAACCCTTACGACAAATGGGGCCCTGGAGCAGGTTTTCATCAAGGACGTCTTTGTACATTGCTACATTCATGTTTCCCTTGATCCTGACTCAGTTCCTGCTGCTGAAAAACATCCCCACAGCATGATGCTGCCATCATCATGCTTCACTGTAAGGATGGTGTTGGCCAGGTGATGAGTGGTGCCTGGTTTCCTCCAGACATGATGCTTGACATTCAGGCCAATGTGTTTTCTATTTTTTGGTGTATATTATAAATGAGCAAAAAAATCATTATGTAGAATGTTGAGGGGAAAAAATGCATTGCATTTTGCAATACAGGGGTAACACAACAACATGTGGCAAAGTGAAGCATTGTGAATACTTTCCGAATGCGCTGTATGCCCACAAATACGATTAAAAATTACATTTTTCAAGGAAGTAAAACCATGTAATCTCAATTGGTTGTTCAAGAAACATATGTCCTGCAAAACTACATCGATCTTGAATGATTGGGAGCACCCAGTGTCCAACACATCACCGTTCCTTCCACCTGTTCCCCTGAAACAGAGTTAGTGTAGCCCATCGCTGGCTAAACAAATCTTTCCCTTTCCGAAAGCTGCCCTGCTAATTAATGCTGAGATTAACAGACTCTTGCTGGCGACATAGCAGTGGGGAACCTTCAGGGCCTTCTACGCCTTCAGAGAAGGCCTAAACAAATAATAAATAATAATATATTTAATACTAATAATAAAGTATTCAATAAATAATTTTAAAAAATATATATATCTCATTTAATTTAATACAATACATTGAATACATTTTCTCTCATCTATGTTTTATAGTTAAGCTTACTGTCAAGTTCATGTCCTGAAAACATGTTATCCAATCAGAATCGTCTGTAAGGCCCAGTTAGCTGGCTCATTCATTGGTTAGGACTTCACAAATCCTGGGGAAGGCCAAGCTGTGTGTTTTGGGGTGAAGAGTGACGGGCAAATCGACCAATCACGCTTTGATTTCAAGTGGGCGGGAACAAAACAAAACATCCTAGGCCTTCATGAAGTCCTAATGAAGTCCTAATCTCTTGCAGAGTGGTGAGAGCGGTTGAGAGACAGAGTCACCGTCCAAACTAGCCCAGGTAAATTAAAAAACGCATACATATGTCTCCGTTTGCACCTCCCGTCCACACTAATACGGCGTATTCGGACACTGAAAACTGAGCTTTTCGAATACGCTCCCCTAGCCGGAGACATTTGAAAACGCCGGGTTCACGTAGTAGTGTGGACGGGGTCCACGGAGCTTTTCAGATACGATGACGTTCAGTTGCCATGACACTGGGGTTAGCTTGCGCTCTATAGCTATAGCTAATGTCAAGATGAACGAACATGGAAGGTGAAAGAAATATGCTGCTCCATCTCTATAATTTATTTACCAGTTTAGTTAGTGTACTACTTTAGATACAAGTATTATCACTTAATAGATACGCGTTACTCCTACGCAGAAGGCGAGCGTTGTACTCGGTGTGCCTGAACAGATATTATTGACGTTATGGTCTATTTGTTTACATCCGTGTCATCGTTAGCTAATTAAAGGATTGCACTTGTTTAACCCATTCAATTAGCTAATCGTATTGTTGCTTTTCTCCACAATGATTTTTTTCTCGGCGGTGATGGCCGAGGTGAAGGCCCAGCTGTAGTACTCACGGTTCGCCACTGCGACATAGGTAATACCTACACCAACTTGAAGACACACATCTTGATAAAGTGGTGGTGGAACACCCTGTCAGTTATAGGAAAGAAGCAACCAAACTAATTAGAGACTTGCTGATGTTCCTGGGAATTGTATTTGTGTGTGCGTGTTTTAGATTGTGTGTGATTTATAGTCAACCTGAAAAGTGAATACACCTTTCAACCCCTTATCAAGACTGTCAGCTCAAGACTGTTTGTTTTGCAGCTATGCTGCTATATTAAACAACATCAGCATACTGCACTCTGTGTACACTATACTGTCAGTATTAGAGCACATTAAGCACCTCAAGAATGCGACTTGACAGGCATGGAAACTAATTGAGAGACAGTTCTCGTGCTTTTGAGAGATAAATGCGGTGTATGTTTGTGTTTGAGCATGCGCCATTGGGTTTGTTGTTCCGCCGTCTTCCGCAACAGGATCAGAAGTCTGACAAATGTCTCCCAGAGGTGTAAACAGGCTGCATGTAAAGACAAACTGTCTCCAGACCTGCTTTCATATCCTACCCAGAGTCAACATAGTGGCTTACACAAACACACATATATACATGTACAGTACACACATACAGTACACACATAAGCACACACAAAATCACAGAATCCTCACTCCCAAACATACAGATCATAAAGCTAACCCAATCAGTGATTTTTGATCGAGCATAGGGGCTTGATGGCCTATGGAGAAAGGTAAGTTGAGGGAGTGTACTTGCTAGTCTGCTCTATGCAGGGGTGAGAGGGCAGGGGACACTGCAGGCCCCTGCAGAGTCCTGATAAGAGCTTGTTTACCTTCCTGTGGATGGTCAGGCCTCAGTCTGCGGCTGCGGAAATGGTGGGACAATAGGTGTGTGCATGTGTGTATGACGGTGGGAAGGTGGGGGTCTTTAACCCCATCTCTTCCAACCCCCACCATCATGGCTCCTCTGCCCGACCCTTGACACAGTTTACTTTGTACATTAGTTTGAGGCACAGTCTCCGTCTACTTGTTTTACATGTGAAAAATGACTCTCCACAAGGATCGTTGATGACCACATGAGACCATGTTTTGAAAAGCACGTCAGAATATTCAAACCCATGAATTGCGGGTCTATAACCTACCCTATTACGATAGCCAGAGTTGTTTTTAACACCTGTTGACATGTCATACATGTCATAAATGGCTTCACCAGGTATGGTCAAAGAACAAATAACCAGCTAGAAGAAAAATGAGGAGATTGTGAGGTTTCCTTGAAGTTGTTTTTGGGTGTAAAAAGTAAAATGTGATTTACTTCAATCTTACTACAACCAAGACAAAGCAGAAGAATCTTTTAGAATTTCAACATATTCTTACTATGTTTCAACATGCAGAACCTTTTCATTGGCCTTTCATGCAATTCCAGTCTTATCAAATAGGGCTCAATTCCCTGGATTAAATTATTGATTGCAATATCTAACAGCGAATGTAGGTTGGTATACCCCAGGAATAAACTCCATACTACAGCAGATAAATGAGATGCAAAATATGGCTCACAGCAAAACTAATTTATGCCATTTATTTTTCATTAAAAAAAAAATCTGTCCACCCACACCTGTCAAAGTGAACATTAGTTGGATCTGTTGAGTGTTTCGGACGACTCAATAGGGAAAGTTACCATTTCTTGGAAATTGCATTTTGCTGGCAAGCCATTGAGCTTTTCCTTGCATGCATCTTTAATGTCAGAGTTTGGGTGTGGGTGTGTCAGTGCTTTTGTGCAGACAAATAAAATAACACTTTAAAACCAACACTACCAGTTTGTACCATAGGGGGGGGGGGGGGGCAGGTAGGTCTGATAAAATAGATTGAGACATAGGGAGGGATGCAGGGAGCACTGTTTCTATACCTCATTTACCACAAAACCGCTTAAAGGGATAGGCAGCATTTCCGGGTCAGGAATAGGGGTCTGACTAACTGTAGTTCATATCCCCAATAATTTGTAAATAGGGGGCCGTCACACAAGAGCTACACACGGAGCGTCTCTGTCACTATCCCTTTCACAAATGCATATACAGTGGCTCATCCAAACATTCACACTCCTTGGTAAACAATGCTACATGCATGCACACACATGTTGACTATCAGAGTTGATTGAGGACTGCAATATCTTTTATGGAGAGGATCAGGCTGTTGAGTGGACAAGCAGGGCCAGAATAACAGGAAACAGGCCTTTACCAGGAGGGCAGGCAGTAAAAAGGGATTAGTAACAGGGGGAGATCTACATCTCTCTGTCTGAGATAACCGTTGATTAGGGGAAGATGAAGAAAGAGTGGCTTTTGGGTGTACCAGTGTCCTTGTTCTTTTGTTCTTTTTCTTTTGTTTGTCCCCTCTTTATGTGGACAATGCCTTGCCTTGCCACTCTGTCATAATTTGGCAAGCTATCTAAACATGGCATTTCCTGTTGCCCTCAAGAACGTTGTTGTTTCCTGCCCTCCCCCCCATCCCCCCACCCTCCTCGGTTCTTCCCTCCATCTCATTCACCAACCCTTTCCTTCTATGCATTGTATCTGTGACTTACAGTTTTTTTCAGTTGCTAACAAGCATTTGTCCAAACAGTTGAAAACATTTTAAAACTCTAAACACAATTAGCACAGCATCAGTCTTTTTTGGCCATACAATTTACATATTTCATGTCTTTTTCACACAATATGCAGTCAGTGAACACATTTCCACAACGCTTACATTTTCTTAACAGACAAGCTATACCTCCCAACAAAATGATGGATTGTTTGTGTAGTATTTACGAATGTTAACAGACAACATCCCACAATAGCAAAAACTATTATCCACACTTTGGATACAGTATAAAAACATCTGCTTCTGCAATGATATTAGTTCAAAAACAACATATCTCAGCAAAAAAAAAAGACAATTGAAAAATGGACACGCAGCTGATTTATGTTGGTTAAAGTGGGCCAACCACAGCTGATTCCAGTCTAACTTAGACTCAGTGGCAGGGGTTATTTCCTTCAATTACTATAAAAGAAGGTCTTTGAGGAGTGATGTTTTTGGAAACAGAAACAGAAAAATACAAACACTGTAATGTTTGGACGAGAAAGAGCAAGATAAAAAGCAAATCCGTTTTTTTTTTTTTTTACTGTTTACTAAAGGAAGTACAGTAGAAACACAGTATACAGTAATAGAACAGAAAAAGTTTTACAGTAATGCTTACAGTGAACAAAATATTGGTTTGTTGAAAGATGAGTATAATGGAGGCAACTGTTGACCACCTCAACTTGGGTTGCAGGCTTTCACCAGCCTCTCTTAGTGAAAGACCGTGGTTGATTACATGGTCAATGATAGTGGTACGAAGTATGACAGTGATGACAGTGGTACGAAGATCACTGACAACTGTTCTTGCAGCCCTTGGAATGCCACCACCACGCATTCTTACACCTCTACCTTGCCCTCTCCTTGGGCCTGCTCTTATCCCCAGCCCTGCTCCTCTCACTGCACCTCCTTCTGCATCTCTCACTGCTTCTGCACCTCTCCCTCCATCTCTCACTGGGCCTGCTCAAATCTCCCTGGGCCACTGAAATGTGTTTGTATGTGGACATACAGTTCCTTACCAATACATTTAGTGTAAAAGGTGGATTGTATGTTTTGCATGCAAATACCTGAAACATAAGTCTATGCAGTTTTTATATCGTCAACAATAGCCAGTATTTTGAAACCTGGTGTACTTTGATTAACTGCATGTACCTTGTAAAGTGAAAACAAGTGTTATTTTTTGACAGAATAATTTCATTTTGAGTCAGATTTCCAGTGTTTTGGTAAAGTCGGTGTGTGCAGAGAAACATGTGTTCTGTATTGAAATGGAGAGTTAGTATATATTTAACAAAATGTGTTTTTGAGAAGAAAATTATCCATTTGGCCAATTGTGTTTTGTAGGTGTCAGTATGTGTTAAGAGTTTAGAAAAAGTATCCAAAGTATGGGTAAGCGCTTCTTAGCGATTTAAAAAAACTAAGACTTTTTTTGCACGCTTGCCCTGAGAAGCTTCAATAGTTTGACAATGTCTTGCTGTATGACACAACGTTTTTGTATTCAATTTTGTTTTGTATTCCTTGTAACCCCAGTTTTGGTTGTCATTATCTAAGCATTATCTAATTCTCTATTTGATTTAGATTTATCTTAATCATTAGAAATCTGATTTTCCATTTGGAGCTACAGAGCACTCAGCAAAAGGAATGCTTATAACCTTGATTCATTGTCTGCATTTATAATTCGGCTGATTGTTTAGGTTAATTCCTGTACTCAATCCTATCATACTGCCCAAGCATTAGGAGAAAGACAGCCTGAATGTAGGACATCTTGCCCCTTTCATATTCTCCAGATTATCCAATCCAAATCTATACTTGTCTCAATAGGATACACTCCCACAAAGTGAAAGGAACAGATAAAGCAAATCAATTATATCAGTGGTTCCCTGCACGGATCTCAACACCTTTCCAGTCTTTCTGACTGTTTGACAAACACAAACGTGCGGACACACACAGACATGCTCCTACATGTAGACATACAGACACAAAGAAACTGACAAACTTGTCAGATACCCCAAACATGCGTCAAGGCCAGGCTCTCCTATCAATTCTCAACCTGGAGTCCCCCCAAAAGTTTCATTAGCCCCCCCCAAAAATGATTATTAAAAAAATAATTCTTTTTTTTTTCCTTTCATATTTTAAATCTACATTTGTTAATTTCTAACTTTCTGCTGCAAAGCCTTTATTTGGTAAAGTTATTAAGTTATTAAAAAGTTTTTAATTATTATTATTTATTTATTCAAAATAAGCCTTCAAACTTCTATAGCTTTTTGGTCATGTGTCCTATAATCCTCCAATTCATTTCAGTGTTCACTGATGAGCATGCCCCGGACCCCCGAGGGGGTTCAGATCCTTGTCACCTTTTTCATCCCTGATGAGTTTGCACCCGTTTCTGATAATGAGCAAAGGTAGTGTGGTTTATACATCGTCTGACCTGACACTAACCCTGCGTCCTCCCTTAGACTACACCTCTTAATCACCTTTTTTACTTTTAAACGCTATATTACTGAAAACCAGATGCAAAGCTGTTGACTGATTAGTATTGCCACTAATATGTAGATGAAATTAAGCCCAAAGTGCAAATCTGAATATTTAGGGGCTCAGGGCAGAAGAAGACTGTGTGTATAGGCTTCTTCCGTCGAAAACTACAAGGCCCTGATATTCAGGACTACAAGACCCAGATATCATGGAACAGATTTACGACCCTACACCCAGGAATTTAGTGCAGATGGTCTTCAAGGCCAGAGCAGGCCTGATTTCTATGCAACTGTAATCTGAAGCCCCTAGAGTAAGAGACCAATGGTGTGAGACATGCATTATGCATCTGTGAATAACTATAATGCACTCATGAATAAATATCACCAAATAATGGAGAGTAATAATATAAGCAAATGTCCGGAGAAAAATGGATTCGAATAAACACTTTGCATCATACTTTGCTGCCGTTTCTGTGCTGTTTTAAAACTTTGATATTGGTTAAAAACTTAGATTAATATTTCTCCGACAGGAGGATGTACAGTCAAGTAAGTTCTTATGAACAGAATGTAACTGAAGTTAATCCGAGTGTTTGGGAATTTACAAACAGTAATCCATGACTTTCTGTTTCACAGGCATATATAGATGAGGTGACACACAGGCAATATTCCCTTATTCATACAACCACATGGAAAAGATAAAAGAACACAAATTAAATGCAGCAAAAGTGTGCTTCACAAGTCAGCGAATGGTTGAAAAAAAAAGGTACTCCCGAAACTTAAAGTACAGCACACGGTCTGATAAATCAAGTGTGCGGGTCCTTCAACTGGTCTGCGCAGCCGTGCATGCACGCAGCTTAGAGGGAACATTGCCTCCATCCCAAACTAATTATTTGGAAGCATGCCAGAAAAAAACCTTTCCATTATCTCACAAACACCTGGGGCCTCATGTATAAACGTTGCGTATGCACAAAAAGCTTGCGTACGCTGGTTTTCACACACACTTTGTGATGTATAAAGATTTACTTGACGTGAGAATGTGCGGGCCGTCCGCAAAGTCTTGTCTGGCTCTGTAACATGGCGAATGCTAACTGAAAAGTGCCGAAACTCATCAAAAATTACGAAATAAAGGTTCCATTACTACATTTATGACGTTGACTATTCAAGAAACATGAAAATAAAAGTTTGATCATTAATGTGGATGATCACATCAAAATGCCAAAACCCAAAACGGGAAACGCTGTATAGCCTTCTGTTTAATTCGCCACCACTTAATAACTTCTGTTAAACTTGAGGGTGTCAAACGAACGACCAAATCACTCGGGAAATGGATGTCACGCTAACTCTATAGCTGCCATGCTGTTACGATGCGCCACCACTCGTTTCTTCATTTAAAGTTTTACATCGGACCATTTCTTCTTAATTTCTTCCATGGTCCGGTTCTGTGAACCCACAGCATTGATGGCCCTATAATAATAATTTTATTTGTAATGCACTTTACATTTAGCTAAATCTCAAAGTGCTACACGTTAAAAACAAGAAAGGGCGAAAATAGTGACAGTTTCCCACTCCGCCGACTTTCTTTTGTCGCTAATAACTGATGACAGGCTGCCAAACAGGACACAATTTCTCGCCTCCACCTCTGTTGTCAGAACCTCGATCTCACAGTCACTGTGTTTATTCGAATAAACGCTGCGGCGTTTAACATTCATTTTTGGTGCGGCGTTTATTCGAGGGCGGCGTTTATTCGAAGAAATATGGTAATCCAGACAAAGAAATGACCTTAGGAGCGCATTTATAGCCCATCTGCATATTCATTTATGGGAGGAGGCAAAGGGGGGGTCAGTGGCTCGTTCATGTGTAGTCAATCTCACGTTGATTGTGATTTATAAAGGAAAGGTGCAGAGGACCTGGCGTACGACTGGTTTTATACATGTGAATATTTCTGTGCGTAGGTACTTTTCGAGTTTTGGCCGTACGCCATCTTCTGGTATGAAAGCTGCGCAATCCTTTATACATGAGGCCCCTGGAGTTTGCTAAATGCTACTGGAATTTTGACTTGAACGATGTTCTATGGTCAGATGAAACACAATTGTGCCTTTTAGAAACAAACCCTCAAGATGGGTTTAGCATAAAAGGAACTGAACACAAAATCAGTTTTCTGCCATGGCCATCTCAGTCTCCTGATAATGAGACTCCTAACCCCATTGACAACCTGTGGGCTGAGCTGAAAAGGAGAGTGCCAAAGGAAGACCTAGGACCCTGGAGGATCTGGAGAGGAATGGTCTCATATTCCTTAATCTGTATTCTCCAACCTTAGACGATACAGAATTGTTTATTAGCAATGGGAGTTTGTTCAGAGCATTAAAGGTCACATGATATGCTGTTTTTGGATGCTTTTATATAGGCCTTAGTCAAAATCAAAATCAAATCAAATTTATTTGTATAGCCCTTTTTACACGCAAGCATGTCACAGAGGGCTTCACATGCGCCCATAGAACTGCCCCTCAACCAACCTAAAACCTCAAGGAAGACAAGGAAAAACTCCCAGAAAAACTCCCACCGGGAGAAAAAATGGAAGAAACCTTGGGAGGAGCAATTCAGAGAGGGATCCCCTCCTCCAGAGACGGTTGGTAAGAGAGAGGAGCAGAACACAAGCTAAACATAGTCATACAGTGTCAATGGGTTTTGAAACACCAAAATCCATTGTTCGGCTTTATAGACGTTGGATGGGACCGGGAAACTCGCTGTTGGCCGTCATGGAGACTGGATTCCGGGTGACGACCTGGTTCAGCGTAGGCAGACCGACGACCAAGCAGGTCCTGACAGCTCAAACCCCCCACACCACAGGGAATGTGTGGGGGGGGGGGACAGAGAGGAGAGCAGGGATTAGAGAATGCCAGGAGCAGCTAACAGTTACAGTCATAATAGAATGAGATCCCCACCGGTCAAGTGTGGACTAGTGCAGCAATTTAACAGAGCAAAAAGGGTATTTGATGCAGCCCCACACACCAAAACAACGACAGCCCCCCTCAGTTGGAACATGAAATCTGTTCCAGGGGAAAGAACTCTAAAGTAGGTTATACTTATACGAATAAGGATGAAAACAACCAGTCCCCCGTTGTCTCCAACTAGTAATAAAAACTATAACAGTAACAATATACAGCAACGGAACTATAATAATAATACTTACAATATACAGTAACAGGTTTACTTTATTTGTAACATCTAGCTGGGCAATGTGAACATAAGCTATAATTAAAATTTAAAAGTTACATGTGATACACACATAGGGAAGCACACACCCCAGGTTTACATAGAAAGTACACACATACTTCCCTTTAACAATCATAGAATTGACTAAACAAGAACGTTTTTAATCTAGTTTTAAATGTCGAGACAGTATCAGCTTCCTTAATTGAGATGGGTAATTTGTTCCAAAGAAGAGGTGCTCTATATGAGAACGCCCTACCTCCAGCAGTTTTTTTCTTATTTTTGGGTATTACCAGATAGCCGGCATTTTGAGATCTTAGAGTCCTTGCGGGGCAATAGGGTGCAAGGAGACCGGAGAGGTACAGTGGTGCCAATCCATGCAGAGATTTGTAAGTTAGTAGTAGATAGTTAGTAGTACTTAGTAGTTCCCTATTACTGTTATCTGAAGTATCTTTCCCGAAATTCAGCCTTGGTTCATAATTACAGCCACTACGAGCAGTCCCACAATGAGCTTTCCTCAAAACGCGCTGTTTCTGTGTCTGTAGCTTTAAATACTAATGAGGAGAGGGGCGGCACATGCGCTAATGTTTACAACGGATGTATCGCAATGGCTCGTAGCCCCCGTTGCTGTTAGATGCCTCGAATTTAGCCATTCTCATCTGATCACCCTGGTTTGCAGAGGTGCACACTCATAATAATTTCAATGAGGGGAAAGGCGGATATCGCGCGCTCCATAACACCAACATTATAACGGTTATCCAAATAACAAAGAAGTGTACAACACTGGCATTACAGTGTTTGTATTCACACACACACTTGATGCCATCTCTCTTTACATTTGCAACAGTAACTCAGCTGTTAGCTGCAGAGCTAATGTTACAGCCACAAGGGTAGCAAGCTAGGTAACCATATACAGTAAAGCAACAAAATGATATAGCGTTAGTTAACTTACTTTTCCAAGGTTTGTAGCTTGATCAAGGAGATTTAGTAATGATCTAGAATTTAATATCGGCAAGGCCAGCTTTGTGTTGGCTCAAGTTGAGGAAACAGTGATGAAGAAAGTGTTCATCTCTTCATAAACGGAGTGACTAAGTTCAGTTGAGTTCTGGATTTTAATAAGTATTATCAATTTGCAGATTGGGAGAGAAAACCAGACCTCTGACAATAAATGACAACACAACACCAGGCTTAGGTCTCGATCATGTCTCTCGGCTCTGAATGCCGGAGGACCATCTTTTATAGGGCACAAGAATGTAAACATAGATAGTATAGTGACAGTCAGGCAGTAATGACATTACAACAGTCTCAGAGAAAGATATTCACAGCTCCCAACACATGACCACTCAGACTAGAGAGTTCATAGTTGGAGCTCTCCTTGTAGTCATGACAAGGAACATTTAGCCAGCACTTTCTCCTGATCCCGAACATCTATTAACCCTGACACCATGTACTCTTATTAATAGCAAGCTTACATGACAACATACTAACTAGTATCCAATGACTAGTTCTATCGATTAGTGAATAATGTAAGCACACAGGAAATAGCAATTTCTTCCACAACAGTAGTGGCTGAAATGTTTGGCGCAGACAAATAAAACTTTGAGAAGTTGTGTCGGCGCATTTCCAGCGAAAATACAATTAAGATACTGGTTGTGCAGAGGCTTGGATGAAGGAACTAAAAAAATACTTTTGTTTAGATTTGTACATCTAAACAATGAGCAACTGTTATGCTTCGTTCATTTGCTAGCCATGATGTCTCTCCAGGAAAAAACGATATCTTGCCTTCGCACGATCGTAGCTCAGTTTCTCATTGGCGGGCCAGATTACCTGGGCGGGCAAAGCAGAGAGAAGGGCGGTAGCCTGGCTCCTTGTGACGTCGCAAGGAGCAGATTTTCAAACAGAGCTTTTGAGCCCTTTCTCAAAGGCGGAGACGAACCCCCAGGGCTTGGTTTACACCTATCGAAAATCCTAGCCACTGGGGGACCAAAGGCAGGCTAGGGGAACTCATCTTAATGTTAAATAACCTCCTAAAGTGAAGTTTTCATGTCATGTGACCTTTAAATGTAGGGGTGCCAATAAGTGTGGCACTAGTTTCGTAAAAAATCAGGAAAGCAACGCCCTGTTAAAGTCTGGACCTCTAGCCTGATTGGATGAGTGTCTCAGAATACAGTTTTCATTGTGCTGTGATGTGTTGGTGATTATGATAAATGTACATGCTCTTTTTAATTGAGCTGTTTGTGATATGGAACAAAATGGATGTCCCACTTTCCTCTGTAACCATTTTCCCCATCTTCCTTCTTTGATGGTATACACAGGATATCCCCACTCTGTTTCACCTAAATGTGCTTCCCCCGTTCCCTCACGCCAGCTTCCAGCCAGACGTGCAAGCCGGTGGATCTGCCTATCAGTCAGACCCCATGGATCGAGGTGCAGGAAATGACCATCGGCTGCTGGACGGCCTTCATCGGGGACGACAATGTTGAGGTGCACATCCTCAACCTGCATATCAGTCCTGGGGTAAGGAAATACTCTAAACTCCTACCTGTGTACTCAACAAATAAAATGTACTGTACACTAGAGTTCAAGCTCAAACCTCTAGTAAAAACATAATGCTTCTTATAGTAAAGTTGCTTTACAGCACAACAGTATGACTGAACTACGAACCAAGACGTTTTTGTCTGCAGACACCAGAATATCACAACAATATATCTGAAACTCTCACTAGCAAGAATAACTCTGAATCCCTGTCCATTATATAGGGAGGGGGAAGGTGGACTGTATTCTGTGAGAATGTGTTTTCCAGAGATTGATACCATATGACTGATGCATTAGGTTTCCCATGTTGCAGTGATGAATAAACACTGGTGACACACTCTTGGCGTCAGCTTGATATCTGCTAACACATGCCAGACATGAGATGGAGCTGGAGGTCTCCCCGGTTGGTAACTAACTGGGCTTGTTTCATGCTAACTTTGCAGTGTGAAAACAAGCCTGCCATACTCTACGGCTCTATCTGTGATGGGAATAGTGCTATTTCCATGGGAGGTTTAAGTGAATGTGATATTGAGATTGCAGATATGGTTAAAGTTATGGCATCTGATTGTAAGGGCTAGTTAAGTGAGAAGCAGACTGTAAACTTTCAAAAAAATAGAACATTTGATTTTGAAAAAACTTTTTCTGTCCATGCTCGACTTTATTTTTCACCTTCTGACTTGTCCAGACCAGATGAAAAATGTCTTACCATGTGGCATTTGATATCTCTTTGAGCAAATTACGTACCTGGGAAGTAAATGGAAAGTATTCCTTGTTACAAACCCACAGTGTGAAGAACATAACTAAACAAATGGTAAATGGCACTCAAGTGCTTTACATTTTTGCCTGTCATTCACCCATTCACATACTGTACATTCACACACCAATATCAGCAGAGTTGCCCTGCAAGGCTTTTGCCTGCCCCTTAGTAGCAACTTGGGGTTCAGTGCGTTGCTCAAGGACACTTTGACACAGGGGTAGGAGTCTCTTTTCTTTGTGAAATCTGAGGAAGAGAGGTAGATAGAGATAAGTTTAAGTAATTGTGCTTTCTACTAAGTTTTATAATCCGATTAGACGATGAAACATCGGTCTGTGTGGGCATGAGATTGTGTGTAAGTATGCAGTGGGTATGTGTGTGTGTGTGTCTTTGTATGCAGTGAAATCATGAACAGAGATTGGCCTCAAAGCTGTGCGAGCCCATGTACATTCCATAGAGCTTGTGTATCCTGCTCTCCTGGGGGGCTGCGTGTATGTTTGCTAGGAGAAAACAGAGGCTATGGCATTCATCAACACAACACTCTTATCAGGCCTAGCCATATTAAGTTAGTGGCAAATGCAAAAGTGGTTACTGAACCAATTAAAGACAACATTAGTAGCCTGACATGAAATGGTTTGTGAATTAAGATGATCTGTTTTGTCATTCCCCCCCCCCCCCCCCTATTAATATAATCTGTTTTGTCAGTTCCCCCCCCCCCCCCTCTCAGGGCCTGACTGTTTGTCTACCCGACTTTCCCCACTTTTTTTATTTTCTCATCCACTTTTTTGGTCTTCTCTAAAATGTAATTCAAGACTGTCCAGAGAGCGATAGATCTTACCGTCACACTTCTTCACAAGAACATTCACTCCACAATGGATCAAACAAACTGGCCTCCCCCTTTTCCATAATTTAACCAGTTCCTAACTGCTCAGCTGTAAACAATAATTCTGGAACATGCATATCCTCTGCTTGGTGGGTTAGGTAGGTAAAAAGGTGTTCAAGAGAAGGGAGTGGGTCCAGAGGGGAAGTGAGTCTGGCTTGGCAATCGATCCATAGCCAATGTTTAGAGGGGGGCCAAAGAGGACAGATTGAAAAATGAAAGGTGGGAGAAAGAAGGTGTCAAAGGGGGATATCGAGGGGGGAACTGGAGTTAAGAAAAAATCAAAAGAGAGTGAATAGGAAGGATAGTGTCAGGTCTAGCCAGAAGGGAGCAAGACAGGGCAGGAGAAAGGGGGGAACTGTTGTCCAGAAGTCCATTGATGTCACACTCTGGCATGGATGTTGGAGGTTTTGGCACAAAGCCGAGACTGGAGCCGGCTCCTGGTAAGGGAAGAGAGTCAAAAGAATAACGGGAAGCTGTTATGCATCAGCAAAGTCCCCTAAGAAAAATGTCTGTCGCGAAAGAGGGAAAAAATGTCAGAAGAGGAAAACAATTGTATCTTGAAAGCACATGACCAAAAATAGCAAGGGTGAATGATCAGGGACGGCAATGGTCCGCTGTTCATTGTTCCGTCTGAGAAAGCGAAAGGGGGATATGGATGGAGGAGTGGAGAAAGGAATGGGAAAAAAAGTTCAAGGAAGAAAAACATTTAGAGATGGATTGGAATGATTTTTAAAACTTGTTAAAGAGTAGCATCACTAATATGTGGGCGTTCAAATGAGGGTATTACAGCATATTTGTGATTCGAACATTCCAATTGAATGTTTTAAAACTATGTGACAAACGCATTTGTATGGCTTCCAAATGTACAAATTTGAAGGCTAGCAAGTAACACTAGCATGGCAGTTGCATTGCTTCGAGTATAATGCTAGGTAACTTAGCCTGGCAGCTAACTAAGCTAGCTAGCTACCTTTTCGGAAAAATAACTTGTGGGGACTATTGGAAATATTTGGAACTCACTCTTTAACAGGTTAAACAGTGGTGTGAATAAAAGTCTAGTGAAAGCGTAATAAAAATTCAGAGTTGTCTTACACATTAATTACAGTCAGCTATATTTGACCTTTTTGACTCAATAAACAATGAATGTATGAAATCCACATGCTAGATAACAGGAAATATGAATCCCACACTCCTGAATGCATTTGAACTTACATATTTTATCCAGTAAGCAGACATTTTTCTTAATAAAAAGTGACACACACATATAGAACATATATAACATATAGAACAGCAAATCAAGGATTAGTAAAAAAATGGACAGATCCATGGAATGGTTTGTATTAAGCCTACTATCCACATTGCAAAGAAAACATTTCAGGAACCAGGTGAACAATAGAAGTTGCTTTTTAAAGGTCACATGACATGAAAACTTCACTTTAGGAGGTTATTTAACATTAATATGAGTTCCCCTAGCCTGCCTTTGGTCCCCCAGTGGCTAGAATTTGATAGGTGTAAACCAAGCCCTGGGTGTTCTTCTCCGCCTTTGAGAAAATGAAGGCTTAATTGCTCTGTTTGAAAATCTCCTCCTTGTGACGTCACAAGGAAGAAGGTTACCTCCCCTCTCTCTGCTTTGCCCGCCCAGATAATCTGACCCGCCCATGAGAAACTGAGCTACGAACGTGCAAGGGCGAGTGCGATATCGTTTTTTCCTGGAGACACATCATAGCGAGCAAACGAACGAAGCATAACAGTTGCTCAGTGCTTGGACGTACAAATGAAAACAAAAATGTATTTTTTTTGTTCCTTCATCCGAGCCTCTGCACAACCAGTATCTTAATTTTATTTTCGCTGGAAATGCGCCGACACAACCTCTAAGTTTTGCATGTCTGCACCAAACATTTCAGCCACCACTGTTTCCTTAACTTGAGCCAATACAAGGTTGGCCTTGCTGACCGTCTGAAATTAAATTCTAGATCAGTACTCCTTGTTCCAGCTACAAACCTCAGACAAGTAAGTCAACTAATGCTATATCATTTTGTTGCTTACTATATGGTTACTTAGCTTGCTATCATTACAATCTGGCTGTAACATTAGCTCTGCAGCTAACAGCTGAGTTGCTGTTGCTAATGTAAAGGTAGATAGCATCAAGTATGTGTGTGAATACACATGCTGTAATGCAAGTGTTGTAAACTTCTTTGTTATTTGGATAACCGTTATGCTGTTGGTGTTACGGCGCGCGCCATATCCGCCTTTCCCCTCATTGAAATTATTATGAGTGTGCGCCTATGCAAACCAGGGTTATCAGATGAGAATGGGCAAATTCGAGGCATCTTACATCAACGGGGCTACGAGCCAGCTGAGTTACTGTCGCTAATGTAAAGGTAGATGGCATCAAGTATGTGTGTGAATACAAATGCTGTAACGCAAGTGTTGTACACTTCTTTGATATTTGGATAACCGTTCTGCTGTTGGTGTTATGGCTCGCGATATCCGCGTTTTTATCCTCATTGAAATGACTATGACTGTTCACCTCTGCAAACCAGGGTGATCAGATGAGAATGGCTAAATTTGAGGCATCTCACAGCAACGGGGGCTACAAGCCATTGCAATACATCCATTGTAAACATGTTGCCGCCCCTCTCCTCCTCATTAGCATTTAAAGTTACAGACACAGAAACAGCGCGTTTTGAGGAAAGCTCATTGTGGGACTGCTCGTAGTGGCTGTAATTATGCACCAAGGCTGAATTTCAGGAAAGATACTTCAGATACAGTAATAGGGAACCACTAAGGCCTATATAAAAGCATCCAAAAACAGCATGTCATGTGACCTTTAACTACACAGCAACCATAACATCTGAAATAAAGCTGCAAGAAGCAATGAAGGGGCCAAGTTGTTCAGAGCATAGCACTTGTCTAACAACCAGATCACAACAACCTGTTCTACTCATGCAAAACACCAAGTTTGGTTGAAATATCTGTTTGTTCAGGAGTAATGAGTGTATAAAGTGATGTTCTAGTATAGCGCCCCCACATGGCCGATTAGTGCCATGTGGGGGCTCCCTCCACTCACCATTGCAACCATGGATCCCAAGTTTGGTGACAATCAGACAAATGGTTGCTGAGATATGCTTGCATTTCTTGTTTGGTGGCGTTGCAGCTGCATTTGATTAGCTGTAATGGACAAATGGTTGTGCAAATCAAAATTCTTTCTTGGCACTTTTGTGAGTCTTGGTCTGAAGATCATCAGTGCCAGGTTTTGCGAACATTGGACAAAGTTTGTGGCCTGTTAAATGTTTTTACACCTTTCAATAAAGTCCAAGATGGTGGCTGCATCAATTTGGTTTACATGACTTGATGGATATCACAAGACGAGAAGGAATCACTTAATTAACACTAGAAGCGTATAACCAAGCAAGGGTCATTTGACCTCAGTGAAGAGGATTCCAGGACCCCGATTTCTAAACTTTTCCTAGATGTGTGTTTTATCCCCCAGTAAGGGGTGATTGACTGGGGTTTTGGGTATTTCACACTGTTCCTTAAGGTCTCCGAATAGGGTATGTAACATTGGTTGAGCTGAAAATGCCCCGGGTGCTCTTCTATGCCCCCTTATACATCCAGTTACATTTTCTCGGGAAAAAACGCTGGGTTTTCTCCTTTTATGGTATGCTCATGAATATATAGATGAGCTGCGCGCTGATTGGTTGGTTTACAACGAGTGAAGCTGCGGAGCAAAGACGCAACACGGCCACAGCACTCACTGAAATAACTTGAAATAAAAACGTACAAATCAATCTATTGTCTACACAACATTGTTTTCAACAGATTGACAAGATATCATTTTAAATGGTTGTAAGTTGTTCTGTTGTCAAAGCAAACAGGATCGCCTTAGGTGGGTAACGTTAGCACTACAGCTTAGCAAACAAACTATTGTGATTCAACTTCGCTCCAATTAGCTCTAGCTATCTTGCTGAAAAATAGATCTGGACAAACATGCATCTTGAATTGTAGATTAACATGACAACACAGGTTATTTATTTGAATGAAACAGTCAGTAACATGAAATAACGTTAGCCCCATTGCCAATAAACTAGGCTAAATCATCAAACATTCTACCTGTGCTCTTGCGTTAGCAAGCTCAACTCTGGAACGGGATTGATGAAGGCATCAAGGTGCTGACCTCTATCTCCAACTTCAAAAGACAACTAAAACATAATTTCTTATTAACCTATACCTAATATAAAAATAAATAAAATTACTGGGATGTATGTGTATGATTTAAGGTATGTTATGTATGTACTTGTGCGTCATCTGTGGTATTGTGTATCCTATAGTCTGTACCACTACCCTTACATGAATCATTGGCCCCCTCTTATAAGCTTTCCTAGCTTCTTTGGGGGACCCTTTCACTCTACCCAATTGGTCTTGTACCCCAACTGTATTATTATTCTAATATTTGAAGTGGTATTGTGAATAAATCAAATCAAGAATAAAAATAAATAAATAATAATATATAGTTTACACTCCTACAGTCTAGATGTTTTCGCTATCTAGCATTCCTTGCAAATCAGCGTTAATAAAAATACGACACCGCAGCTGCTCTGCTAATGCATGCACAGTCTGTGTTTGATGTGATGCAAGTTCTGAAAGAAAGATAGATACTTCCACACTTAATGCGAGCGTGCGCAGCACGAGAGCAAACATTTTGGGCCTTTATTTGAGCGCAAAATAGTTTTTGGAGCTTTATGCAGTTTTTTCATTGGTGCAACCTAGTGAAGGTGATGTATTTTTGTTTTTCTCAGTTTTTTAGCCCCACCCTTACATTTCATAGCCTGGTTTTTGATCGTTTTTCCCCCCCCCGTGGCTCCAGATGGCCAGTCCGCTACTGCG
This sequence comes from Hypomesus transpacificus, assembly GCF_021917145.1. Classification (NCBI taxonomy): domain Eukaryota; kingdom Metazoa; phylum Chordata; class Actinopteri; order Osmeriformes; family Osmeridae; genus Hypomesus; species Hypomesus transpacificus. The sequence continues at coordinate 309,161 of NW_025813702.1, read as the reverse complement.
GGGCTGTGCCGCGGTGGTGGATTTTCAAGTCATATCAGCTCATGATTCGTACCCGATGTCTCTGGTTGGACTTGGACCTCTGTTGACGTGTCTGACTCTGGCACAAGCGTTCTTTTAGTACCTTTCTGAAGCCAGGCTAACATAACGACTTACAAACTCCAAAACTCGACACACTTTTTTAGTTTCTAGGTTTTCAGCAGTGAAAAATCTGTTACGCACTTAAACAGGCATCAAACAGCTTTTTCGAACTAGCGTCCGTGGAGAAGCAAACTTCTGATATGGTGGGCCGCTGCTTGCTTTTACCTGATTCGTCAAGATCTGAAGTAAGTCACGTAGTGATAGGGTCATTACCAATCATGTTCTCTCTGTCAGTGGTAGAGTACCGGGCCGGCTACATGAGTGAAGTAGCGGACCCACCTCTGGGTCGCGACCCAGACTTTGAAAAATACTGGCGTAGAAGATCCCACCAACACCAAGTGATGAAGTACAGGAAGGGTTATGGGAAGTCGCCTGTCATTGCCTTGCGGTCGCTCTTTCCGCAGCCCGTTGAATAGCAGCTGAACCGACGGGTTCCCCAACAAGCTCTGCACAGACGGGTCCAGACATCTGAGATGGACTGAATGCCGCCACCGCTGCCTTGATTGTCGACGGCTGGAGCTTCCGGGAGGTGAAGCAGTGAACGATATATGCGCATATGACGAGCAGGCTTACCGGGTGATGGGGTGTACTGAGTGCGCGCAGAAAGAACAGTAATACAACCAAGCACAATCACAAGATTTTAATGTGCCCTTGCCTAAGCCTGCTCGCACGTATCGAGCGGCGACCGTCATGTAGCCTTCTAGCGTCTTGTCTAATCTAACAGTGTCTCCTGAAACGCTGGGCACACCAGGCCGCCCGGCTCCACCTCCGGACATAATGCCCGGAACTCCTGAAATTGAAAACGTGACAGAGCATCAGCCACATGTTGAGTAAACCAGGAATATATGCGGCCCACAACACGAAGTTGCCTGTGATGCTTGTCCAGGTCAGACGCCTCACTAATTTATTAATCAATGCCACGGAAGATCTACCCTTGTTGATGATGTTCACAGAACACCACAATCCTCTTCCTACACCAGTGTTTACCCCACAAAAGACACGCTACAATGATAGGATACAGTTCGTACAATGCTGTGGATTTGCAATCGCGCGCCAGAAACTCAAATTTGATGGGCCACGACTCGCTGAACCACTCGTTCGCGAAAAAAAAAAAAAAAACCCAATGGACAAGGCGGCATCGGTGTAGAACGCCAGGGCGCTGGAGGTCTCCACCTCGTCGTTGTAAAAAAACGACAAACCGTTCCAATGCTCGCAAAGCACAGCCCAAAAACGCAAATTGAACTGGCAACCCTCATCCAAACGCACAACGTCGTGCAGCGCCGGAACAGACTTAGCCACGCCGAGCAGACGGGAAACAAACGACCGACCGTGGGGAATAATGCGCATAGCAAAATTCAGGTGTCCGAGCAACGACAAAAGATCACGTTTAGTCATCGAAACCGAAGCAGCCGCCGAAGCCAGAACAGCGCGCACCCGCACAAGCTTCTCCGCCGGGAGAGACGCACGCATTAACAGGCTGTCCAGCTGGATGCCCAAAAACTCGATGGACGTGAGAGGCCCCTGCATCTTCTTGTCACGACGTGAGGTGGGGTTGGACCCAAATGCAGGGGAGTACCGAGGCATGGCGAGGAACACAGGTTTAATTCTCAAAACGGGAAACAGACAGGGTACACGCAGGGACAAAGGGTAATGCTAAGACAAAGACTGGACACAAAGCAGGAACCTAAATACACAGAAACAAACAAGACACAGGTGAACACAATGAAACTAACGACAACTGAACGAGACAGGTGACGACAATGACAGGGAAACACTAGGGCAGGGCAAAAACCAAAAACAATAGGGGGGCACGGCTGTGGCCGTGACAGTACCCCCCTCTCAAGGGACGTCACCCGACGACCCACAAGGCAGGGCAGGGGGTCAGGGCAGGTCCGTGGGATGACCTGGAGGCAGGGCAGAGGGTCGGGGCAGGTCCGGGGGACGACCTGGAGGCAGGGCAGAGGGTCGGGGCAGGTCCGGGGGGCGACCCGGAGGCAGGGCAGAGGGTAGAGGCAGGTCCGGGGGGCGGCCCGGACGCCGGAGCACGGGGGCACCTGGGAGCGTGGACGAGGAGGTGCCTGGGAGCGCGGACGAGGAGGCGCCTGGGAGCGCGGACGAGGAGGCGCCTGGGAGCGCGGACGAGGGGGCGCCTGGGAGCGCGGACGAGGAGGCGCCTGGAAGCGCGGACGAGGAGGCGCCTGGGAGCGCGGGCACCGGGGCGCATGGGAGCGCAGACGAGGGGGCGCCTGGAAGCGCGGACGAGGAGGCGCCTGGGAGCGCGGACGAGGAGGCGCATGGGAGCGCGGGCACCGGGGCGCATGGGAGCGCAGACGAGGGGGCGCATGGGAGCGCGGGCACCGGGGCGCATGGGAGCGCGGGCACCGGGGCGCATGGGAGCGCGGGCACCGCGGCAGGCAGCAGCCAGAAGTCCTCGGGCGGAGGAGGAGGCCAGAAGTCCTCGGGCGGAGGAGGCGGCGACCAGGAGTCCTCGGGCGGAGGAGGAGGCAGCCAGGAGTCCTCGGGCGGAGGAGGAGGCGGCCAGGAGTCCTCGGGCGGAGGAGGAGGCGGCCAGGAGTCCTCGGGCGGAGGAGGAGGCGACCAGGAGTCCTCGGGCGGAGGAGGAGGCGGCCAGGAGTCCTCGGATGGCCTGGCACTGGGCGGCACAACCTCGGGGCGAGGCAGGGGCTCAGGGCAGGAACGAGGCTGGGGCACAGGGCAGGAACGAGGCTGGGGCACAGGGCAGGAACGAGGCTGGGGCACAGGGCAGGAACAAGGCTGGGGTACCGGGCAGGAACGAGGCTGGGGTACAGGGCAGGAACGAGGCTGGGGTACTGGGCAGGAACGAGGCTGGGGTACTGGGCAGGAACGAGGCTGGGCTACAGGGCAGGAACGAGGCTGGGGTACAGGGCAGGAACGAGGCTGGGGTACTGGGCAGGAACGAGGCTGGGCTACAGGACAGGAACGAGTATGGGCTACAGGACAGGAACGAGGCTGGGGCACAAGGCAGGAACGAGGCTGGGGCACAGGGAAGGAACGAGGCTGGGGCACAGGGAAGGAACGAGGCAGGGGTACAGGGCAGGAACGGGGCTGGGTTCTGGCGGCAGGCGGCCGAAACTCCCTGGCAGGAACAGCCTTGGTGGTCTGGGTGCTGGGCGGCGCAACCTTCTTCGTCCGGGCGCAGGGCGGCACAACCTCAGGATGAGGCAGGGGCACAGGGCAGGATCGAGGCAGGGGCCCAGGGCAGGACCGAGGCTGGAGTCGGGGTTCCGGCTGGGGCTGGAACCAGGACTTGGGGTGGGCCTTGAGCTGCAGGCTTCGGGGTCCACCAAAGGCCAGGCGGGTCCCTAGGAAAGGGTTGGGTGAACTCTCTGCTGGGTCCCATCTTGGTCTTAGCATTCTGTCACGACGTGAGGTGGGGTTGGACCCAAATGCAGGGGAGTACCGAGGCATGGCGAGGAACACAGGTTTAATTCTCAAAACGGGAAACAGACAGGGTACACGCAGGGACAAAGGGTAATGCTAAGACAAAGACTGGACACAAAGCAGGAACCTAAATACACAGAAACAAACAAGACACAGGTGAACACAATGAAACTAACGACAACTGAACGAGACAGGTGACGACAATGACAGGGAAACACTAGGGCAGGGCAAAAACCAAAAACAATAGGGGGGCACGGCTGTGGCCGTGACACTTCACCTCCGAGAGCGGCACGCCCAAATGCCCAAAGGTTGCCTTCACCACCGAGATGCACCGAGCCGGTGGCGAGTACGGAAAATCGACCACCAGGAAGTCGTCCAGCAGGTGCAGGACAAACGGCAACCTGTGCACATTCAGCAAAACCCAACATAGCGCCTCGGTCAAAGTGTCAAAAATGCGCGGGCTGCTGCGGCAGCCAAAAGCCAGGCGAGCGTAAAAGTACATCTGCGATCGCCATTTAATGCCGAACAGGTGCCACTGCGACGGGTGAAGGGGCATCACCTTGAACGCGTCGGTGATATCGGCCTTCCCGAGCCAGGCGCCCACGCCTGCCTGTTTGATTAACCGAATCACGTGATCGATGTTAGTATAATACAGAGAAAACGGCTCTGGCGGCATCAGGCTGTTAATGCTAGGGACCAGAGTATTGTGCGGAGCGGACAGGTCCACGATCAAGCGTTTTTTCCCAGAATATTTGCGGGTAGCCACGCCAATGGGACTGACGCGAAACACGGAAAACGGCGACTCCACGAACGGCCCCAACAAATACCCCTTGCCGGTTTCTTTAGCAAATAACGCATCGACCACGTCGGGCTCCCTGAGTGCCGATTGCAAGTTGTTACACACTTGAGTGACAGTGGGCACACATTCCACCCCAGCCATAAACCCCTCCCGCAACCCGGTGAGGAGATAGTTCACAAAGCTTCAGACAGACGACCAATGTCAACGGGGGTAAAAGGATGATTATCTATTTCATGCCCTTGCCCGCCGGTCGGAACCAACGCGGGCAGGCCGACCTCGGATGGGCGTCCGAGCACTGACTGCAGACATGAAGAAAGCGACAATTAGGATAGGTACAGACCCCCTCATTGTAATACATGCACACAGGAGGAGCGGAACCAGCATTAACCACCTGGCGTTTGAAGGAGCGACGCTCCGTGCCACTGAACCCAGGTTTCGCATCACGGGAAGGATCCCCCATTTTAGAAAGGCACCGTGAGCAGGCAAAGCCCCGTAGGATGGGAGAATGACCCACACACCACACATGACAGGGGACGAAGCCCGGTGAATGTGCGGCTAACCAGCTGTAGATCTAGCACAGACCAGTCCAGACGCAGATTAAACCGCTGAACGTACAGGGCTGCTTTGGCGGAGAAACCCTTGAGATATTCATAGAACAGCGCTCCCCCGTAGGAGAGCGACATGTCAGCAATGATGGCCAGGTAGGTGTCCAGTTCGACTCGCCTCCCGGGGAACCCCTCGCACATGACGTCGCGGAAAACCCCAAAAGCAACGACGAATTCGGACATTGTGAGTGTCTTAGTTAGACGGGGATCGGCGTCCCGCAAAAACACAGCCACATTCCCGCAATCTAGCAAGCGGCTTTCGACCGATTCAGGCTCACACAGCAATATCTTCACCAGGTTCACGTCTTTACCTGACAGGATCTGCTCGCGGAGACTCGCCGGAATGGCAATAGACGGAGGCAGAAAGGAGGCCCCAGAGGCAGCGGCTGGCACCGCGCTGGCCAAGGTGTACGAGGGCTGGATCTCCTGCGCAGCAAGCACACCCGCCGCCGCGGCTACGGGAGCTGCACCCAAGGCCCCGGCTCCCTCGAGGTGCTGGATACGGGCATCCATGGCAGTGAGCGTGCTCCGCAGATCGATCAGCGCCGCCAGCACGGGATCGGGCTGCAGCTCGGGAGCAGAATGATGCACGGGGTCGGGCGGCGGCACGTCCGGGCCTCCTGCGGACCCTGCTCTGGGCTTCTTGGCCAGGCCAGCACCCGGGGCGGAACCTCGCTTGCTCTTCCCCAGCGCTTTGCGGGGAACGGGAACCTCGGCTCCCTCCTCGCACACGTCCATGAAATGGAGGTATAAATCCTCGTGTGACAGACCGACCGGAGGACTAAGGCCCTTTTCGTAGTACCCGGAAAGAAGTCGAGGAACAGGCCATTCCTCGATCGGGACCGGTTGCCTGGAAATATGTCAATATTAGCTATGAGCTGAGTGATGGGTGAAACGGGTGTCAATGTGACTGCATCTGATTGGTTCATAATGTTCTTACCCCAGTATTACATTGTGTTATTGGTTGGACTGATTTAGTAGGCCACTGTGTTTGCCGGTGAGTTTAACAAACTTTATACGATGGTTTTGACAAAATGTGCAAATAATTTTGCTGGCAACAACCGGTTTCTCGTTAGAAATACTATAATTAACTCAACTTGAAAATTCAAGCTACTCCCAATTTAAATTATAAAGTTGAACAGATCCGGGGCTTCGGCCCACCACCTAATTCATCTTTGTTGTTGCTTTCCCAAAGCATTAACGCTATTAACCTCAATTCAAAAGGAAAAGTAACGTTGCAACTCCGTTAATAGATAATTGCTATACACCTCCTTCCTCCGGTGTGGTCTACTGTCCGTGCCGACAATTTCTTCTTTGAGTTGGAGCTTTCTTTGGTCAGTTTGTGCCTTCCTTGTGTTCAAATGAAAGCAACTTCGGTGGCGGTGTGGGGAGGGTGGATGGAGTCATTTCGTGCTGCATTTACTTGCATTCGGATATTAGAAATTCGCTCACGCAAATGTCCGACTCAGCGGAGTGGGGAGGGTGGTTGGAGTTGTCTAGTGTTGCATTCACTTACAGTGGGATATTATAAATCCGCTCTCGCAAATGTCCAATGAGCCAAAACTTTTCTTTGTTTTCAAAGCTGCCAACTGGTGTGGCAGCTGGGGTGGCAAAGGTATTTTTAGGGTGGCATTTGCCACCCCATGCCACCCCGGTAGATCCGCCCCTGTAGACTGAGCAACAAACTTGACAAACTTAAGCTGCTGGTGGTGACTTTCAATCTTCTATTTTGTGCTTCACAGAGACATGGCTGTGTGATTTGACCCAAACTCTGCGCTACAACTGGCAGGATTTAAAGTTTTGAGAGCGGATCATGACACAGTACTTTCCAGCAAATGAAAGGTGGTGGTATTTGTTTTTACATAAACAGTAGCTGGTGTGAATATGTGCCAGTGATTCTGTAGCACTGTTCTCCTGATCTGGAGTCCAAATCCGGAGTCCTTGGTTATTGTAGTTGACGACTTTAACCAAAGTAATCTCAGCCATAAACTCCCCAAATACGGACGATTAATTAAATGCCCTACCAGAGAAGGGAATATTCTTGATCACTGCTACACTACAGTCAGTAGAGCCTACCATGCTGTCCCAGCACTGGGACAGTCTGACCACACCAGGGGCAGACTTAGCTATGGGCTACATGGGAAGCCTCCCAGGGTGGCATCTTGCCTGGGCCGCCACAGGGCGCCCGTTCAAAACAAAAACCAAATCTGAATGGTGATATTTGCACAATCAGTCTCTATGGCTCATTTGCAGGTCACATAAATGATAGCCTATAATGTCACCGTGTGGGACAATTCACCTGTGTGGGCACCCTGATTCTAGTTTGTGAGCTAGGCAGACCACTACTTGGCTGGGAAGGTATCCCACTCAGAAGCACAAGAGTTAGTTTGTGCAATAGACTAATGCGTTCTGCAGAGAAGGGATACTGGCGTTGGTCACGGTTTGGAATGGAACCATTTTTAGTTTTTTTTTACTACGTAGTTAAGGTGGCAGGCGTATGTTGCTTAGACCGCCTTAACTGAAAAGTGCTGCGGGAAACCCTGCATTTAGTAAAATCTGTCACACCATGAAATGCTACCAAATTAACCACAACTTATTAATAAGAATGGGAATACGTAGTTTCACAGATATGGGGTTTTCATTTTCAGCATATAACAATATGAATCTGAAGTAATGTTTATATTACATAAAGCTCCAAAAAAGTTATTTTGCAAAAAGATTTAAGAAAAAATGTTTTTCTCAAGGTTTACCTTTGGAATTCCATTCCATCTAAGCTCACATCAAACCTAGACTAACTCCTAGGTTTGGGCCAAGCCCCTAATGTAATTCTTTTTTTTTCATGGGGGGGGGGTGCCGGAGGGTGGGTTCGCCCAGGGAGCCACACAGGCGAAGGTTGCCCCTGGACCACGCCATGGTCCACCTGATTCCTGCATACAGGCAGAAACTAAAGCTCTGTAAATCTGATTTTAGGACTCAAAAACAGTGGACCAATGAGGATCTGCGGGCGTGCTTGGACTGTACTGACTGGGATATGTTCACGACTGCTACCCAGGGGCGGTCCTAGCACATTTGGCGCTCTAGGCAAGCTTCACTCGTAGTATTCCTCACTTGTTGACAAATTGCATTGTCTGACAAATTGCATTCCTTAATGCCTAATGCAACAACACTACAAATATCTTACTCGTTGCATAGCACACCCATTAGGCATTAAGGACATTAAGGAAGACAAGCACGGCAATTATTGGGTGTGCTATGCAACGAGTACGATATTTGTAGTGTTGTTGCACTGGCTAATTGGCTATATATGTGCGCCCCTATTTTAATCGTGTTTGTTTTGTATAACGTAGAAATAAATTGACATAACATTTTTGATATAGGCTACTGTAAAATCCTTAAAGAACTAGGTTATGTGACAGGGAATAGAAAAACGTTCAATGATAAGGTACATCTTTTCTTCTTAACTCCACTAAGTGCCCGGGGCAATTCACCCGGGGCAATTCACGCATTCATGAACCGTTTTCTTATCTGGAATTCATCATAGGCTAAGACCAGAATTTAAGCATTTACCTTTCGCCTTTCCACATTTCTCTTATTCTTCCTTTCTTTTCTTCTTAAATTTCGCCCTGGATAGCTTTTGCCTCTTCATTATTTCGTTCTTCAAAGTTCTTGAACACACACACTCTAACCAAACGCCTCACTGTGCAAGCATGTTCTGATAACACCAAGGAGGTACGTACCCCTTCCTTTTTTAAGGGGACGTATACTTGGCTCATTTTACCCTAATGTTAGATGTATTTTTTGAATGTCAAAATATTGGTTGGCGATAAAGAAGGGGGCGCAAAAAAAAAACTGCCCAGCAACAAATTTTAAAGAATCAAAACTTTTTTTTTTTTTTGCATTTTTTTGCGCCCCCCTCTGTGGCGCCCTAGGCGACCGCCTATACCGCCTGTAGGAAAGACCGCCCATGCTGCTACCAATAGTCTGAATCAGCTCACGGAGCCTGTGACATACATCAGGTTCTGTGAGGACTGCTGTACACCGACACCCCAAACCCTGGTTCACAGCAAAACTTAGAAGGCTGAGGTTGGACAAGGTGGAAGTGTTTAGGAGCGGGGACAGAGGCAGATTCAAGGAGTCGAAGATCAGGTTTAGCAAAGCGGTAAGAGAGAGTAAACAACTGCACACTTCTAGACTAAAACACCAGTTCTCAGCTAACGACCCTGCTTCTGTCTGGAGAGGGCCTAGGCAGATCACCAACTACAAACCCAGAGCTCCCCAACCCAACAACGACTCTCGCCAGGGCAACAACCTTAATGAGTTCTACTGTCGATTTGAAAGACAATTGGACCCCAATTGGACCCTCACCACAACCACAGAGACTACTCTTTCCATTCAGAGAAATCATTTGGGAGAAATTAACAGACTGTTCAAGAGGCAGAACCCCTGCAAAGCAGCTGGGCTGTACTCTGTCTCTTCAGCCACCCTCAAGCACTGTCACAAACATCTTCAACACCTTTCTGCCATGTGCCAGCCTTTTTCAAGTCCTCCACAATCATCCTTGTGCCCGAAAAGCCAAGGCCAACTGGACTATAACTGGAAGTATTGTGAGCATCTGGTGCTGACACACCTCAAATCCATCACAGACCCTCTTCTGGACCCCCTTCCGGATCCTGTTGGTCCTCGTCTTCCTCCTTCTCGTTTCCGGTGTCCTCGACCCTCTCGGGCCCTTTTATCTATTTATTGAAGGTTCTGATTGGTATGTAATACATTTTGACTCTTAGTGTTTCCACCTGGGTAATTGTGTGCTAATTGTGCTCAAGCTGTGCTGACATGAGTGAACAATATTGAATGCTTGTGATTTCTAATTGACAACATGGTGAAGGCAATGAGAAATGAAGGGATTTGTGTGTAGAGTTTTGCAGTGACAGTTCAACAAATCTGACTCGTGTCAACAGGGGAATCGTGTTAATAATTTTATGGATATGGGTGTGCTTTTTAATAAATGGCATTATGGTTTTGACATTTTAGTTCAAAAGCCTGGTTATAGCGTTTAAGCAATCAAGAAAAACTGTTATATTTCTCTTTAGATCCCCAGCTGTCAGCCTGTTGAATCCAGCCCTGCCTTGCTTTCTGTTCGACCCAGTGAGGAGATCATGTGTATAGGAAACAGCCTTTTAGCTATCACATACAGCAGATCCAAACAAAGCAGTTACTGTCTCCCAAATACACTCTCCTTCCCTCTGTCTCTCTCACACACACACCTACAGTCTCAATCACTTTTGTTCTCTTTCACTCAGAGAGGAGTGGAAATTTACCTTTTACAGAGATTATAGGAAGGGATTTGGATGAGTAGCAGGATTTATACTGGAGCCAAGTTTTCCTGCAGGGGTGTGTGATGATTGGCTGTGTTAAGTTTCAGGAATCTTCAACTGTGTGTTCTTGTTTTTATTGTGTATTGGACTGGTTTCATGGATTGTGGACAGTGTCATATAATGCTGGAGTCTTTTCATGGCTTCTGGTTCTATAAATGATTAATAGACTGCACCTGCTTTGGGATGGGGATTTGAACTATGTTCCTCACCTAATGGGGTTGACCTATTTGGCAACCCTGTCTGACAAACGGGTTATTGGGATTTATGATAGCCTAGCCTGCCATTGCACTGTACAGTTATGCCATTGGAACTGAGTCTATCAAGCGCTCCATCCTCAAGTAATATCCAAGTTTACCTCGGCAGTACTGTAGGTCTTGCATATCTTGTCTTTGTAGAAAAAAAACTGAATAAGCATACAGTACAGTATTTGCCAAAAAACTGTTCATAGTATTGTAACGGGCGGCGCAGAGAGGACCCAGGCTCAAAGAGACAGACAAAGACTACAGTGGGTATACTCCCAGAAAGACATAGAAACAATGACTGACCAAGACTGAACACTAAATAGGGACTTAAATACTAAACCAAACAAGACCAGGTGAAAGCAACAACACTAAGGAGAAAATCAACAGACATTCAACAACACACAGGTGAACCTAACACAGAACACAGGGCAGGCCGTGGGCATCGCAAGTATAGACCTTGCTATACTTTTACTTTTTTTTTTTTTATTGCTAAAATACTAAACCCCATTCTCTGAATCAAATGTTCAGTGGCCTTAGCCCATTTGTTGAATCAGTCACTCTTTTGGCAAAACTCTAAACACATTCTCACAGATTAAACATTTTTTACACTGTGATGCACTTGTGTTGCAAAATGGTACACACAGGCAGCAAACAGTAAAAACAACTACAGCACTGTCATCTTTGAAACACAATGACTATGAAATGTTCACACTTGTTTCTAATGAAGTGATCCTCTGGCCGGTCCCAGTACAAAGACGTGATGGTGAAGCATAATAACCGTAAATCTCACATTGACTTTGCAGTTGCACAACATTTGAGTTTACTGTAAAATTATTTTCATTTACAGTTGCCTTTGTTCTTTGGGATTTTGCAGTTGGACTACTGTATTTTCATGCAAGTGCTGAATATAAAGATAGGCCTATACAATACTGTATTACTTAAAGTGCTTACAGTATGCAATTTATTCACAGTACTACAATAAGTTGTGATGTTATACTTTTTTATTGCAAAATGCGTATTATTTTGTGTTGTGTCTAATGATTGGTCCATACTGTTTATATATTGATTTGCTGTGTTTATGATCTGAAAGCATTGTTTGATTTTGAGCACAGGTTAAATGGTTTAGGGGCGTTTGATGTTGCCTGAAGAGTCAGAGGTTTTGGAAATGTAGTTTGGAAGATGTTTTTTTATTTACAGTTTTGAGAAATGCGTAACCGTTTCAAGAAATGTGTTATAGCCATGGCCGGATTAAGACAATGGGCTTTAGGGGCTGCAGACATGGGCCTCGCCACCAGGGGGCCTCAGGTTGCCCGAAAGTCGAGTGAGTCAACGGCACCGCGCATAACTTTTGAAAAATTCTAAGTGAAAACGAAAATACTGCAAAAAAAATTCCGGTCAAAGAAAGCATGAGTGGGGCCAAAAAAAGAAAATTACAAGCTCTAAAACAGGGGTGGGGAACGTCCGGCCATCATTTGGTCCGGCCCGCCATGGCACGGCAGGAACAATATTATCAGGTGCATTATTCATTGGCAGCATCACTATTTTAATATGTGGGAGAGGACTGGAGGCGCGCAGCGTTGCATACCAATGTACCAAAACATTTCGCTCGCGCGCTCGCATTAAGTTTGGAATTCCTTTCTAGCAAATCAAACCCAGAATACGTTGTTGGTTTGGCCTAAGCCCTGAATGTTTACAACGTCTGGCTCCGCGCCTGATTAACACTCGGATAGATAAGCAGTCTCAAAAAAGGTAGCAATATAAAATATTATACAATCCCTTTCCATAATTATGATACCCCCCCAGAAATGTTCACTGCACCCCTAGTCAAAGCAGGCTGCATCCGTGCTAGCTAAAATCACAAACCTCACAAAGAGAAGCAGTTCATGCCATCACATTAGGGGTGAGTTAATTAAATGTTTGACCAAATATAGCAGGCACATTTTTAAGTTGATCAGGATTAGTCTGTTCGGCCCCCAAATGATTGTATAAAAATCCAAATGGCCCTTTGCAGAAAAAAGTTCCCCACCCCTGCTCTAAAACATGAGAGAATGTCAGAATTACTAAAGAAGACTCCAAAATTAACAAATATATGGAGTGCTGCAACAAATCCGCCGGCTAGTCAGCCTGCTGCTGCTGCTTCATCTGCGGCAGATCTAGCGGATGACTTTCCCGACGAACTAGCGCAGTTTGTTAATTTATCCCGAGTGGCTCTCTCAATGACCTAACAACACCGAGAAGCCTACTTTCATTAATACGGGAGAGGCATCTCCAAAGTGTTTTCCTAAATGTGGACATAACACTGAGGATTTACCTTACATTGCCCGTTAGTAGGCTAATGCCAGTAGGGAGAAGTCATTCTCAGGAATTATCAAGCATAGACTAAAGACATCAATGTGCGAGGACAGACTGAACAATTTGACTTTAATGTCCAGACATGAAAATTCCTTACCTTTCGGCGAAAATCGCCGTTTTGAAACCAAAATAGGTGACCTACGTGAATCGTGTAGATTCGATGAGAAATTGTTTTGGGGGGGTTGGTATTCATATTCAGTGAACTGTGAACAGGTGCGCGTGTCAGAAGGGAGCGCGAGTTTATGGAAATATTAACGCAAAGGTCTTTCCATCACCAGTGCAGACCACCATCAGAAGCTGAAAGCACTCCTGGCCTTGGCGATTTACTTGACTGAATTTGGTGAATGATGGTTTCAATCATTTTTATATGATATACACACAACAGTGACACTGACAGACAAGCTAATTTGAGACGATATAAAGATGGAAAACCAGGCTAAGAAACGTAAACGTAATTAACTACCTTTACTAGACAACGTTTTACCAATTGGACAAACGGATGTTTGTTTCAAGCTCCAAAAACGATTTCGCTCAAATCAGCCCAAAAAATGCGCTCGCGCGCTATGAGCGCTCGCGCGCTATGAGCGCTCGCGCGCTATGAGCGCTCGCGCGCTATGAGCGCTCGCGCGCTATGAGCGCTCGCGCGCTATGAGCGCTCGCGCGCTATGAGCGCTCGCGCGCTATGAGCGCTCGCATTAACCATGGAAGTCCATAACTAGCATCACATCAGACAGAATTTGTATGAATTAGCAAGGCACTCGGTCCCTGCCATTCTATCAATAAGCAGACCTGCCAACCTGTACGCAATTTGTGTAGCGGATACGCATTTTTACTTCAAAATACGCTGGTACTTGTATTGGCTGTCAATCATGATGGAAGAGTAGACAAGTTAACTTACAGCATGTCCACCATCTCTTGTGGGGGTTATGCATTGAGCCATTTGTGGTGCCCTTACCACATTGTGCCTCATATACTGTAAATGTTAGACCCAGTGACAGGCTGGCATGAAATGGCTTGCATAATACTTAGTATGGAGGCCATAATAATTTTTGACTCATGGCTTAAGTTACGTTTCTCCAGTTCTCCCCAGGTTGGCAAAAAAGTATCTCAAAATGCATCAGATTGATGCTTTCAAGTATGGAATATTCAATTTTTTCTTATGGGGTAGCATGCACCCGGACCCCCTTAGAGGGGTAATATCCTTCTCACCTTTTTCACCCCTGACCCGTTTTCATGCCTGAATGTCAATAGAGAAAGACATACTGCGCCAACTGGACTTTGAAGAGCTCATTAATGAGTTTGCATTGAGAAAGAAAACGGGCCTTTTAAAATCACTAAAGCGATGATGGTGAGTCACATATTTGTTCTATGTTAGGCCGCGGCTGCTAACACTCAACATGGCTCCATTATTGTAAGCTAATTCAAAAGCTTTCCACCCTGGAGATTGTATATCTGACTGTCTGCCTTCTTGTGTTTGGGTTTTTGAGTAACCTATAATGGTCATTCCCTGGCTATTTAGCCTTGTCTTTGCTTTTGAATAAACGGAAATATGTATACATTTACATTATTGGTTGGTTTGTCCTTGGCTTTAAAATGATCATATTTATAGTGTTTCTGTGGACTGTGTTAATTAGCCCCAGGCCTAGGTCCAATCAGCGAACAGAGGGAGTGGCTGAGAACGATGATGTTAATGTCCTGCACTTGTTTGAGTAGTTCAGTAATGGCGGCGGAGAAAGATGCGAGCAAAACTATTCTGCCGTTGTGGCCACGCGCACAAATGAAATGTACGAGGGTCTGGTTAGGACCAGGCTAGAGAAGAATACAGTGTTGGATTCAATTTGTTTATCTTGAAAGCCATCTGTTAAACCTGCGTTTAATCCTAAATGTGTTTTGAATCACTGTCCCTGGCGCTCAGAAATGTAATAACCCTTTTGGAGCTCTTCGAGTGTGGAAGTGTAAATAACATTTATTGTGTGGTAGGTTGTGTTCCTACTTCTAGGTTGCAATCCACATTTTGTGAAAAATATTTACTTGACAAACTTCAGTTTCTGAAAAAAAACTGCATTAAACACAGCAACCATTTTTACTTCAGTTACTTCCTTTTGGGCAGCCATTATATACTGTGTACTTTACATATACTGTACTTGTTAGATATTGTCTCTAGCTTATATATCTATATCCCCATGTGTATGGTTACACATAAAAAATAAAATTAAAACAGTATCTAAAACTTTGTGGAAGGCCATTAATGTAACAATTTGCTAAAGGTTAACTTTAGGTTAACAACTCATTTATTTTTGAAATTCTGTGCTGCAAGTGATTTCATGCTGGAGGAAATGTGGAATTAAGAACAAATTAACAATGGAATTTCATCTTCCACAGAAAATGTTTAATCTCAACGCAACCCTTGCCAGACCAATGCATCTCATCCTCACAACAGACTCAAAAGACACAAAAGGCATTTATGCTTACATCAACGCGAATGAAAACGTCAATTTTTCTGTGAGTACTTGACTACTTTTCTTTCAAATATATCATCCTTTGTGTCTGCATTTTTTTTTGTAGAATGCAAAGGATTCTGAATTGCATGCATCACAAACTCTGAAGATAAATGTAATTTTTTTATGCTTTTAAAATTAAACATAACAGAAATTGTTTTTTAAAGTATGCTGAGAGTTTTTCTGACTTTTACAGTATTCTACTCTCGCCATTTGAAAAGCTCCCTTCCAGTGTTTGGACTTGAGAAGGCTACAAATCCTAAACTGCTTGTTGCTAGCTCCAGAAGGGTCTCTAAAACAACATCAGCTGTTTGACAGGGACCCAACTGCAGCTGTGCAACACTCGAGGCCAGTTTAGAGAAGCAATTAGCCTTATTTATTTGGAATGACAGTACCCAAAGGGTCTGTATTTCTGTATTTTACATCAACACACATAATACAGCAAAATGCTTATGGACCCTCAAGAGTGGCCAGAAATAAGGATCCAAAGATATATAATATATTATAGTAAGGATGTCAGGGCATGTTCATCTTTAAACTTCAATACTAAGTATATTCCAAATTATATTTACAGCTCACGTGTGAAGACAAGTGCAGCTTAAAAACTTCTGATAGTTTTTGTCACATATAAATAATTGTTTACATAAAGCATTCATCTCCACTTTTGAGTGAGGCTTTTGTTATTGACTGTAGTCTCAAAGTGAGAAGAAAACCTTTCTTCCATGCTAAAAGGTCTGTATATCAAAGTGTTTTTCTTATCGACTGGAGTCCATTCCTTTAGTTCTTTTCACATTGACAAAACAAACTTCTCTTTCAAGACGTTTTCAAGATTTTTAGAAATTCAGTTACTGTTTTATTATGATCGTCTTACCATGTCTACCGTCTATGATTAAAACCAATGTCTACCATCTTTATTGATGACAAGGTAACCATACCATGTTTACAGCACTGTCAGCTCTCACGGAATGCATGATACTGTATTGCATCCTGTTAACATGAAGAACATGAATACAGAAAGGGTATGCTTTTGTGAGGTGAGCTTTATCACGGGGGATTAGTAGTTTTAATGGGGAACAACAGTATCTGGTCTGAGTCTCAGAAAGTGCATCAAGACATGACAGCTTGGTTGGAGACAAGTCCAGTCCTCTATCCAGCTGTGGTAGCAATAAGTCCCTTCCAAGACTGTGTGTGATAGCCATAAAGCCATCAACCTGTCAAAATTCTACAACTGTTTGCAGCTTGCCCCTTGAGTTTGGAAACTGAACTGGCCTCTGTCAATCTGTCATTCATTTCCGTGTTGGTAGTTGGTGACTATTTCATTAAAATGCTTTTTGGTAGCTTTGTTGCGGGTTAGAATGTAGCTGGTCCATAGATGTGAAGCCCAGGGCTTTAAGATCCTGTAAAGTAAATTCCATGTTTTGCTTCTAAGAACATTATATACGTGTAAAATGAGTTCCTGAAAGCATGTGCAAAGCGCTAAAACTTAGTCGCACTGAAATGTGGAGTTAGACCGTAGAACAGTTTCTCTTCCGTTTTCAGATCAGGTTTTAATGGGCGGAGCCATAAAATGCACTATCTACGTCATTTCGCCCCATCTACGTCAGATCACTGAATGGCTCCTCCTGCTGTACTGTTATTGGAGCTTACATCAGCTAGCTAGCTAGCTTCAGAATGTTTCCCACCACCCGCAACTGCATCTTCCCTGGATGCAAGAACTCCAGCTGCGCTGCAACAGCATTTAAGTTCCCTGTTGATAATCAAAGGAAAAATAGGTGGATAGATTTTGTGAAGAGCCACGCTCATGGAAAGCTTCGGATAAGCTCCAATAGCCGCCTCTGCACCACTGACCATTTCACGGCGGACAGTTTTAACATGGACCAGAGACAGACGGGGTTCACCAACACACGGCTTCTCTTGGAGCGCGGTCGCACCTGGACCATCCACCACCAGCAGTTCATCACTCAGTTCTGTGTGCTTGTTATAATTACACTAGATAACTTTTCCAGAGGTATCTCTGCTATAATTAGTGCAAACCGCTAACTTGATATTAGGCTACTCGGTGTAGAATGATGGTATTTTGGTGAAATGGTAGCTTATGTGCTAGAAGTAGTTGGAGAGCTCACTGTCTGCTGTCTCTGCTGTAAATGTTTACTCCTGTGTTACAGCTCAGGGGAATATTTCATTTTTATTACACGGTTGTTCTTAACGCTGTGGAAAGCTTTCATTGGAATTTGGATGTGTAGTTAATAACACATGATTCTGTGGCGTGGTGAACTTGAAACTTGTTTTTAATTCCACTCTACAGTGGAATTTAAACTGTTCTGGATGTCTGGCTTGCAGCCGTGAAGAAAAATAATAATTTGGGAACTTGCATGCGGTTTAATATTTTTGATTCAATTGATTTCACATACCAATCATATGAGAGGAACGCAGCTCTAACCAACGTTACAAGCCTATCAGAAGCAGAGCGGGGAGGGTCCTGGCAACAGTGTATGATTGAGATCCATACATCACATTAGCGTTGTCGGTGAAAGCAAGTTCATGAAGCCTGGGGATGATGTCCTACCCATAAAGGACTCAAAAATAAATGGTGCTGGGGGTGGATAGAAGAAGGTAGAGACTGCGAGCATTTTGGCAGTTGGTGCCAGAAACTGAGAGAGCCTGGTGCTGGTTTCTGCACGTTTTCCTCAAGGAAGCTACTATATGCTAGCCTGACGTTGTCATACTCACAATTCTAGTCAGAATATGAGTCTGAGAACTCTCCGTTGGGCTTTGACTACGAGGCGTATTTCAAACGAGCCTGGAAAACAAATGCCTCTTCGCTCAATTGGATAGATCTACAACCAATCAGAGCAACAGAGTATGTGACGTATGTTAAGCGCCGCATAGTTGTTGTCAACAGAACTAAACTGAGAGGCAGCTAAATCTTTACTGACTAAACTGCAAGCAGACTTGAAGTATGCTTGAAGAATGAATACAAACGATTTTTGCCGGTGTTGTAAAATTAATTTAAGGGTAGGGGGAGTACTTGTTCACACGGCCAACCTTTTTGAGCGAAACAATAAAGGGCAATGCATATACGAACAAGTTCTCCGTTTAGGATTACAACTCCACAAAAGAAAAGGAGAAACCACAATGGCCACTGGGTTTTCATTGTGTCCCATCTTCTTCGCAACCATCGGGGCCAGCTGATAAATTAAACTTTACCGAATCCCGTAGGAAGGACGGCAAAAACATATTTTCCATCGACAAATGCCTTGATTGCGTCTCTCTGTTCCTCTTTCAAAATGAATGCGCTGTCGATGTCTTCTAAAACAGAGTCGATGGCAGAATCATAACATCCCAGATCTCCAGCGGTAGCCATGTTTGTTCAAAACGAATTCAACTTAAGCGCTCTTTTGTGTCGTGGGTGATTACGTTACTGTTGATCATCTGTCCATCATCGTATAAAGCCCGCCCTGGCAATTTCATTGGTTCGCCCAGATTCTGGTTTTCTGTAGTTGGTCCCCAATACGAGACCCTCCAGACCCAACTTCCCGACCAAATTTTTTTGGGGCGGGGAGAAGTTGGGCTGGCAGCCAGGCTAACTATATGCCAGCAGAGGTAAGAAATTGCTTGCTCGTTATGAGTTAGACCCCGGTCACAGACCCGGTGTCCATGCATTCAAACTTACCACGACAATTACCGGGAGCAAGTCGTACAGCTGACACACCGTTGTCTGTGACTGACTGTGTCTGCGATTTGAAAATACGTTTGTCCACATTTATTGCGGAACGTGACTTGTCATTCACAATTTCGCAGCCACTGGTCACCCTGTGTAGAAAATGTTAACATACAGCCATAATACTATAAAAAAAAATGGTGTCATTGAAGTTGAGTTATTTTTTTGGTCATTGAAAATAAGTCTGTGCAGTTTCTTTCATCAACATCAACTTTCGCCCTGTAGTGGGGCGGATAAGAGGAAAATCGTGCATATGGTGATAAGCACCAAAATTGGCATGATGACTCCCAAAGGTATACTTAACAAATCTGTCCGACTAGCCACCTGAAAGTCCAAGATGGCGGCCATTTTTCAAGATAGAGATCAAATAAATAGAGATAAATAGAGATCTACATGGCCGATTTGCGTGATCTTGGTGTCAAATGATACGTTATTGGGTATGGTGAATTACATTTTTCTACTTTCAAAAGGTTTTTAGCAACACTTAGATGAATATCAATAAATAAAACAAATTCCAATAATAAAACATGTTTAATGAGACTTTCAATCAGGCACTTATGGTATTGAGCACTTGCATATACAAAATAAATGGACGGAGTGATTATGTTACACAAACTGACATAGAAAATGAGAACACCCCATTAATACTGATATAATAAAACATCAAAACATTTAGAATGTTCCGTACTGGGTTTAGATAAGTGTTCGTGTACAGAATTCAGAAATTCAAAAATCTAGCGACAAGTGTCAAATCTAGCGACTTTCCATTACTTTGGCAATCTCCGTTTTCTGTTCAGAATCACAAATTGATTTATTCGCCATGAATGTTTACACAGACAAGGAATTTGCTTTGGCAGGGAGGTGCATACAATAAACATATAGGAATCTTAAATTTAAATGTGGTTTAACTATACTAAGGATACATAAAATAGCAATACTAAGTGGAATGATCCATAAACTAGCGATACTAAGTGGAGTACTAGCAATACTAAGTGGAATACAATTAAAATAAAATATGAGTTGCCAATTTACAATATAAAATACTATCTAAAATACAAATATTACAGGAATTGAATGTAGTGCAAAATGTAAATAGTTTTAAGACATTCAGTCAGTGTGAACTCTTGGCCTTGTTGAGGAGGCCAACAGCGAAAGGGAAGAAACTGTTTGTGTGGTGTGAGGTTTTGGTCCTAATGGACCGCAGCCTTCTGCCGGAGGGGAGTGACTGAAACAGGGAGTGTCCAGGGTGGGAGGAGTCGGCCACAATCTTCTTTGCTCGCTCAGGGTCCTCGAGGTGTGCAGGTCCTCGAGGGAAGGCAGATTGCAGCCAATCACTTTCTCCGCAGAGCTGAAGATACGCTGCAGCCTGCTCTTGTCCTTGGCAGTGGCAGCAGCGTACCAGATGGTGTTGTCACAGCAGCCAATCATGTTAACTCGCAGTCAAGCGACGGTGCGTCATTGAAATCTACTCTAAACCTAATTGCCTGTGGCCATGACACAGGGTGGTAAAAGGATGAACCCTTGACCTTGAGCAAACAATGGCTTCAAGTATAGGATCTTGGCACACCGACTGGGACAAATGTTGCTTTTGTCAAACAGACAGGAAGGAAGATCTCACGTCTCCACACACAAATCCTTCCAAAAGTGTAGATGACGGGTATAGCCAGTTGGGCAGGAATATTTCTCGATTCCTTTCTGTCAACGAGCTACCAATCAAGCTGGATCCAGCAAGACTTGACAATGGCAGTGGGATAGAGGGAACTTTAAGGAAGAACAAGGCGCAATACCACTCCAGTTGCAGGCTGTTGTTCAACAACACAAAGTTACACCAAGCTGAAAAAAGATCCCTACAGCTGACAGCAGTGAGAGCAGCAACAACAGCAAAGTACCACGGAGAATCACAGATCCCAAGACGACAGAATGCTTCCTGTGCGAGGAGGCAGGGGACAGCCTGAGACAAGCAATGACCATGAAACTGAACAAGAAAATCAATGACTGTGCAAAGACTCTCAATGATGGGAAGCTCCTCGCAAAGCTGAGTGCTGGAGATGTCATTGCGCAGGAGCTGAAGTATCACCCTGCTTGCTTGGTAGATCTGTACAACAGAGAAAGAGCCTTCTTGAATGCTCAAAAGCAGAAGAGATCCTGCAAGAAAAGAACGCCTATCCAATGGCTTTTTCTGAACTGGTGACATACAAAACTGAGACGAAAAATGCAAGTGAGAGTTCAGATCCACCCATATTCCGACTTGGAGACTTGTGTTCCCTCTACAGGGAGAGGCTAGAGCAGCTGGGCATCGAATTGCCCGACATGCATTCTACCTGCCTGAAAGAGCAGCTGCTTTTCCACATCCCTGAGCTAGAAGCTCATCACCGAGGGCGTGATGTCCTACTGGTCTTTAAGAAGGACGTGGGGGAGATTCTTGCACAAGCCAGCAAATACGGGGAAGCAATCCACATGGCAAAAGCTGCTGGGATGATACGACGCAACATGCTGAAACGGAAGAGACCATTTAACAGCACATTCCATGATGGATGTCTCGAAGATCCTGTCCCAGCTTCACTACTTCAATTTGTATGCTTGATCGAACATGGAGCCGATATCAAGTCCCAACTCCAACATGGAGCATCAAAATCTGACCTTGCCTTGGACAACATTGACCACAACCCGACTGCAACTACAGCATGTCCCTCTTTCAGCATCCAAGCTCTGAATATCCTGGTGAAGAACGCAAACCACAGAAACTCAGTACAGATGTGAGGGTGAAGAAGGTTCCAGAGCTTCCTGAGGCTTTTACCCATGTCCGACCAGCCTACATCACCAAGAATCCCAATCCTCCTGCAGTAGGAAGCAATTCATACCCAGCACCCGAGTCAATCCAGTCACACATGTAGGAAGATTACACCTGGTTGGAAGAGGCGTCCCTCAATGAAACCATTGGTGACTTGGTTAATATCTCGTGGGCTGCCCACCATGCATCACAGGAGAGGAGCCAGCCATTTCAAGTGAGCAATACCTCACTGATGCTTTTGATTTGAGACCAGGCTCACTCGGTTGCGACCATCAAGCACTGCATGCAGAAAATTCGAGACACAGTGGCTTTCCTTTACCCAGGACAGACCCCAGTCATAGCTGCTGACCAGCCACTGTTTGCTCTGGCAAAGCAAATCCAGTGGCAGTGGCCAGAGTATAGAGAGGACAAGTTCGTCATCATCCATATAGAGATGGCCGCACTGAGATCACTAGGAACCCTGCTAGAAGACAGTGGCTGGGCCAGTGCCATTGTTGAAGCAGGGGTGGCGTCATCAGGTACAGCAGAGTCATTCCTGGCTGGGTCAAGTGTCACCAGGGCAAGACTTGCCCACCAGATCACAGCATGCAGCCTTTACACACTGATGAAAGAAGCTTACCGAGACTACTGTTCTGAGTCTGAGATGTCAGGCAGCTGGCCTCTGACCTTTGAAGACTGGCACAATAAGCTGAGGAGTGCGAGTCCACAGTTCCAGTTCTGGAATCTGGTGTTGGATATGGAGTTTGTCATATTCCTCCTGATCCGCTCTTACAGGGAAGGAGACTTCGAGCTGTAAGAAGCCCTGTCGGAACTGATCCCGTACTTCATTGCAAACAACTACACAAACTATGCCAGATCGCTTCCTATGCACTTGCGGGACATGATGTCCCTTGACCAGCAGCATCCAGAAGTTGCCAGGGAGTTTCACAGAGGGAACTTTGTCGTTCACAAGTCTCG
Source organism: Hypomesus transpacificus (assembly GCF_021917145.1). NCBI lineage: Eukaryota > Metazoa > Chordata > Actinopteri > Osmeriformes > Osmeridae > Hypomesus > Hypomesus transpacificus. Next base: position 286,263 of record NW_025813702.1, on the reverse strand, counting down.
AAGAGAGTTCAGTGTTTCCCACAGATTAGAAATCTAGTTGTGGCAGGGAGGGGGGTGTGGAGTTGGGGTTGTCAGACCCGTCATAATAATTCCGTAATGATAAGCAGGGGAAAGGAAATGTAGCTGAACGAATACGCTGCGTGTTTTAACCTAAATAGCGATAAAAATGTTTTTACGAAACGCAATATGTGGCGGCCGGTGTTGATTCTGTGGCGCACCGCCACAAATTTGTGTGTTACTATGTGTGGGAAACACTGGAGTTCTCTGCCCTGGCGATAGATCAAGCCCATGAACAAAACAACGGAGTCATCAAAGGTGACGGAGGAGCTATTGGGCTGACAGAGGATTCTGGAGCACTGAGGAGATGGATGGTGGCTGGACCAGAAGTGAGCCGCCTAGTTGCTAGCTATGAGGCCATATCCTGTGTGAAGGACACAGCCATCACCAGCAAACATCACAAGCAGAACTCAAGAGCCCAGAGGACATTCGTTGAGAAGGTTGAAGCACTGCAAAGTGTTTTGAAGGAGATGGGCAACCCTTTCAAAGAAGAGTCAGCTGAGCTACTGGTTCTAGACACCAAGAACATTGCAGATTCAGCCCTTGCGGAGCTGGTTGGCACACATCACGAGAGAGGAAAACAACAATTGAAGTCATTCATGGAAGGCCTGGAGAGTAAAGATACAAGCTCATTCCACCATCCCATCAAGAAGAACCAGGTTGCTTTCTTCAAACATGAAAAGGTGGCCAGCAGTTCCAAGGTGGAGGTGCTGAAAGATAACTGCCAGCTTTTCTCCAGACTTTTCATCTCCTGCCAGGTCAGACAGTGTGATTTGCAAGACTTCTTCAAGCATGAGAACCAGGCAGCTCCTGTCTCGCTCAGTGACAGTGGCAAGCTCCATAGATCCCAGAAGTCACAGCTGACTGAAATTCTTCAAACAGCAGTGACTATGCCAGACAGAGAACCAGAAGGAGATGTCATCATCATCGATGGCTCAGCTCTCATCAATGCCATACCTCCGCGGAGCTCAAAGTCATTTGATGACTATGCCACAGAAGACATCCTGCCGAAGGTGGAATCATATGGTGCCAAATACGATCGGGTGGACATAGTATTTGTTGTCTACTAGAAGTCAAGTCTGAAGTCTGAAACCAGATCCAAAAGAGGGCAAGGGATCAGGAGGAGAGTGACAGGGACAGGCAAGACACCCCAAAACTGGAGAAACTTTCTGCGAGATGACAGCAACAAGACTGAGCTCTTTCATTTCCTCGCAGAGAAAATGTGTGAAGCTGACACCGCAAGCACCGTCGTCGTGACAAGGGTAGACAATGCCATCAGCAATAGAATGAAGTCCCTGGATGCTGTGGCCCTGTGCTCCCATGAGGAAGCTGACACCAGAGTGTTTGTACATGCCAGGGACGCAACTTTAGAAGGTAGCAAATCCATCATCATAAAAGCAAATGACACTGATGTCGTCATTATAGCAGTATCGACACTGCCATCCCTACAAGAGCTTGGTCTTGAAAGCATGTGGATTGCCTTTGGGAAAGGAGCCAGTGCTCGGTGGATTCCAGTTCACGAGGTAGTGTCTGCAATAGGGCCGGAGAAAGTCAGCGGTATCCTGTTCTTTTATGCTTTCACAGGCTGTGACGTCGTTTCTGGTTTTCGAGGGAAAGGAAAGAAGTCTGCATGGCTGACATGGGATGTCTGTAATGTTGTTACAGAGACCTTCACGAAACTCAGCCACTGTCCACGAGAAGTTTCTGATGATGACCTGCAGAAGCTGGAGAACTTTGTTGTCCTGATGTACGACAGATCCAGTGCAGCTAGTGGTGTCGATGAGGCAAGGCTGGATCTCTTCGCCCGCAAGCAGAGGTCTTATGACACAATTCCACCAACCAGAGCTGCCCTCATGGAGCATGCAAAGCACGCTGCCTACCAGAGTGGGATAATCTGGGGTCAGGCAACTGTCTCCAACCCAGAAACCAGCACTCCTGCCGACTGGGGTTGGATTCAAACAGGAGAGACGTGGCAGATATGCTGGACAGCCCTTCCCCCAATTGCGACATGCTGTCAGGAACTGACCAAGTGCTCCTGCAAGAAAGGCTGCACCCGGAGATGCAAATACTTTTGCTCAGGACTCTCTTGCACTGCTCTGTGTAGCTGTGTGTGTGAGCAGTAGTGACATACTGAACTGAATTCAGTACAGCAGAGGTCTTCAGCCCTGGTCCTCAGGGACCCCCTGTCCTGCATGTTTGAGATGTTTCCCTGCTCCAACACACCTGATTCAAATGAATGGTTACCAGGCTTCTGCTGAGCTAGATAACGACCCACTCATTTGAATCAGGCGTGTTAGAGCAGGGAAACATCTAAAACATGCAGGACAGGGGGTCCCTGAGGACCAGGGTTGAAGACCTCTGCAGTACAGGAACACTCACCTAAACCCAGTACGGGACATTCTAAATGTTTTGATGTTTTATTATTTCAGTATTAATGGGGTGTTATCATTTTCTATGTCAGTTTGTGTAACATAATCACTCCGTCCATTTATTTTGTAAATGCAAGTGCTCAATACTATAAGTGCCTGATTGAAACTCTTATTATTAAACGTTATTTTTATTATTGGAATTTGTTTTATTTATTGATATTCTTCTAAGTGTTGCTAAAAACCTTTTGAAAGTAGAAAAATGTAATTCACCATACCCGAAAATGTATAATTTGACACCAAGATCACGCAAATCGGCCATGTAGATCCCTATTTATGAGAACAATCGTTATCGGGAGCTCCATTTGGCGGCCATCTTCAAAAATGGACGCCATCTTGGATTTTCAGGTGGCTAGTCGGACAGATTTGTTATGCATACCTTTGGGAGTCATTATGCCAATTTTGGTGCTTGTATCACCATATGCACGATTCTACTGCAAAATTGCTATTATCTGCCCCACTACTGGATAAGAGCGTCTGCTAAATGACTAAATGATTATCAACATTTTGTTGGCTGACAATGATCACATCGTTGTCCCCAATCCAGGGGCGGAGCAAGGGTTGTGTCCCAGGGGCGAAGCAAGGGTTGTGTCCCAGGGGGGCGAAAACTGATTGGGGCCCCCTGTTATTAATATTTTGCAGTGCAATAAAATATAACAATAAAAAGTAACCAATGGCAACCTCTATTGTGAACAGCACATATTAGCCTATTATAAATGTGTTCAGTCATCATAGCCCATAATGTGCTAACAAAATGTAGGCCAGAATAGGCTCGCATTCAGCATTCATTAGAATCTCTCACATACTGTAGGCCTACACAAATCCATGCATACAATGGGTGTAATGATCTGTCCATTTACCAAATACATTATAATCAAATTCAACAAAGGGGTCATAAGCCCCCCAAAATGAAGTTAAAGACAGACAGACAGACAGATTCACCTGAACAATCAATTGACTTCATTAATAGATAACCATTAGCGTTATGTCTACCATGCGTAGACTACAAGTAGCTAGCTACTGTGATGAACCTGGCTTGTTTTGCAGTGGTTTACACAGTCTCGCTAAACAGATGATCAGAGTGTTGCGATGGGCTCAAATAAACACTTTGTTTACAGCTATGTTTTACAACCGGAGGATTGATAGGAAAATTAGAAACCGTTTTGTCAGAATAAAAAATAAAAAACTATGCCTCAGACTGGTTTTGAACCTAAAACCCTTTGCCTACCAGCACAACATCTGAGCCAATTGAGCAATTCCCAGACATGGATTACGCAAATTTCAGTAACTGGATAATACAAAAAGCAGTTTCTTCATTGTCAGATTTGGTCCAAGTTCAAACTGCTGTAATTCAGTCATATGTTGACATATCAAGGTGAAACTTTGCATGGTGCTTCAGGGGCATGTCACCTTAAAGCCTATTAGGTTTGAACCATCCTTCAAAAACACATTTGATTTAGTGACACAAACATATTGAGGCAATGTGGACATTTACATAAATACACCCCTTTCAGCCATTTTGGATTTGATTCAATAAAGTAATGTTTTTAAATACGTCAATGGCACATGGCATGTCTCCAGGGAGGTGTGAAAGATGTAGGTGAACACCGGAGACAGCTGGTCAGCACAGTTCTTGAGGGTGGCAGGGGAGACAGCGTCTGGCCCAGCTGCTTTGCGTGGGTTCTGCCTCTTGAAAAGTCTGTTAACTTCACTCTCCTGAATGGAGCGGGGGGGAGGGGAGGGATGGTTCAGGGCAGTCCAATTGTCTTTCAAAACGACAGTGGAACTCGTTCAGGTGGTTGGCCAGACGAGAGTCGTTAGTGGATTGGGGGTCTCTGGGCTTGTAGTTGGTGATCTGCCTGAGCCCTCTCCAGACAGAAGCAGAGTCATTATCAGAGAACTGGTGCTTCAGCCTCTCTGAGTACAGTCGTTTAGCCTCTCTCACCGCCTTGCTAAACCTGTTCTTCGACTCCTTGAATCTGTCCTTGTCCCCACTCCTAAACGCTGCCTCTTTGTCCAGCCTCAGCCTTCTGTGTTTAGCTGTAAACTAGGGTTTGTCGTTGTTGTAGCTCACCCTGGTGCGTGTTGGTATGCAGCAGTCCTCACAGAAGCTGATGTATGATGTCACAGCCTCCGTGAGCTCATCGAGACTATTGGAGGCAGTCATGAACATATCCCAGTCAGTTGAGTCCAAGCACGCCCGCAGATCCTCCATAACCTCACTGGTCCACTGTTTCGATGTCCTCACTGCAGGCTTACAGCGCTTTAGCTTCTGCCTGTATGCAGGAATCAGGTGGACCATGGCATGGTCTGAGTGACCCAGTGCTGCTCGGGGAACTGCATGGTATGCTTTACTGATAGTAAGGTAGCAGTGATCCAAAGTGTTCCCTTCTGTGGTAGGGCATTTGATGAGTTGTCTGTATTTGGTGAGATTGCCTTTGTTAAAGTCGCCTAGCACAATAACCAAGGAATCCGGATTTTCATGCTCCACACACAATATCTGGTTGGCGAGTACACGTTGAGCCTCGTTGGCGCGAGCCTGAGGGGGCATATAGACGCCGACCAGTATGAATGAAGCAAACTCTCGTGGCGAGTAATTTTTTTTACAGTTAATTAAAAAAAAATCTAGATCAGGAGAACAGTGCTGCAGAATCACTGTCACATCTTCACACCAGCCACTGTTAGTGTAAAAACAAATACCACCACCTTTCGTTTTGCCAGAGAGCACAGGGTCACGATCCGCTCTCAGCAGTTTGAAACCTGCTAGCTGTAGCGAGTCTGGGATCAGTTCACTCAGCCATGTCTCCGTAAAGCACAAAACGGAAGATGAATGAAAGTCTCTGTTTTTCCACACCAGTAGCTGAAGCTTATCCAGTTTGTTGTTCAGTGAACGCACGTTGGAGAGAAATATCCCCGGTAACGCTGTGCATGCCCCACGCCGACGGAGTCGCACCAGTGCACCGGCTCGTTTGCCTTTCCTACGGCACTTCGCTGCAAGGACAAAGCCGAGGGTGGCTTTGACTATAATTCCCACTAAATCTGCCGCTGGAAGCAGAACGTGGGAAATAAATCCAGAAGAGTTGTAGTCCTGATGTTTAGAAGTACTTCTCTTGTTAGAAAACCGTGAAAATCTTGGCAGAACACTGAATTAACAGATAAAGCAAACAGACGCAGCCTTCATTGGCGCCATCTTGGATCAGCTCTGTACGAAACAACTCTGTATGATACATATCTGTACAACATTTCAAGTCAATTTGACCTTTTGATTCAAGAGAAGAGGAATTTTTAAGGTTTTTCTAAATTATCACTGTACAGGAAAATCCATCATGGCAGACCTTATGGGTCCTTTAGGCTTTTTTGTTCCTCATGAAAAATGAGGCATGCACACCAATATTCAGAAGAATTGGAGCAATGGGGTTGGAATGGCTTCACTTTGAAAATCTGACTTTTGGGCTTTTTCTGTGGCGCCCCCTATGGTCTAATGTGGCCCATATTTGGTGTGGGGGTACCCACTTGGATGTAGTATCAATGTGCCAAATTAGAAAATATATGACAGGGACCTTTTGAGATATTGGGGCACAAGGAGAATACAAATTATAAGAAGAAGAATACTAACAAAAACAATAGGTTCCCTTTTACTGGAGGAACCCTAATAATAATAATAATAATAAAACTAACGAAAACGATAGGTTTCCTCCTACCGGAGGAACCCTAATTAACAAACATAGGCCTATATAACAATTCTCTCAGCAACAATTTGGGTCGAGCTATACGGGCGAACCAAGCTCCCGTGACGCGCACTGCAGTAGGCCACCTACAACCAGCATGCTACAATTGAACTAAAATTCCATTACACTATAATCATTTTCTTTTCTGAACTGACATGTCATGTTCCGTTTCAAAACCAAATCGGAAAAAACGAAAAACAAACTTGTTTTTTGGTTTTTCTGTTTTAAAACCAGAACGGTAAAACAGGGAAAAAGAACAACAGAAATCACTAGTTCTGTAGCGTTTTTTTTGTTTCAAAACCAAAACTGAAAAACGGGAAAATGAAGTTTTTGATTGTTTTTTGATTGTAATATTTTGATAGTGGAATTCTGGTGAAAATGTGTAGGTGCGGGGGGGAGGCCATTGGTTACATACTATAGCAGTATATGATGCATCTGTTTTCAATCGTTAAAATAAACTTTCCTCAAAAATACATTTTCGTTGTAGGTCACATATATATTCTTATTGGGTGTGCCATGCCTTCGGCTAGGGCACAACCATTGTTATCTCACATATATATTATTATTATTTATTTTCCCACCCCTAAAACTTTGTCAATATTTGGACTATATAGACAACCTAGTTGTCAACAGTTTCGTCTTGTTAGCGATTGAGTTGCTTGTATTGGGATTTACGTTCTGTTGCACGGTTTAGTAGAAATTAAGTTTTTGTGGCGAAAAGTGAAGCTATTGGTGGCTAACTTAATAGCCACAGTCACTGACGCCACTAACGTCACGAAAACTCGCGAGACTATCTCTAGCAGAACATTAGTTTAGCAGCTCGTTAACTTCTGGTAGATGGCTACTGTAGGCTAACTTTGTTACAGCAAGGCAGCTGCAGAAACGCCACAAGCAAAGAGGCCTGGGTGATAACTATTTGCTCATTTTACATTGTGATATGACACACAATTGTGATGTGTAATGTACAATATAAGGTAATATTATTAAGGAAGTACATCTACTTTCGGAAACAGTAGTCTAATATTTCACTGAAGCATTAGCATCATGACATTAGCCTCTGTTGCCCGGGCAACACATACTATAGCGGTATATGATGCATCTGTTTTCAATTGTTAAAATAAACTTTCCTCAAAAATACATTTTCGTTGTAGGATTTATTATGACATTAGATTACAAGAAAACGATGTGTTGGTGAAATTATCATTACCCGTGGTTTCAAACCAGTGTAGCTCACTGCAAGGCTGTACTGTCTGTAGCCTAGTCTAGTAGCTAAAAAAAACATCTCCACAGCTGTTTACAGTTCGTAGGATGTCAAACGGCGGCACATATTCGGCACAAACCTTACTTCAATCAAAAGTCTTTCAATAGGTGAAACTATCTCACTAGTGACTACTAACCTGAACTCCATTGCCACAGCCTAAACTTTGTCAATCTGTTCATGAAAATTTCAGCCTAGACCGTACAACGGAAGTAACGTTAAATCGAATTCAACCAACGCAATCGCTACCAAGACAGTCTAATAGTAGTAGTAGCCTACAATTTACCGGGGCAGCTTCTCCACACAGCAGGGCTATATCGCATTTTGCCTTCTTACTGATAATGATCGCTACCACTGACATTTTTATGAATGAGTGATTTTCCCCTAAATAAATGTAAAGCGTTATTGGGGGCATATTTTCAGGTAGCAGATGGTACTATTTGAATCGCGATTCCATTTAAGATAGCTACCACTGCAGTGGTGTAGTCTGTGTTTTTGTAGTGAGTATAGGGCCTACTGTGATTTTCCCCTCCCAGCCTCATACTCGCCTGTCCCAGAGCGACACCCCATACAGTGGCGATTTTAGATTATTTTAGGGGTGCTCAAGCACCCTTAAATTTAATCTCAGCACCACTAAAAATAAAAATGAATGTTTTTTATAATTTGATGCTGGTAGGTCATGAAGAAAGGGACATCCTCAGTTTTTTAATTCATTCAATATTTTGCATCATAATACATAAGTGTATTAATTGTTATCCAGTGAAATTAGGGATTTATATTAGCAAGGGCGTTAAGCACTTTTGCAAGGCACTGTATTCATGTGCTGAGCACCCCTAAAGGTCTGATCGTAGAATCACCCCTGACACCATACACTAAGCACTGTGACGTTTCCATATACAAACTACGTTTGTATGTCAGCATGTGGGCTGATATCTACTGTTCCTAACTCTCGGTCCCTCCACTCTAACCATGTCCCTGTACTTACTGTAAATCGCTCTGGATAAGAGCGTCTGCTGAATGACTAAATGTAACCAAGGGTGCCTGTTTTTAAACTCTAGCCTGACTTTTAGTCCACAATGCTGGCCAGGAGTTCTCACCATCTCTCTCATCATCTGAAACAAGGAAATATAAACGTTGTATTCTGTTTACTGCTGTACTCAGGCACACGCACAGACATACAATATCATATGCAAGTTACTGACACTTAGCCTACAAGGTAACAGTAACGTTATGGTAGAATTTTCTGGCTGGTTTTCTGTGGTAACGTTAACGATCGGGTCATCATGATCTCAGACTGTGGGAGCTGCAGTATCACCCGACCCGACATACTTTTGAAAACACTGAAGTAGTGTTATTTGGGTCTGTTTACGTTTCATATCTCGTTATTTTAAAACGTAGTTCAAACTGTACGTAGTTGGGAGAAACGAAAGACTGCGCAAAGAATGACAGCCAAACAACGTCTTTTTTTAAGGGAGCTGGAGCCAAACAACCTTGCTTAGTAACTTTAAGTGACGTCACGTCAGATCCAGGGCACGGCAACGAAAGCCCCAAATATCCAATTTTCACTGATTCACAATACAAACGGGGAGACTGTATGAATAAAAGCGAGAACGTTCTGTCACAAAACGATGTTGTTACGTATCATTGCGCCTTTGTAAGTGGGTATACGGAAATCCTTGGCTTTTCCTAGTGCGTATACAGCGTATACCTGCGTATCACGTAGACTACACCACTGTACTGCTGGTAACGTCTTTGTTAAAATAAGCTTCTAAGGGGGTTCTTTATTAATGAATGAATGCAATATGAGTAGGCTAAATGCCTGAAAATATCATGAGTTTAAGTTTTAAGTCATAGAGAATAGGTCAATTTTTACACCGGTCTGCCGAATGTTTTCGTTTTGATTAAACTATGAGGTTGCTGATCACCATTCCCTCTTGCAGGGGAAATGAGATGACAACTATTTCTTTCTACTCTTCACTCTTAGTATTTTGAGTTGTAAATGAGCAGACAAAAAATATGCTTTTAAATATATGTAATCTTTATAAATAAGTAGGCTATGCATTTTTTTATATAAAATATACAGAAATATCAGTTGTAAAATGTAATTTACATACGGACCCCTGCAACCAACGCAAGTAAGCACACCCTACAATTTCCCCAGAAATTGAACCCTCTCTAGTTATTTATTGTTTCTTTTCGCCCCCTAAGGCTCAGTCAATATTTGGACTACACTGACAACGGCTGTGTCAAAATGTTCGTCTTGGTCTCGATTGTGTTGCTTGTATTGGGATTTACGTTCGGTTGCACAGTTTAGGAGGTTACAACGTTTTTGTGGTAATAAAGTGCCTTTAGTCGACAAAGGGTAATCTGTGCTAGCTACGTCACCACGTCAACACACGTCAGCAACGACGCATGGATACAACGTGATAGAGACGTTCTAGCACGCAAATTGGAGCTTGGATTAAGAGTGAAAAATACCACCCCCAAAAAATCCAAACCATTTGGCTTTGTTGAGAAAGCGATTTCGAGTGGAACTGCAATCTCGGATTTTTGATTTAGATCGTTAAAGTCTTTGTAAATTGAGCGAGTGCGGGTCGCCCGTGAGACCGCCTAGTCTTTTAGGCGGCAGCCATGCTAGAGGGCGTCATATCATTGTAGTATTTTCGTAGCTAATTTTGTAGTTTAATTTTACACGAAAAAACAGAAAGAGGGAAATGTTATGACGATATGACTATTGTGAAAACATTCAGGTGGTGAGATTTTAATGTAGGTTGCTGTAAAAACTTTGATTTGTTTGCTACGTGAGAGCCCCGTCAGCCTCATTGACGATTGCGGCGGCAACAACAGTGTTGTCGATCTGCGTCTGATGAGTCTTTGTTTAATTTCGTACCAGGGTCAATTCTACATCCAAATGGAGAGCAGTGTTTTAAAGATATGGCTATTGTGAAGACAGCCAGCGGGTCAGCATATTTTTGTTATTTGTGAAAAACTTGGAATTTGAGTGAGACCGCGTCTTCTTTTGACGTTACAGACTCGGCTCGCCCTCTGGCAGTGTGTAGCAGTACAGTCCGTTTGGACCATAGAGTTAAGGTTTGGACCCCTCCACATTTGCGATCAAAATATTAGTGCATGAGTGGTCTACTAGTCCAGCGATCTTTCCATTGCTTCACAGTCAAATCCGTTCCACTTTATCAGTAGGGAGAATACCCATAGCAATAGGATTCCACTCCACGTTTTATAGAAAAAAAGCATCAAGCACGCAGATTCAACTCCCATACTCTTTGATCGACGCATCGCGCTTGTAGCTAGTAGCACTTCAGACATGACTGTTCCACAGACGAGATTGACATAAGGAGGGTTTTTTTTGAGGAAGAGGAAAGTAAATCTAAGTTACCCAGTTTTCCCTTCAGTGGCCAAAGCACCCTTATAAGACATTCTCTGACTATAATAGCATTAGTTAGGTTACAAAGATCCTTTTGCAAACATTATGATTATTGCTAGCTAGATAAGCAAGCATTTTACCTACATCTAGCACTAGGCAATACCATACTTTATTTACCCATTACAAGTGGAACAGCATTTGTTGATTTCTTAATCTGGGTCTGAAATATGTTGTGCTTTTGGCCGTGTTCAGACCGAGGCGTCTGTTTCAGGCATGAAGAGGATGTTTTTTCCAAGTAGCTACAAAATAAATAGCTGGTGTTATATGGTATTATGGTGTGCCATAACAACCGTGAGCTAATCTGGAGTTAACCTTAGCTAACATGCTAGTTTGTCTAGTTTGTGTAACATTGTCCTCCAATTTCAATAAGGTTGCTCAACTTGTAATTTTGGCAATTAGCAGAATTTAATTGCTACATGTTAGTCTGTAACATGAAGGCAAAACTGATTCAACCATTAGAACCACATATCATCTGAAAGTTTATACCCTCAGGATGTTATCTAATGAGACAAGAGACACGTCAATCTCTCCATATTAGTATGCTGCCCATGCATAATACATTTGGTATTGGTAAATGGAGTAGGCAATATGTTTTATCTGAAAGCTTACATCCTAAGGATGTGATCTTTGGAAAAGACTACAGGTTTGAACACAAATTTGATCATTTCTGAACTGTCCAGTCATGCTTTAGGGAGATGCAATTTTTTTTATGTAGCCTACATAATTATTAGTCTACTAAACCTATACCAATTGTGAATTTCATATGCTGATAACATGATTTACATCTCAGAAGTCTTCATATGAAAAATCTACATTAAGCTTATTATTATCGATTATGAAAGAATGCTCAATGCATCTCCATGTCTCCTGATATAGGTGGTAGAGTGAGTCAGAGGCAGGGGCAGCATGCAGGGGCAGTGGAGACAGCTCTGTTGCTGAGGTGAGTGCTGAAAGGTGACAGGTAGTTGAAGATGTCCCATTGCTTATTGGGAAGTTTAGTTTTCAATTTTTTTTTAATGTCCAGTCCCTCAGTATATGTATAACAACTACGGTAAAGAGTTGTGGTAAATGCACCAGAATGAGGGATATTGCATCTAATCTAACTTTTCAACCCCAGTGTACTCTGTTGCTTAGCGACGTCAGCTGATTTGAAGCCTAAAGAATGTTCAAAGTCTATGAAGTTCAACGTCTTTGGCGAACTATTTCTCTGCTGATCAACAATACGAATGGTAACAAATACATTGTAAAAAGACACACTGTGTTAAGTTATTTTTGTTGGCAAGTAGCCGTGTAATAAGCGGGATAATGTAGGCTATAGAACGCCGGTCTTTATGGGAAAATAAGCCCCTTCAGGGCTTCTGCTGTTCGTCCTGTCGGGGCTTATTTTCCCGATAATGACCGGCGTTCTATACATTATCCCTTACAAAAGAAACATTCTCATTTCCAGCGCTTTCAAACAATTAGTGAAGTGTGGATAGCAACGGCAGCTAGCTTGCCTCTAGCAAACTGCTTTTGAATTAGCCATGTCATATCAAACTTATTTACGTTTTGGGGGGCTTATTTTCAGTTAGCAGACGGTACTATTTGAATCCCAATTCCATCTGAAATACTGCCAGTGACAACGTTGTTACAGTAGCTTGTTTCAAAGGGGGTTCCTTGTTTCAAAGGGTGTTCTTAATGAATTATGCAATATGAGTAGGCTAAATGCTTGAAAATATCACTAGAAGGGAAAACGGACCCACCAGCAACCGACGCAAGAAAGCACACCCTACAATTTCTCCAGAAATTGTATCCTCTCTAGTTATTATTATTATTAGGGGCCAAGCAGCGAAGCTGCGAGGCACCTATTGTTTTTGTTAGTTTTATTAGGGGCCAAGCAGCGAAGCTGCGAGGCACCTATTGTTATTGTTAGTATTATTATTATTATTGGTGGCCAAGCCGCGAAGCGGCGAAGCCACATCAGTGATTCTACCTTTTCTTATTGGTGGCCAAGCCGCGAAGCGGCGAAGCCACATAAGTGATTCTACCTTTTCTTATTATTAGGGGCCAAGCAGCAAAGCTGCGAGGCACCTATTGTTTTTGTTAGTTTTATTATTAGGGGCCAAGCAGCGAAGCTGCGAGGCACCTATTGTTTTTGTTAGTTTTATTATTATTATTATTATTAAGGGCCAAGCAGCAAAGCTGCGAGGCACCTATTGTTATTGTTAGTATTATTATTATTAGGGGCGAAGCTGCGAGGCACCTATTGTTATTGTTAGTTTTATTATTATTATTGTTATTATTATTATTATTATTAGGGGCCAAGCAGCGAAGCTGCGAGTTATTGTTAGTATTATTATTATTATTGGTGGCCAAGCCGCGAAGCGGCGAAGCCACATAAGTGATTCTACCTTTTCTTATTGGTGGCCAAGCTGCGAAGCTGATTCTACCTTTTCTTCTTATTATTAGGGTTCCTCCGGTAGGAAGGAACCCTATTGTTATTGGTGGTATTATTAGGGTTCCTCCGGTAGGAGGGAACCCTATTGTTATTGGTGGTATTATTAGGGTTCCTCCGGTAGGAGGGAACCCTATTGTTATTGGTGGTATTATTAGGGTTCCTCCGGTAGGAGGGAACCCTATTGTTATTGGTGGTATTATTAGGGTTCCTCCGGCAGGAGGGAACCCTATTGTTATTGGTGGTATTATTATTATTATTATGTTTTACCCATGGGAGTCAATGGCAGCCCCTAGAGCACAACGGTAAAAAGTTGTGAAATTTGGTATGTTGAAACTGCAGACCATTAGTAACTACCATACCAAACATGGGCCATGTAATACAATAGGTGGCGCTACAGGCCACGCCCCAATATGTCAATTTTCAAAGCAATGCCATTTGCAGGCCATAAGTCCCAAAACTCTGAAATTCATTACATATGCCTTATTTCTGATGAGGAACAAAAAAGCCTCTAGAACCTATAACGGCCGCCATATTGGATTTTTCTGTACAATAAAGATTAAGGAAACACGTTTTTTCGCTACTCCTCCTACATCAAACATGGTCAAATCTTTTTCACAATTGCCAGACAGGATCTCCAGATTGAGCCTCACAAAAGTTATCACTGGAATTTTTATTTTCGAAATCGTTTGTCCGGTACAGCCAATCAAAATCATCAACAAAGGATCAAAACAGGAAGTTGGGTTAAATCTCAAAAAATCTTTGAGATATCAACACCAAACTTGGTATATCGGTGGAAGACATTACAACATGTTCCCATGTGAAAAATTGACTTAATATCTTAAAATATGACTGATATAAAGCAACTCAAAATTATCGCTAACGCTAAAATAATGCTTTACACATCCACCGGTCTAAAGCGGATACTCTGATACTATCACTAGTTCATATGAAGACTCTTGAGAATGTTAAGTATTCAAATCTGAAATAAAGTTGAACGTAAGATGAAAAGTCGATTTTTGGTGAATATTTGAAACATGCATGCTTGGCTAATTTCAGAGTTTTTGGGGCTAAATCCTCTCTCCCCTCCTCCTGCCCGCGCGTGCTCCAAATCCTCACACACTCAGCCTTCCCTTGACACACGCGCGGCAAAGACGCACACGCAACATTTCTGGAATGGATAGGCTCACCAAGCCCCCTCCCTTCACTTCTTGGCTTGAAATAAAGGCCCATGTGGATCTTGATGGTATTGCATTTCCGATTTTGTATGCAATGGTAAAAAGGTCTCAAAATCCTGAAACATAGATAGTATAGGCCAAGAAACACTTTAACAAAAGCCCATGTGGATCTTGTTGGTATTGCATTTCCGATTTTGTATGCAATGGTAAAACGTTATAAAAATCCTGAAACATTGATAGTATAGACCAAGAGTAACTACCACACCACAAATGGCCCAACATTACCCATAGGTGGCGCTACAGGCCACGCCCTAAAGCACAAAGAAACAAGGCTTTCTGGAATGGATAGGCTCACCAAGCCCCCTCCCTTCACTTCTTGGCTTGAATTAAAGGCCCATGTGGATCTTGATGGTATTGCATTTCCGATTTTGTATGCAATGGTAAAAAGGTCTCAAAATCCTGAAACATAGATAGTATAGGCCAAGAAACACTTTAACAAAAGCCCATGTGGATCTTGTTGGTATTGCATTTCCGATTTTGGATGCAATGGTAAAAAGTTATAAAAATCCTGAAACATTGATAGTAGAGACCAAGAGTAACTACCACACCACAAATGGCCCACCATTACCCATAGGTGGCGCTACAGGTTACGCCCTAAAGCACAAGATACAAGGCTTTCTGGAATGGATAGGCTCACCAAGCCCCCTCCCTTCACTTCTTGGCTTGAAATAAAGGCCCATGTGGATCTTGATGGTATTGCATTTCCGATTTTGTATGCAATGGTAAAAAGGTATCAAAATCCTGAAACATAGATAGTATAGGCCAAGAAACACTTTAACAAAAGCCCATGTGGATCTTGTTGGTATTGCATTTCCGATTTTGTATGCAATGGTAAACAGTTCTCCAAATCCTGAAACATTGATAGTATAGGCCATGAGTAACTACCACACCACAAAAGACCCACCATTATCCATAGGTGGCGCTATGGCCACCCCCCAATTGTCCATTTTCAAAGTGCTGCCATTTGCATCCCATTTGTCCCAAAATTCTGAAATTCATTACATATGCTTTATTTCTCATGAGGAACAAAAAAGCCTCTAGAACCTATAACGGCACCCACACAAATCTGAAAAATAGTTCAATGTAAGATGAAAATTAGATTCATTGTGAATATTTAAAATATGTATGCTTGGCTAATTTCTAATGCTTTTTCCCCAAATCCTATCTGTAATTTGTTTAAACAAACGTAGCCTTTTAAACCTCTAGGTTTAATTCTCTCTTTTATACATTTAAAGTTGGATTTGACATTTAACAGACATTTAATCATTTAGCAAGTTGTTTGACTCAAAAACCATAACAGTACATGGCCCCAACAGTACCAAGCTCCCACCTTCACTCCTTAGTTTAGTAGCCATTTTAGACTAGTAGGCATTGTGTGGTTAGTTTGGCCACAGCTAATTTTACTGTTAAAATAAACAGAAGGTCTTCTTCTTCAGAACTATACAGTTGAATCAACCAAACACAGCTTGGTCATGTTATCACCTTCTTTGGCACATCTAAACTAAGGACTAGACTTTTAAGAAAGCATGACCAAAGCAATTTGGTGAGGGCGGGTTCCTACATAAACAGTTGGTGACAAAGAATTTCAGACAATAACTTAAACATAGTCTTGCATTAAGAGTAGAGTCAACAAATTGAATAACTGTGCTAATGGTTGTTGAAACTCATTGCTCTGAGTTGGTGCATGTCAATTTAGGCAGAAGTCCATGTCTGGTGATATTTGACAACCTCAAACAGCATGAGTCTGCCACTGGGCCTATTGAAAAGGCTCTTGTTGGGGTGTGCTTGCCTTCGGCGAGCACAAACCATTGTTATCTCACATATATATTATTATTATTATTGTTTCTCTTCACACCCCTAAAACTCAGTCAATATTTGGACTACATAGACAACCTAGGTGTCAAAAGTTTTGTCTTGGTAGCGTTTGTGTTGCTTGTATTGGGAGTTACGTTCCGTTGCACGGTTTAAGTAGACATTAAGAATTTGTGGCGAAAGGTGAAGCTAATGGTGGCTAACTTGCTAGCCAGTCACTGACGCCACTAACGTCACTAACGTCACGAAAGCTCGCGTGACTATCTCCGGCAGAACATTAGTTTAGCAGCTTGTTAACTTATGGGAGATGGCTAGGCCAACTGCTTTACTGCAAGGCAGCTTCAGAAACGCCACAAGCAAAGAGGCCTGGGTGATAAGTATTTGCTCATTTTACTTTGTGATATGACACACAGTTGTAATGTGTAATGTACAATATAAGCTAATATTATTAAGGAAGTACATCTACTTTCGGAAACAGTCTACTATTTCACTGAAGCATTAGCATCATGACATTAGCCTCTGTTGCCCGGGAAACACATACTACAGCTGTCTATGATGCATCTGTTTTCAATCGTTAAAATAAACATTCCTCACACGGATATATTATGACATTAGCTTACAAGTAAACGATTTGAGGGTGAAATTATCATTACCAGTGGTTTCAAACCAGTATAGCTCACGACACTGCAACACTGTAGCCTAGTCTACTAACGCTAGCTAACAAAAACATCTCCACAGCTGTTTACAGTAGGAATTCAAACAGCGGCACATCCATTGCCACAACCTAAACTTTGTCAATCGGTTCATGAAAATTATTCATTTCAGCCTAGACCGTACAACGGATGTAACGTTAAATCGAATTCAACCAACGCAATCGCAACAGTACCAAGACGAACAGTCTAGTATGTAGTACAATCTACCGGGGCAGCTTCTCCACACAGGCCTTGTTACTGACAATGATCGCTACCACTGACATTTTTATGAATGAGGGATTTCCCCCTAAATAAATGTCAAGCTTATTTACGTTTTGGGGGGCATATTTTCAGTTAGCAGATGGTATTGAATCGCGATTCCATCTGAGATAGCTACTGCTGGTACAGTACAGTAACGTTTTTTAAAAGAAGCTTATGAATCAATGCAATGAGTAGGCTACTAATGCCTGAAAATATCACGAGAAGGGAAAAACTTACAATGATGTTTAAATCATAGAGATTAGGTCATTTTTTACACCGGTATATTTAGCCAATTTAAAACCTGCATGTAATAGCCTAATGTGTCACATTAAAGATTTGTCTTAATAACAAATAGCCAGCTAAACCATATACTAGACGCCCAGCAGAAGTTTGTAGCCATATAAGGCCTATATATATAGGCTACTTGATTTGGCTGCAAGATTCGCTGATTTTGGGTGTCCAAGATATGAAGGATTCTGATCTGTAGCAACAGTCTAGCCATGTAGCTAAGCCTTCTCCGGGAAGAGTGGATTTTCGAAGTCTGGAAGAGAAATTTAGGCTAGTGCTACTTGCCCCACTGCACTGGACAAGTTATTAAAACTCAAATAAAATGAAATGCAATGTTAGGCCTACTTCACGTTATGTGCCACTCATTAGGCTACGTCTATCGATTTTATTTGACCGAATTCTGCATCAGTAAAACACCAAAAAAGTGGCTTTGTCCCAATATCTCTACAGACCGGCTAATTCAATCAACCAGCGCTGCAAGACCCAGTGAAATGTATATCCTAGCTAGCGGTTTAGGCTGAAATGAAGTATTTTCATGAACAGACAGTTTTGACATTGACAAAGTTGAGGCTGTGGCAATGAAGTTAAGTAACAACTTTGTTGCAGGAGCATTCTTTGTCTACGTTGCGAGCTAACAGTGTCCGGTTTGGCTTCTTCGCTATAAATAATGATGTCGCTATAAATAATGATGTTAAACCGAGACCATAAGCCCTCAAAGAAAATGTAAGGTTAAAGAAACAAAAGAAAGGTTTGAGGTTACTCAAAAATTATCAATACAATAGGCTGATGTAATAATACAACTCCTAAATCCTTATCTAACTAGACTCCTCTATCTTGCATAATGAAACATAACGTTTTTTAAGTAGTCTAATCAATAAGCCTGCGCTTGCCATCATTACTCAAATGATGCCATTCAGGGCGGTAAAATTACAAAATAGGACGCAAGTGTCTCAGAAATAATAGAGAGCTATTTGTCTTCAAGGCCAACCAATGGGAATATTGTGAATAAAAACAACACAGACACAGGGAGCAAATAAACAGGCAGATGTTAGCCTTGCATTGTTTGAAAAAGAAGAAGCGGGAAGCCAGCTAGTATATAATAGGCAGATGTTGGATGTTGGATCATATCACACCATGGAAAACCAAAGTCGTCCCCACGTCTGGATCGTTGGCAGCTCGTTGATCTACTGGCTTGCGCGGCACGCGGAGGAGGTCGGACTGTACCCCGACCTTGCACTGGAGTGCCATATTGAATGGGTAGGGGTGAGGGGCATGAGGTGGGCAGACCTTGTGCCTAAGCTCCGTGAGAAGCGTGGCATGCTTCCCAGCCCGAACATAATGGTGCTCCACGTCGGGGGAAACGACCTCAGCCAAGTGACCGGGCTAGACCTGACGAGGGATGAAGCGAGACCTGGGGGCCATCATGGAGATGTTCCCAAACACTCTGCTGGTGTTTTCGGATATCCTGGAACGCTGCGTCTGGAGGTATCAGAGGAGCACCAGCGCTTCTGGTATCGACAGGGCAAGACGTCGAGTCAACGCAGCGGTGTCTAGCTTCCTGGCCGACTGTGGGATGGGGAGCATTCAACACCCCGAAATACGACACGGTTTTGTGGGGATGTACCGACCCGACGGTGTCCACCTTGATCACGTTGGAAACAATGTGTTCTTGGGAAACATCAAAGACGGTCTCCGACGACTCCTGTGCTAGCCACAGCACACACAACAACGGCTCTTTTAAGAGCCACCCATAATGTAAAAAAAGGAGTAATTAGACCGTTCAAAGTGCCGTTGTAATTTTACAACCATGGGGTCTTACAGGGTTAAATGGTACCATCTTTACATCTTTGAAGTGTGTCAAAAAAAGCGGCGTCACGTAGGCTAGGCATTGCGAGCTCAGCTCACGGTGTAGGCTATATGGTAGGCTACTCCATATAGCGACCAACTCTACATTCATACGTCTCTGAGCTTGCTTTAAAATAACAGAAAACATTAATATATTGACGTTTATAGGCTACATTTAGATGTTCTTATGAATCAAAACGTCCTGCCACTTGAGAAATACGGTCCTACACATAATTAGACAAATGCAATATTAGATGTCCCATAGCCTACAACCTCATAACCAGGTGCAACAGTTGCCTCGAGAGGATTAAGGAGTTGAAGAAGCAGATGCTCTGTCTTCCTCTTGTTGGGCAACCAACAAGTTGTTTATATCTGATTACAATTTAATAAGTTACCTAGCGCTGCATCTTCATGAGCTACATTTGGCCTCCTCCTTACCAGTATCACCTCTCCTCCATCTGAGTGATACATGTAATTTTTACAAGATTATCATCAAGGGAACACAATGGTCAGAACTGCAGTCATACATTTAAATGCTTTTTAAAATATTTAAACACCAGGAGACTATGGGCAGCTGGGGCAGCCGCAAGCACACCCTCACAATTTCCCCAGAAATTGTATGCTCTCTAGTTTTGATTTGCAATGCAACTATGGGGTGCCAAGCTGGGCCCAGTTGTACTGTTAGAAAGGCCAGTTACATTAAACATTATTGTTGTCATACAGTTTTCTTCCCAGCATTGCAGGCACTAATAAAAGCAGTGGTGCCCAGAAATGTTTCGTAGGAGTGGTGAAAAAGAGAAGCAGAACAGTGGAACACCATCCCACTACCATTATCTCTTATTCACTCTCATCTGTGTTGTATATCTGTAACTGGTATAGTATGGGACAACATGAATGTTTCAAAGTCAAAGTGTAGTAGCGTAGAATAGAGGAACTGGGTGTACAAGCTTCTGCTTGCGGAATGAATGCTCCGTGACATGTTTTATAAAACTTGAGAAGGCTCCCTTTATTCGTGGTGTGTGTCCAGTATATAACGTCTCGCCCTGCCTTATTCTACCGCCCTGCTCCCCGGCCCCTTGTAGTAGCCTCATCTCCATGCCCAAAACATTACGCCATTAACTAGATCCAGTTACATGACACTGGGAAATGGGTGCTGATGTGGAAAGTCCCCAAAAACAGCAGAAAACAAGGAAAATATTAATCCGCCAGTCATTTTTACATTTCAAATATGGAGGCATCTATTGGAACTAGTGGTAACTCCTTTGTTGTACACCCAACAAATATTGGGCTACTTTACATATAATACATATATTACTATACTTATAGGCCTTAATGTAGTTGTCGTCCTACCATTACATACTCGTCCTTTACTAGAGTGTATCTTCCCTTTCATAAAGTTATTGTTGTAATCAAAGCTTTTAAAGAATGGATCTCTGCATGGTGGGCCTGACCAGAGCACGGGTGGCCTGACAGAACACGCTTCAAAGTTGTCACTTTCAAAAGGGTGGCATTTTAACCCTGTTTGTCCAAAATGTCTAAAAGTTGGTACGCATGCCTTATATTGCTCATGGGGAACAAAAGAGTGTCAAGAACCCATAATGTCGGCAGCATGGATATTTCTCTAGAGTGACAATTTGTGAAGAATTTCAGAAAATGACTTAAAATCAGCCATTGAGCCAGTTGTCTTGAAATGTTGTGTACATGTATGGAATACATGTCTGTGTCATGTCAATTTGGTAATGGTTTGAAATGTTATGGAGGAACCCGCCATTGCTGCCTGCAGCTATATTTATTATTGGTGGCCAAGCCGCGAAGCGGCGAAGCCACATAAGTGATTCTACCTTTTCTTATTAGGGGCCAAGCAGCGAAGCTGCGAGGCACCTATTGTAATTGGTAGTATTATTATTATTATTATTATTATTCTTAAGACTGGGTGTCTATGGCAGCCCCTAGAAGCGCTTGGTCGAAAGTTGTGAAATTTGGTACACTCATTAGGGACAGTCCCCTGGTTCAAGTCACAAAGTTTCATGTCCCATACTTTGGCACTCTAGCGCCACCAACGGGTCAAAGTTGGAGTTGTGTTTACACACGCAACTTTTGAACCGTATGTCCCATTTTCAAAAGTGAGGTACCATTGGACTCCCTGGATCAAGCCGAGTGTAATGCACACCATGGCGTCAATTTCCGGTTATATAGATTTTCCGCTATTTCCGGTTTTATCAAAAACCTTTAAAAGCCTACTCCTCCTACAAATGTTGTCAAATGTTCTTCACAATTACCAGATATGATCTTCAGACCAAGCCTCACAAAAGTTATCGAAGGATATTTGATTTTCAAAACCGTTTGTCCGGTACAGCCAATCAAATTCTGCAGAAAAGCCGCCAAACAGGAAGTGAAGCCATATCTCAGCAGTTCTTTGAAGCAGTGACACCAAAGTTGGTACGCCTACTTGGAACCTTATTCTAAGGATGTCCTCCAAAAATGGTGTCATGTGACTAAAAGGGGGCGTGGCCGGAAGCATAAACGTGTTTTGGCTAATAACCGTTGAAGTGTTTAACTTAATAAATTAATTTCTTTGTCTGTTGATGTCTTGTGAGATATCAAGCCTGGCCATTGATAACTTTTCATAATAACCGAATTGATGCGGCCGCCATTTTGGATTTCATGGAAAAGTGTAAAAACCTTTTACACGCCCCAAATGTTGTCCAATGTTTACAAAATTTGGCACAGATGATCTTCAGACCAAGCTTCTCAAAGGTGTCGGGATGGATTTTACATTTTCAAAACCGTTTGTTCGGTAGAGACGATCAAAGGCGGCGGCGAAGCCGCAAAAGACACGTGAGAGCGTAACTCAGCAACCATTTGTGCGATTGTCACCAAACTTGGGTTCCATTGTTCC
Source organism: Hypomesus transpacificus (assembly GCF_021917145.1). NCBI lineage: Eukaryota > Metazoa > Chordata > Actinopteri > Osmeriformes > Osmeridae > Hypomesus > Hypomesus transpacificus. The sequence goes on along the minus strand of NW_025813702.1, from coordinate 263,883 downwards.
CACGAGGAGCAGAGGAGGCCTGCGGTGTTATACCAGAAAAAAACACTGTAAACAATCACTACTTTGGAACGCAAACAGATATTTCAACCAAACTTGGCGTGTTGCATGAGTGCAACAGGTTGTTGTGACTTAATTGTTGCGCAAGTGCTATGGAGGCCTTGTCCTGCTCTGGACTGCTTGGCCCCTCCATTGCTGCTTGCAGCTATATTTGGTGGCCAAGCCGCGAAGCGGCGAAGCCACATAAGTGATTCTACCTTTTCTTATTGGTGGCCAAGCCGCGAAGCGGCGAAGCCACATAAGTGATTCTACCTTTTCTTATTATTATTATTATTACACTTCTTCTGTCATTGGAGTCTATGGCAGCCCCTAGAACCGTATGGTAAAAAGTTGTGAAATTTGGCACACTCATTAAGCACAATCCCTTCTTTATATTCACCAAGTTTCATGTCTTCCATTGGAGCACTCTAGCGCCACCAACTGGTCAAAGTTGGACTTGTGTTTACATACGTAACTTTTGAACCGTATGACCGAATTTCAAAAATGAGGTACCGTTGGATTCCCTGGATCGAGACGAGTTCAACGCACACCATGGTGTCAATTTCCGGTTATACAGATTTTCTGCCATTTTGAATTTTGTGAAAAAACGTATTTTTGCTTCTTTTCCCTAAATTTTTGTCAAATCTTCCCCAAAATTGGCAAACATCATCATCAGACCAACCCTCACAGAAGTTATCAAAGGATATTTGATTTTCAAAACCGTTTGTCCGGTACAGCCAATCAAAATTGGCAACAAAGCAACCAAACAGGAAGTTGGATCATATCTCAGCTAATCTTTAAGAAATCAACCCCAAACCTGGTGTGATGACTCGGAACCCTCTTCTGAGGCTGTCCAATGAATTTGGTGTCATGTCATTAGTGGGCGTGGCCGCAGGAAGCAAAAATGTGTTTTGGCCAATAACTGTTGATTTGTTTGCCTTTATTAAGTGATTCCTTTGTTTCATGATATCTTGGGACGTCCCGTGTGTGACCCATCATCATTTGTGATAATAGCCGAATTGATGCGGCCGCCATTTTGAATTCATTGAAAAATGTTTTTTCTCTACTCGTCCTACACATGTTGTCCAATCTTCACCAAATTTCGCAGAGATTATCTTCAGACCAAGCCTCACAAAGGCCATCACATGATTGTTTGATTTTCACAACCGTTTGCCCGGTACAGGCAATCAAAATGTGCAAATAAGCCATCAAACAGGAAGTTGGGTCGTATCTCAGCAAATCTTTGATGGATTCACACCAAACTTGCTGCATGCACTCGCAACCCTGTTCTGAGGATTTCTAAAGTGTTTTATGGGTCATTTGACTGCTTGGCCACCTCATTGCTGCTTGCAGCTATATTTATTAGGGGCCAAGCAGCGAAGCAGCCAAGCAGCTAACCCTATTATTATTACACATCTTCTTCTGCCATGAGAGTCTATAGCAGCCCCTAGAACCACATTGTCAGAAGTTGTGAAATTTGGCACACTCTTTGGGACCAGTCCCCTCATCAATTTCACCAAGTTTCATGTCTCCCATTCCAACCATCTAGCGCCACCAATGGGTCAAAGTTGAAGGTGTGTTTACCTTCAACCATATGCCCCATTGTCCAAAATGAGGTATCGTTGGATTCCCTGGATCAAGACGAGTTCAATGCACTCTCTGACATCATACCCAGTTCTATAGATTATTCGCCATTTTGAATGTAAAGGAAAAGCGTTTTTTTGCTACTCCTCCTACAATTCTTGTCGAATCTTCTTCAAAATTGCCACAGATGATCTTCAGACCAAGCCACACAAAAGACATCACGTGTTATTTTGATTATCTAAACCTTTTGACTGGAACAGCCAAACAAAGTCGTCAACCAAGCCACCATAAAAGAAGTGAGGTCATATCTCAGCACCTCTTTACTGCATTGACAACAAATTTGGTATAAGGACTAGGGACCCTGTTCTAAAGAAGTCCAAAATAGGTCATGCCATTTCACCTCTAGGTGGCGCTGCAACAAGCACAAATTTGATCTTCAGATCAAGCCTCACAAACGCTTTCACATGGTTTTTGATATTCAAAACAGTTTTTCTGGTAAAGCTGATCAAAGTCGGCGATGAAGCCGCCAAAACAGGAAGTGAGATCATATCTAAGGAAATATTTACTGAATTGACATCAAACTTGGTACAGGTGTTCGGGACCCTGTTCCAAAGAGGTCCACAAAAGGTTGTCATCTAACCGCTAGGGGGCGATCCCGTGTCTGACACATGTTAAATAGTAATTCCAGCTGAATTGATGTGGCCTCCATTCTGAATAAACGAATAAAAGGTTTTTGGTGAATATCAAAAATTCACCTAATTTGGCACAGATTATCTTCAGACCACAATCACTGTGACATGTCAAAATAGAACTAAGTTACATCTGTTTAAACTTGGGCCAAATCTGACCACGCTTGCCACAGGAAAAACTGGTAATATTTTTACCCAGTACTGAGAATAGCTCACTAGGATAATTGGTGTCCAGGAAACGTCAACGTCAGAGGTTCGAATTCAGCCAAAGCTGACAAGCTTGTCATGTCTCTGATTCTCTGTTTAGCGAGACTGTAAGCCACTGCAAAGGAAGCCAGGTACACCGCAGTCACTAGATGTCGAAAGTTTCTTCTGGGTCATCTGACCTGCTTGGCCACCACATTGCTGCTTGCAGCTATATTTATTATACATCTTCTTCTGCCATGGGAGTCTATAGCAGCCCCTAGAACCGTATGGTCAGAATTTGTGAAATTTGGCACATTCTTTGGGACCTGTCCCCTCATAACTTTCATCAAATTAATGTGGCCGCCATTTTGAAAATAACGTTTTTTCGCTACCTCTCCTACAAGGTTTGTCCAATCTTCACCAAATTTGGCACAGATCATCTTCAGACCAAGCCTCACAAAAGACATCTCATGTTTTTTTGAATATCTAAACCTTTTTTGAATTTCACCTCTAGGTGGCGCTGCAATAAGCAAAAATTTGGCACCATTTATCTTCAGATCAAGCCTCACAAACCTTTTCACATTTCGGTAAAGCTCATCAAATTCGGCGATGAAGCCGCCAAAACAGGAAGTCTCAGGAAATACTTGCTGAATCAACATCAAACTTGGTACAGGTGCTTGGGACCCTGTTCCAAAGAGGCCCACTAAAGGTTGTGTCATCTAACTGCTAGGGGGCGACCCTGTGTCTGACACATGTTAAATAGTGATACTAGCTGAATTGATGTTGCCTCCATTTTGAATGAATGAATAAAACGATTTTGGTGAATATCAAAAATTTACCTAATTTGGCACAGATTATCTTCAGACCACAATCACTGTGACATGTCAAAATAGAACTGAATTACAGCTGTTTAAACTTACATTTACATTTATTCATTTAGCAGACGCTTTTATCCAAAGCGACTTCCAAGAGAGAGCTTCACAAAGTGCATAGGTCCCTGATAATAACAACAAGATAGCCCCACAGCATTGCGGGTAGTCAAAAACAAGAAGTACATATTGTGAACAACCAAAAAATAGTGCTAAAGGGAAGAAACCATAAGAGCATGTAGTTAAACAAGTTAAAATTACACAACATTAATCTCTAAGTGCAGGTGTACCTGTAGGAAAGCAATAAAAATAGGATTAACTAAAAAAGAATACAACAGTTTAAATCAGCTACCACTAACCAACAAGAGCAACAGTCTAAGCAAGAGTCATTGTGAACCTTGAGGAAACTAGCGTTGGGTTCAGCAAACCATTCCTAAATACCATTGTACTCCAGGAACAAGTGCGTCTTGAGCCTTCTCTTGAAGGTGGAGAGACAGTCCGTGTCTCTGATGGAGGTGGGGAGTTGATTCCACCACTGGGGTGCCAGGCAGGAGAAGAGCTTGTGCTGGGACCGGGCGGTCTTGAGAGGTGGGACCACCAGGCGGTTGTCTGAAGAAGACCGTAGGTGGCGGGTGGGGGTGTAAGGCTACAGGAGAGACTTGATGTAGTCGGGCGCAGTCCCGTTCACTGCTCGGAAGGTCAGTACCAGGGTCTTGAATCTGATGCGGGCCGTTATGGGTAGCCAGTGGAGGGAGATGAGGAGCGGGGTAACGTGGGAGCGTCTGGGTAGATTGTAGACCAGACGGGCCGCTGCGTTCTGAATTCTCTGAAGAGGGCGGGTTGCGCATGATGGGAGACCGGCGAGCAGCGAGTTGCAGTAGTCCAACTTGGAGAGGACAAGTGCTTGGACAAGCAGCTGGGTGGAGTGCTCAGACAGGTATCTCCTGATCTTCCGGATGTTGTAGAGGGTGAATCTACACGACCGGGAGATCGCAGCGATGTGGGCCGTGAGGGAGAGCTCGTCATCCATGGTAACCCCAAGGTTCCTGGCAGAGGATGAGGGGGTCACCGTCGCAGATCCCAGGGTGATTGAGAAGTCATGGGAGATGGAGGGTTTGGCCGGGATGATGAGAAGTTCCGTTTTGGCAAGGTTCAGCTGGAGGTGGTGCTCAGTCATCCAGGCGGAGATGTCTGCGAGGCAGGCCTCAATCCTAGCTGAGATCCCCGGATCGGTCGGAGGGAATGACAGGTACAGCTGCGTGTCGTCAGCGTAGCAGTGGTAGGAGAAGCCATGGGAGGTGATTATGGGTCCAAGTGAGGTGGTGTACAGAGAGAAGAGGAGGGGACCAAGGACGGAGCCCTGGTCCCCAAACTTGGGCCAAATCTGACCACGCTTGCCACAGGAGAAACGGCTTACTTTTTGCATACAGTAACTGTACACAGCAATACCCAGCACTGAAAATGGCTCACTGGGATAAGACGGGCACCTTTGAAGTGCAAGGTCTTAGGTTCGAATCCAGCCAGTCATCAAGCATGTCATGATACTGGTGTATCTGTTTAGTGAAGCCAGGTATGCCACAGTAGCTGTGTAAAAATATATACTATATTTAGTATAATTGTCTTCCATGGATAAAATCCACGTTTTGTTGCCAAAGATAAATAATGGAAAAAAAAAACATAGATCGGGGGCCCCCTCGGGTGCGGGGCCCAGGGTTTTCGGCGCCTTTCAGCCTATAATAGATGTAATTTTTTTGGTTTGTAGGCTGTGTTTGTTTGTACAAAGTGCAATATCCCATCCCCCCCTCCTAATCATCAAGTGATGAATCGGCAGATTTGGTCTCAAGTCAAGTACCCTTAAATATAATGTTTACAAGTAGTTTTGTCCATTTTCAAGCATGTCGTCTGCTTACATTTTTGTCATACGTTCGTTTTAGCCTACATCCACCAATTAAATATAACGAATAGGCTAATCCTGGGCGTTGCATTATGCTCAGGATGCATTTTCTTTGGTTGAACTGGCAAACGGTGAATTACAGGCAGTTTTTTTATCGATTTATCGATCGCAAACTTAATCAATGTATTTGGTCCCTCAAGTTCTCTTCAATGTATAGTCTACTCAAGTCAAGTTACTGTCAACATTCCAAGCATTCCAATGCTTACACAGCTCTTTCACCACCTCAAAAATAGGCCTACATTTCTTTTAGCTATCTAATAGGTTGTAGAATACTAATTTACACATTTATTGTAACTGACTTGACTCATTTATACCTCTTGATATTTCAGAAATGTATGTATTTGTTGTATGTCCGCTTTACAAAACATACAAAACAATCGTGTTACAATTAGCCTACAATTATTGTTGCCATTCATATCATAACATACGAATTGCGCTTACCGGTCTACACACAAATAGCTATGTAGTAAAGCAAATGCAATTCTTTTTTGCATTGTTTATTGGCCTACATATTTTGCTATTCATATAATCTTGTTTATGTTATAACTGTCTGAATTACATATTTGTGACATCATCTTGCGACATCTGCTGATAAAAAAAGCAATTCGTAGCCTTGTAAGGCAGGGAAAAAATGGCTGCACATTGCCGGCTGCTGGTCGTGCAGCCGGCAGCAGTTAAACAGAAACAGGAGGAAAGTAGCTTTAAACTTGATTTTCCCTGTATGATTTTGAAAAAATTAAAATACTGGCTGATAAAACACACATATCTAGGTTAAGTCAAGAAAGCAGGATCCTGGAATTTGATCGAGTGCAAAGATTTTTATATTTTTCTCTTTACTTAGGGGAAATGAACGGCACTTGGCACTTCTAATGATTAACACAAAAACAATCACACCCTGTGAAAAAGTCTAAAATCTTTAAAGGAGGATTTCTCTGCTACAACAGGTTTCTCTGCTTCCAGGTTTACAACATTCAGACACGCGTATGTTCAACAATTTTCAGATTCAAATGTATCACTCATCATTTGAAAGCTTACAATCTTCACTTTCCAATCTGTATAAACTGAGAAATTACCTTGGCCGACATTTTCATCAGACCGTGTCACAAATGTATCTGTAACCCACTCCCTCTGTGCGTCTGCCACCTGTGTCGAGCCCCTCGGCGCTGCTGGTATACTCTGCGTTGTGTTTGAAGTTAGGGATGCAGTGCGGAGAGAAAGAGGCACGGGACGCGGTGTCGAAGATTGTGGCTGAGACCATCGGGGTTTATTTTCACAGAGAAGGCTGGTCCGATCCTTAACGGAGCACAAACAGTTCTTTTCTTACTTTCTTCAGTTAACAATAAATCCACAAAACAAACAATCTTAATGTAAAAAGAATACAGTGTAAAATAAATAGTTCTACGAAGCTAACTGAAATATAGCACTCTACCAAAATAGCTAATGCTAACCCACCGGCTAGCCACAATAGTTTTGTACAAACAAATTTTGTACACCAGTACATATATTTTTTTTTTGTAGTACTTGACCCTACTCATTGTATCTATCCACTTAAATAACCAACATATGAATAAATGATGTGAGCGGGTATTTATCAACATATTCACACTGATACCCGCCCGCGATTGACCTGCCTACCTTAACGGAGCACAAACAGTTCTAAATAAGCGCGGCGACCTACCCAGAAGGAGTGCTAACTACGATGACTCGTAAGGCAAAACAACTGTCCCCCTACAGGCCTTAAGGCTACTATCTTACATTCCACCTACTCATTCTGTACCTACACTATAATGCATTTGTACACAAGTCACCATTTGACTTGGTTCCTTCATTGGAGACAGTCAGGATGTACATTCAAGGAGCAATCAAAGACAGAAAGTAAGTGACTTTGATCCTTCTCCTAATTTCCTTTGAATGGCTTCCACAAACATCTGACAGATAGCAAGTCAGAAAATAATATTCCCACTCCAAGTGACAGCAATAGGTGCTCCATGCCTGATAAAACACAATACTGAGTGACTCTGATGAGCACAATGATAATGTCAGCATCGGGTGGATACTGTGCTGTGAAATTAGGGTTCTTGGCCAGGTCAGTGATAGTGAGGGGCAGCAGAAGCGAGCCTGCCATACTATTTGGTTCACACAAAAGGAAAGGATGTCTTTGGATCCAAGCCATAAATGGAGCCTGTCATGCAATATTGACCCTATGGCTGAGCCACAGCTAACTCTCACACTCCAGGAGAGTTCTGTCAGAGTAGTTCCCTTTGTCCTATGCCGATCAGTTTTTTGTCACTGTCTTGTATCTGTTTCTTGTTCTCCTCGCTCCACCCCTGTCTTAGTCTGTTGTGATCCACCCATAACCAAAATGCACGCTTGAGAGGGACCAATAAATCACAATCAAATTTCCTGGCTTTCAGCACAATCCTTTGGCCCGGACAGACACATAATTCAAAACACCTCTAATATGGCAAGAAAGCAACAATGGATTTAATTTATATTATTTATTTTATTTGTCACACCCAGTAGTAGGTTATAACCCTAACCAACCACAAAATACCTTACATAGACTTTCAGAAACACATTCAGAATACACAATGACAATGTTCCCATTTCTCTAGAGGCCCCAACCAAAACTCGCCTCACCATAATCCAAAACAAGATGTTCATCTGTGTGCTAGCTTGTGGGGAATGTGGTAGGGAAAAAAAAATATATGAGACAGTATCTAAACAGATATGGTATCCGTTTGAATCTCTTGAATATACAGTATACAGAAATAGTGAGAGATGTTTTCAGCGAAATTATTCAATTAATTCCTTTTTTCCTTCTTTACTTGACTAATATAGGACTTTTGTAATGGTTAAGTTGTTTTGAAAAGGAACATAAGCTGTTCATTGCCCCCTTCTTCTTCCTTTTGCTTGGGGACGGGGGCGCTTCATCTATAGTCCATTACAACCCCCACCACCACCAGAAGGGGGGGGGGGGGATGATGTCGGATCTTCGGGAAAGGCTGGCTGGATGTATATATTTATACTCTGTGCGGAGGCAGATTCCAGAGTCTGACGCACAAAGTTAAAAAGGTCTCATTTCCCCGGCCCCAACTCAGGAAGCGAAGGAAAGACCTTGGCTCCAATGCAGTTGTGCAACCCGGATAGTGGACACTACCATAATAAACATTCCCTTTCAAATGGGCCCAGCTCAGAGAATAGTGGTCAAAAGAGAGAGAGAGAAACAGCGAGAGGGGGATCAACATTCAGGTACGCGTATCTTCTTCAACTATTTTCCGATTTCAATGTAAGACACATAATGTGAAATGTTACAATCTGCACTTTCACAATCTTTAAAGATTGAATAAATAAATTGGCCAACTACCGCCCCATTTCACCAGAGCGTGTCACATAACAAATCGTCCAACATTTATTTTCTGTATTTATCTGTACCTGTTTAACTTTCAACTTGTCCGGTCTTGTCACAAATCACATTTTGCTAAATACAATCGAAGCCTTTAAAAAATATTTAAACTCTTAATTTGCATTATCATACTGTTATGCCAGGAATCTGTGTGTGTCTGATTGTGAGTTTGTGGCTCAATTAGCTTGCGAACCAGGCATTTTATAAAGTTGAAATATGTAAATATGAATAAAAATATCGTAACATTAATTAATTTTCAATAATATTGATAATGTTGACAGAGAATAATTAGGAACAGCAGTTCATAAAATTTCTGTGATGCAGCAGGAAGTTGCAGAAAAATGGTAGCCTACGCTCACTAAAATATACTGAGCACCTCGAGTGGAGTAGCTAATGTTAACCATGGAAAATGTGTCTTATTGTCAAAAACAGTGGCAGCGATAGCCATGGCGAAGGAGCAACTTCCGATGAAGAAATTATTGATAAAAAGGTTCGTCTTCTTCAGTTATTTGGAAGTTGTTTGGCTTTTTGAAATCCGACAAAGAGCAGAGCAATGTTCGATGCAAATTGGTGTAGTAAACAAACAGGTGGCTAAGAAGTCTGGTAATACGACAAACTGCAAATGTGGACTTCTTGTTGACCTCGACCTACGGTCTCGGTTAACAAACGTTTTAACAAATCTCTGCCTACAAAGGTGTTTGTAGATCTGTCGAAAAGTCCATATTAGTTTTTTTTATATAATACAACAACACGTAGGAAAATCCCAAATCAAAAACGACGAATCTGGAGCAGACGCCATGTTGTCAACATCTCCAAGGCAACCGCTTGCTAGGTCCGCAAACGATTTTGCTGACTTCTTAGAACGTCTCTGAAAAGTATTAATACTAGTTTATCAGAAACCTTTAAACCACCTGAAGCAAAATCACTCGTTAGAACATGCAGAAAGTGTGAGTTTGCGCCAAGGTATTAATAGGTAGGCTATTGATAAAGAGCAAAGTTTTAAAAAGCTTAAGTTACTTGACCCCGGGTACGTGCTCCCTGGCCGCAAACATTTCTCTCACACCGCTCTGCCTAAACTTTATGCCGAGTGTAGAGAAAAAGTTGATGAAGAGACTTATTTTGCTTCTACTACAGATCTGTGGTCTATCGTCTTAATTATCGTTATCGAATGTAAATATAAATATATATATTGATCATTTTTTACCCATATCGCCCAGCCTTATTTGAGGTGATATTAAAGGCGTAGCTTTTGAAGGAGCAAGGCAGGACACCACATGTCAGAGGCCTGAGGTCTGACAAACTGCCATTTCAACATTGGCCAGAGGCATGTAGAGAGCATGTATACCGTATTCAGATGGCTGAGCGGTGAGGGAGTCGGGCCAGTAATCAGAAGGTTGCCGGATCGATTCCCTGCCGTGCCAAATGACGTTGTGTCCTTGGGCAAGGCACTTCACCCTACTTGCCTCGGGGGGAATGTCCCTGTACTTACTGTAAGTCGCTCTGGATAAGAGCGTCTGCTAAATGACTAAATGTACATGAGTACAGGCAGTACAGCATGCCATTGTGTAGCACACTTCGAAAACGAAAGTAAGTGCGTAATGTATGTTTTTTTACTGCCTGGGAATTTACTAATATTTACCTTTAGACGCGTGAGTTCAAAATATTTCCGACGGTCCCCAAAGCACAAGTTATTTTTCTGAAATGGTATGGTGCTAGCTTTAATAAGCTTCCGGGCTAAGGTAGCTAGCATAATACTCGTAGCAATGCTACTACCATGCTAGCAGACATCCCAACCTGAAAAAACGAGTTTCAGGGAGGTGGCTTCACCGGCTACACATATATGCAACGTTACGCTGTGAGACCCGAATTCAAACAATCAACCCTTACGGAAGGAAAATATATTGCAGTATATTGGAAAATATTATGTGATATATTAGGCAATATATGTCCATATATGGTATTTAATATTTATATTAAATACATGGTCTGCTAAATGACTAAATGTAAATATCACCATATATGTCTGTACATTGTATTGGCATGTTCTCATATATGTACACATGCATTGTACAATATATCTTTCCATATAATTTTACATATATTTAAAATATATTCTACAATATATGAAGCATACATGTGACACTATATCTTTACATATATTACTCATACATTTTCCCATATAAAGTGGCATAGATTATGGTGGTTATTTATGAATACATAATTGCATATATTTTGGGATATATAACCACATATATTATATATTAATGTTCCATATATTGCAATATATAGAAAACGGCAATCATTGCTGTATTCTGCAATATATTGCAATATATAGAAAACGGCAATCATTGCTGTATTCTGCAATATATTGCAATATATTACATTAATATATATTATAGTTTATAATATATTAGTAATATATTTATCATCAATATATTATCCCATGTATTTCCATATATAATATATTGGTCAATGTAATGGAAAATAATACTTTACAACATATTAAAATGTATTTAAAATCATATATTGGTAAATGTGTTTTCTTTCCGTAAGGGACATGTGCAACGCTACTCCTTTACGGGTTAAATAGCATTCACAAAAAAAGTGTTTCTACTGTTGTTCATTCTATAAGCCGCTTCGAAATAAAAACTGCACCACCACTATGGTGACCAGAAGCATGACTCTGAAAGGAGGACACTTGGGTCCAAAAAGGAGGACAAAAGGTCAAAAAGGAGGACAATCCCAAAAAGCTGTTGACCGGGGGGGATGGGGGCCATTAGTATTAAATTAAAGGAGACATGACATGAAAACTTCATTTTATGAGGTTATTTAACATTAATATGAGTTCCCCTAACCTGCCTTTGGTCCCCCAGTGGCTAGAATTTTCGATAAGTGTAAACCAAGCCCTGCGTGTTCTTCTCCGCCTTTGACAAAATGAAGGCTCAATTGCTCTGTTTAAAAAATTTCCTCCTAGTGACGTAGATAGGAGGAAGGTTACCTCCCCTCTCTCTGCTTTGGCCGCCCAGTTCATGCCATGAGGAACTGAACTACCACCGTGCAAGGGCGAGTGCGATATTAGTTTTTCCTGGAGAGACATCATGGCGAGCAAACAAACAAAGCATAACAGTTGCTCAGTGCTTGGATGTACACATGCAAGCACACATTTTTTTTTAGTTCCTTCATCAGAGTCTCTGCACAACCAGTATCTTAATTGTATTTTCGCTGGAAATGCGCCCACACAACTTCCCAAAGTTTTGTATATCTGCACCAAACATTTCAGCCACTACTGTTTCCTCAACTTGAGCCAACACAAAGCTGGCCTTGCTGAAATTAAATTCTGGATCATTACTAAATCTCCTTGGTCAAGCTACAAACCTTGGACAAGTAAGTTAACTAACGCTATATCATTTTGTTGCTTTACCGTATATGGTTACCTAGCTTGCTACCCTTAGAATGTGGCTGTAACATTAGCTCTGCAGCTAACAGCTGAGTTACTGTTGCTAATGTAAAGATAAATGACATCAAGTGTGTGTGTGAATACAAACTCTGTAACGCCCGTGTTGTACACTTCTTTGTTATTTGGATAACCGTTATGCTGTTGGTGTTGAGGGCGCGCACGATATCCGTCTTTCCCCTCCTTGAAATTATGAGTGTGCACCTCTGCAAACCAGGGTGATCAGAGGAGAATGGGAAAAATCGAATTATCTTACAGCAACGGGGCTATACGAGCCAGCTGAGTTACTGTCGCTAATGTAAAGGTAGATGGCATCAAGTATGTGTGTGAATACAAATGCTGTAACGCGAGTGTTGTACACTTCTTTGATATTTGGATAACCGTTCTGCTGTTGGTGTTGAAATGACTATGAGTGTGCACCTCTGCAAACCAGGGTGATCAGATGAGAATGGCTAAATTCGAGGCATCTTACAGCAACGGGGGCTACAAGCCATTGCAACACATCCATTGTAAACATGTTGCCGCCCCTCTCCTCCTCATTAGCATTTAAAGCTACAGACACGTTTTGAGGAAAGCTCATTGAGGGACTGCTCGTAGTGGCTGTAACTATGCACCAAGGCTGAATTTCGGGAAAGATACTTCAGATACAATTACATTTTAGTCATTTAGCAGACGCTCTTATCCAGAGCGACTTACAGTAAGTACAGGGACATTCTCCCCGAGGCAAGTAGGGTGAAGTGCCTTGCCCAAGGACACAACGTCATGTGCACCGACCGGGAATCGAACTGGCAACCTTCAGATTACTAGCCCAACTCCCTCACCGCTCAGCCACCTGACTCCCTACAGATACAGTATTAGGGGACCATCAAGGCCTATATAAAAGCATCCAACAGTATTTCATGTCTCCTTTAAGACAACAACATTAGTCATTTTATTAAGTCAACAGTCTAAACTGCAGTCTAAACTCCTGTAAGAGGGGTGATGTTTCACAGCATGAAATAATTTGGTCAGCTCAGTAGCGGTTGTTTTATCATCTGCTGTTGTTGCGTTTTGTAGCGGCATGCCGCTCTAAAGCCCCTTTTCCCCTTCTACTCACGTCTATATAATACAACAGAGCTTACAGAAGGCATGATATCAATTTGTGCTGCTCTTACTGGCAAAGTGGAGTTCTAAACTCCACGTAGGTTTGAAGGATGTCTTTCTATTTGACACTGAAGCCCACGCGAGTGGTAAATTGGACGATGGGCAGGAAGGATCAAAAAGGAGGACAAAAGGGCGAAAAGGAGGACACGCAACAGCGGTCCGGACAAAGGGCTGGGAAACCGGACTGTCTGGACGAAATCCGGACGTCTGGTCCCCCCACTTGCCCAGGGGCACATGACATCTAAGGGGGCCTCCGGCCCTGGACAAAATGTTAGGCCTATATCATGTTATGAACGCAGTCCTTACTTTCCTTAATGTGAGCACTTTATTGCAACTCGTTCTATCAAAATATTATGTTAAATCACGTCAAAAACAGTGTTTGTGTAGTTTCAGTAGCTGCCTGCACAAATGCCGCTTGCGGCTTCTACGCCGTGGACACTGCGAGCGAAAGTCACGTGACTTGAAGCGGGAGAAGCAGTGTAGCAAGATGGAGAAGAAACAATTAAGCGGGAGTGCCAAAAGAAAATTGAGAAGAAAAAATTATTTGAAGTTCGTCAACAACTTAAAATATGTCCCAAAAATTGCACACAAAATATACTCCAGATGATCAGTGTCCTTTGAGAAAAGACGATGGAATCGCCGAAATCCCTCCACCTGTGGAAACAGCTAGTGTTAACGTTAAAGTTAGTGGTGCTAGTGGTTTGGAAGCTAGCAGTGAGACAAGGTACGACAACCAAATGAGCTAAGAGCAAGAGGACGACGAGGATGAACAGCCTCCACATCATCACAGCAAACATGATGCAAGCCCAACTGAAGGAGCTGAGACAGCAGGTAGCTCCAGCCCCCGCAGCACCTTCACACTCCCGTCAGATTTGGCACTATGGGGACCCCTGACAGAGACGTTGAGGGAGGAGGCCATCCACTGAGGGCCCGCTGCCTTCCACCACCGGGCTGGCAGGTACCCAGCATCAGTGAGGGAGTCTGGGCTTGGGTGTCGAACCCGCTGTCTCACAAATGACCTATTTAATTGCCGTCTTTAAAACAACAAAGTCGGCTGCTTTATTCACCATCTACTGGCTCTGTTTATTGTCATGCCTGCAAACTCCTGTCATCCCAAACCCAACAACATGCCTTCATCAGTTGATTTAGCAATTGGAAACACTCTGAGAGGATCGGGGACCATGAAAAAAGTTTGGAACATAGACGGAATATGTTGTCTCTAATACAGAGATCCTAAGTCGTTTGGGGTGGGGGGGGGGGGGGGGGGGGCCTTGAGCCTCGTTACCCAGGGCACAGAAAATGGTTAATCCGGCCCTGGGTCACCCTAACCACCACAAGAAATGTTTTAAATAGGGTTATAAACCGCGGTTTTATTTTGAAGAATACAGTAGCTTTGAAATTTGCTAAATTTGACAAACTTGTATGACAGGGGTCGGCAAGTAACTTGGGCCACGGGCCAGTATTTTTCCTCGCCACTAGACGGCGGGCCAGAGTCTGGGTTACTGCCTATTTAGACGCTGCGATAGGTGCCCTTGCGATACGTGCACTCGCAACAACTAGGCCTATATGGAGAATGGGTAGGTCTACTACAAATAGCTAACGATAATAAACCATGTGCATGAGCCCATTGGTGGTCTGTTAACGAACTGTATCAACATGATCGTCACTGTCATCCCAACGTGGTGGGTCGTCATCGTTGGTGCACATAAATACTGTCATCAAGTGAGAATAGGATTACTAGGACCTAGTCAAGGTTTTAATGTGAGGTGAAATCGGAACTTCACATTAATGCGAGCAAAAATTTAATTTTTTACCTGGCTTTTTCAGTTCCTCCTGGGATCTTATCCCTTCCATTTTATTTTTTTCGCTTCAGCTTAATCTAGCTAACTCCCTCCACAACAATAAATTATGGTTTGTGTTTGAGAAACATGCGCGACAACTGAACTGCACTTTTTAATGCACGGTCTGATCATGCGCTTAATTAGATTAAAACATAATGTAGCCTATTAGCTTACTTTTCAGTCACACAGTAACTTAACAAACTTAAGGCATATCCTGTTATTCGGTGTGTGAAAAAAAACAAAGAGAAAGCAGGCGATCTTCTGGCCCAATTTA
Organism: Hypomesus transpacificus; assembly: GCF_021917145.1. Taxonomy (NCBI): domain Eukaryota; kingdom Metazoa; phylum Chordata; class Actinopteri; order Osmeriformes; family Osmeridae; genus Hypomesus; species Hypomesus transpacificus. Next base: position 248,447 of record NW_025813702.1, on the reverse strand, counting down.
TAAGCGGGCAAAGCGGCCCACCGTGAATTCTTCCTATTCTCCCGATGGCCATTCCGGGCCTGAAACTATAAATTAATAAGCAATGTCGTGGGGGGTGCTATCGGGGTGCTTTGGTCTTTCTTGGGGGTGCTGAAGCACCTGCTAGCCCCTTCCTAGCGCTGCCATAGAGAGCGCTGCCCATGATTACTAACCATAACTGTGCTTTCACCTCAGGCGATCTGTCAGCCGTGAGGTGTAGCGATCATATGGTAGCGATGACATGGCGAAAAAATACTTCAGAAAAGTCAATAAGTGTATTCGACTTCATGCAGCGACGGCAGCGCCGACAGCCGGCTGCCTTGAAGCTGAGAATGCCATTGGTTACTTCAAGTCAACCGGGCTGCAGGCGACGCCGGCGCTGCATGAAGTCGACAACATCTAATGACACCATACCCAGTTTCCGGTTTCAAAATAAAAGTCGACGGGGAAAAAAACGTTATAAAAAATATATCATTGGAAATATTTTGACGGGCCAAATAAAATCGCTGGCGGGCCACAATTGGCCCGCGGGCCGCCTGTTGCCGACCCCTGTTGTATGATTTCCGTAATATTCTTTAAGTTTAACTGAAATTTGATGAAGGAAAATTACGAAAAAAGAAGAGTTGGTAAGTGGAGCAGAATGATGATTATCTTTGTTAATCTTAAAAAAAAAGCACAATGGTGGTGGAGCATAAAATGATCCAGCACTAAATTAACTTGCAATGTCTAGCTAGCATGTTGTAAAAATGCAATAACAATACAATCATTTAGCTATATTAAAGATGAGATGTTAGCAAGCTAGCTTTGAGAGCATAGAGCCCACCCTCGCTTCAGAGGTGTCTCCAAAGCCATGCCTCCTCTATCACACAAGAACACAGAGCAGAGTCTAAGTGCCAAGAGCAGAGTCTAAGTGCCAGGAGCAGAGACATGTTGGTGGAATCAATCACTTCTTGATGTCTTTACATTTTGTTTTATTTTTTTATTGGTGGTTCAGGAGGAACGTAAGGTAGCTGCGGTTGGCCTTCCATTCTCATGCTCGCTCTGCTGTGACAAGGAACCCGCGCTGATGAAGAGTGATTGTCTGCGCAAACAAGTTAATTTTCAATCGGTTGTTGACACCAAAACGCAAAATCATAATTGAAAAAGCATCAAAACGAGGCAGGGTAGTGGGTAGCTCAACCACCACACTGCAGCACTACCACAAAGTTAAAAAAAACAACAACAAAAAACAGTGTACTTTTTTTTATTGTATTTTATTTACAACAAATGCCACAGGGGAGCAATGGAACAATGAACGGTGCCAAAGAAAAGTGGTAACCCTTCCTTATACAGTCCCTTAATTACTAGGTATTTACGTGGAAAATAAAGGGTATGTTTTGTATAGTACATTTCTGAATTTGGAGGGGCCTACTACTTTCCAATCAATTTTGTTCCAGCAATCCTGTTGTTCAGAATCACAATCAAATGTTTGCATTGAAGGTGTGCTCCTTAGTTGTTTACTGTCTTATTAAAACATATTTAAAAAAAATTGGTGATTGTGGTGTTGATTCTGATTGTGAATGTTAAACAACAACACTACAACTACATTCTATTTTCACCAGGTAACCAATAGCTCCATGGGCTTTTACTCAGCCAAACCAATACATCGAAAAGACCTGCCCACAAACAATACAGAGCTGCTGAAGTGGGCTACAGAGGCATTTGGGGGAGTGACATCTTTCACCACTCTGCACAACCCAATGAACATCATCTTTACAGGAAGAGAGGGTAAGGCAAATGTTACACAATGTTTATTATTCAAAATTACTGAAATATGTTATGGTTCCTTTCAAGATTATTAATTAACTAGTATGTATCAATAAACAATGTAATTCCACATAACAGAACCATAAAAAATGCCCATTATTAGAAATGTAGATATAACCAGCCACAAAATGCTGGTTAGAAAAATATCAGTATATTACAGTAAATATGTATATTAGGGATGGGAATTTTTTGATAATTCAAAGGTCTGTAAAAACGTGTACTCGAGGGGCGGGGCGTATCCATCATGGAGATAACAAAAATATTGTAAGATTGTTACGAAAATGAATGTTGACAAATAAATGACAAGAAAAAATGTATATGAAAACATGAACATATGACTGCTCATCACTGCTTATGCTGCATCAATGTTATCAAAAAAGAAACATCTGAAATAGAATAGCTTCATGAGGCGAAGCTGAAGAGTAAATTTACTCTAGTAAACTGAAGCCCCTTCTTTGACCTATGAGATTAATCAGATATCCTAGATACACAACATAAACGTAACATTACAATTTATATCTGCACAAAATAAGACAAAAGCTGTTAGGTGATAGCCAGAGTGCAACTCCCTTTGTGGATGTACTCTTCTAACACCGCGCTGAAATACGGGCAAGTATAGTAAAAATATTTCAAATACATTTTATAGTGTTCTCATAATGATATGTACATGGAAGATTACATTACAGTAATTGAATCTATTTTGTTGAAGTGAAGTCAGACATCGCTTCGCAACTTTGAAGCCATGTTTCTCTCTGTCTGGACTTTGGACCACGTGCTCTGGAAACGCTAACCAATCAGAGCTCAAGGTGACGGGCCAAATACTGCTATAACCAATCAGAATTTATTTTTTATTTTTTACTCACACAAGCATCGTTTTTATGATCGATTGTCGCTGTCACGTTTGGGTACTTTGTTGCTCCTGAAAAGTGATGACATAAAAAGCAATTGCATCATGTATACTTGCCTTAGGTATGTTATAGAAGAAAAGCTGTGATGAAAATAGATGAATTATTGCGCAAAGATATAAAAAAAAATAGCCTGGACACATTTGTTGGTACCTCTAGAAAAGATCATAAGGAATTGGATTATAGTGAATGTCCAAACCCATTCATGTCTTAAATTACTAGTACACGTCTCCAATCTGGTAATCAGTCACTCAGCCAATTTAAATGGGGGAAAGTAGTCTCTTTGTTTCAACGGTGGCTTATCGTTCACAACGTCAATCATGGCGTGTCATTTTACTTTGATTGAAGCGGTGGATGAGGGAGCTGTCATTGTACACGATTTAAAGGGAACGTTCTTTCTGGAAGAAGTCATGTGGCCGTGTGCATTGCTTTTGCCGTGGTGGATTGTATGATCCATGTTTTACATCTCGGGATGTAAAAAAATAGGGTGCACGCGCAATTAGCTTGACTACGTAAATCTGACTTGAATTAGTAGGACTGCGTGAGCTGTAATTGGCCTTTATGGAACCGCTTAAGCCCCGCTTGACTTATTAAACTTATTAAAGTCTGGTTGAGGACTTTAAGTTTAGCTTTTTTGAGTGGACTTTATGGAACAGGCCCCCGGTCCAAGACGGATTCGAGAGACCGCAGTTGGGGCGGCCAGTCTGGTTTGTTATATGTTTTGGAAACGAGTCTAAGACGGACTCGAGACACCGCAAAGACTGCGGCTTATGTGCTTTTGATTCCCGCAAAGACTGCAGCTTGTATTTTGTCTTGTTACATTTTTTTTTATTACTTGTATTATTGTTTCTATTATTATTGTTTTTATTGATTTTATGTAAAGCACATTGAGCTGCAATTCTTGTATGAAATGTGCTATATAAATAAAGTCTTATTATTATTGTTATTATTATTATTCATAATTTTATATAGCGGGACAAGTTATCCCTTATGACGGCGTGATAGCGCCATCCACTCAAAACTTAACGTTAGCCTACTACTCTTTAGCCGGCTTGCAAGCCCAAACAAGTGTGTGGTGTTGTAGTTTCAGTAGTTGTTGCAACAGCATGTGAAAAAACTACAAAGTTTGCTAGGCCAAAAAGAACGTTAATCGTGATAAAAAAATTGTCGCCGTTATAATGGGTTTGCGTTAACGCCGGGGGCTGGAGCCCCCCAAAATTTTCATTAGTCCCCCCCCAAAAAACAAGAACTTTTCTTTTGTTATTTTTAATTTTTCTTTCATATTTTAAATCTGAATGTGTTAATTTCTCTTTTCTAAAACCCCTACAAGACACTATTTAAAAGGATATTTTCAAAAATTTATTCTGGGGGAACATTCACCCAGACCCCCCTAGTTTTACTGGGTCACAGGAAAAATAATAGGTTTTATCTAGGGGCTTAACCCCCCAAAAGTGGGAACCTAGATTCGCCCCTGCTTAGTAGCTTTTCAGCTTGCCGCAGGGCATTCTGGGTACCAAGAGCAATGAATGAGTATAGGCGATCCTACAGCATTGTGTAAAACACTTTGGTTGTGGATAGTATGTCCACAAATAAATTCGAGTCACTCATTTAGTGGCAGAATCCATTGTTATGTCTACAAAATTATTTTAGATATAGTATACGTTTAGCTAGCTTGCAAACTCTGAGAATAGCCTACTGAAGCAGACCTTTCTATGTGACAACGGACAAGGGGGTTTTGTCCCTCGGGAATTGCCGTAGGCATGATGCTGAACACCTTACGTAAAATCAGTGAGGGCTGTTCGATTGTAATGTCAAGAAGAGCAGTGGTAAAATACAAGTTATGAAAAGAGACCGCGTCCGTGTCTTATTGTTCACACGATCATATACAATTATATCTAAAATGAACTTACAAAGAGCTCGGTTACACTACCAAAGTTGAATTAGTAATGTTGTTAGCGATGCTAGCGTTATTTTGCTAGCTACCCTATAACTTTTCACTAAGTCTTGCAGTTGTTTGATTAACTGAAATTATTATGAAATGTTATTTTCTACTTTACATTTGCTTATTTTGGCAAGTCACTGTATTTCCAAGCCCTGATAGTGTAACTGAGACGACACAGTAAATAATCTCTCTTTCAAGTAATAAGCCCCTGTTCAAGTGTTGAGCATTACATTAGCTGCACGGTCTGTAGAGATCTTGAGACGAAGCCACTTTTTTTTTCTAAAACCGGACTTTAAGCCGCTTCGAAATATAAGCCGCACTAGCACAAGAAAACTGTAAAATCGGAGTACAAGCCGCGGCTTATTTTCCGAAAATTACGGTAAACTTGCAGTGTGGAGACGGCACCCATCAAACCTGAGACAGCTGCAGCAGTTTGCTCATGAAGAGTGGGCCAGACTACCTTTTAACAAGTGCAGGTCTCTTGAGAGACACAGAAAACTTTTGATTGCAGTGATTGCCAAGGTTGTGTAACTACATATTAGGTTGAGGTCCCATCATTTTTTGTCCATGCCATTTTCATTTCACAAGGCAAAGAAAGAGAAAAAGAAAGCACGACAAGACGGCGAACATTTGGAGGTCGAGGAAGCTAGCAACATTCAGATTGACAGTATGGCTAACGAGGATGACCTTGACGAAGCAGACGACGAAATATTAGATCCAGACAAGAATAGCAATCAAGATATCATGAAAGCCATATTGTCCTTGAAAAGTGGACTTTATAAAAAAATTGATGGAGTGCAAGCAACAATTGCGGATGCAAAAAAACAGATACAGGACTGCACAGGCCGCATAGAGCATGCCGAACAACGGATCTCTGATGTGGAGGATGACGCTAACAAGCTAATATCCAAAGTTAGCACACTGGAAAGCACAGTCAAAAGCCTTGCTGACAAAGTTGATGATTTGGAATGCAGAAGTCGGCGAAACAACGTGAGATTGGTGGGGCTACCAGAGAAGACTGAGGGTCAGGATGCAACTGATTTTTTGGAGAAATGGATACCGTAGGCTCTGAACATGGAACCACGAGAGGGGTTGGTGGTGGAGCGGGCTCATAGAATAGGCGCTCCGCCAAGCAATGACTCTCGCACGGCTCATCCAAGGACTTTAATCATGAAGTTCTTGAACTTTAAGGACAGGGAGCTGGTACTGAAGGCAGCTAGAACCAAGGGACAGGTCTTGTACCAGAATAAGCCGGTTCGTTTTTATGTGGACCTCTCTGCTGGTGTGCACAGGATGCAGCGCGACTACGATGAGGTGCGAAAGAAGCTACGAGACAGGGGGATCCACAAACACCGAATCATCTTTCCAGCCCGGCTTCTGGTAACACACAAAGAGAGATCCCACGCCTTTCAAACTCCAGCAGAGGTGGACCGTTTTATTCAATCCCTTTGAACTAAGGATTGAGTCGGGCTCGCCGTTGAAAGGTTCCGACAGGAAAGTAACACAGTAGCCTTATTAAATTTACTTTATTCTATAGCCATTTCCACAAAATTATTATTGTTCCGTTTTTGTTTAGCCTATCCCTTAACACGGACAGGACTGAGCATCACTTCTTTAGGCTGTTATGGCTAACATACGTAAAAAATGTAACGTTACTGTTGTGGACAATGGATTTAAATTTGGATGAGAGACACTGTTTAAGCACCCAAACACTGGTAAGGTGAAGTGACATTTATCGTCAACTTGGGAGCACACATTGGACAGAGTTGACATTGGTTTAGCCCTATTGGACGTAGGCTACAACGCATCGTGGATTTTATGTGTCTAGGCTAAGAACTTTTTGCCCTTTTCTCAGTTTTCCAGCCTGCATGTGCGGGTTTCAGGTTTGTGTTACATGTGTTCAGGCGGTTTTACTTTATAATATGTCTAGTGACCAGGCTACAGGTTGCAAATGTTGCATAGTTCAATGTTACATTACTTATGTTATGTGTGATTAATATTCAGGAAAAATGAGAAAGCTAGTTAGAGCTTAAGAGAAGGAAGAAAAAGTTAGTAACTCGCTTTATCGTTAGCTTAAAGTGTGGGATGGGAGGGGAGGTTCAGAGCGCATGGACTTCAGGTTCGTATGGGGGTGGGGGTGGGGGCTTTTTGTTTTACGTTATTATTTGTTCTCTTATTTTCGGGTGTGGTTTGTCAATGTACTTTACCAAAATGGTTCCTAAGGATACATTAATACATATTGGATTTAATGTCGGATAGCTGTAAGATAAAATTTACTTTGTGGAATTGTAGGGGTCTGAACAAACTTACAAAGGTGAAACAAGTAATGAGCAGGATAAAATCCTTGAAATCAAAAGTAGTATTTTTACAAGAAACACATCTGTTGAGTGAGGATGTTTCCAAAATAGCAAGAAGATGGCAGGGTCAAGTATTGTCTGCTCCCTACACCACTCATGCTAGAGGGGTTATGATACTAATTCATAAATCTGTCCCATTACGGGTACAAAATGTAGTTAAGGACTCTGCAGGTAGATACATTATTGTCCAGAGCAGGTTATTATCTGAAACCATAACTCTGATAAATGTCTATGGTCCCAATGAAGATGACCCTAAATTCTATGATAGTTTATTTTTGACTGCATCAAATCTCCCCGGACAATACATAATAGCTGGTGACTTTAATTGTACGTTAGACTCTTCAAGAGACAGGTCGACTGGTTTAGATGATACTCACAATAAGTCGAGAAAGACGTTACACCATTTTATGAAGGAATTAAATCTGTTGGATATCTGGAGACTTGGTAAACCAAATGCAGTAGAGTATTCCTGCTATTCTAGCACTTATAATAAAACCCACTCACGCATAGACTACTTTTTAGTTTCAGCACTACTTGTCTCCAAAATTGACGAATGTCATTATAGTAGTATAGTCCTTTCTGACCACAAAGCTGTATCCTTGACCTATGAAGATACTAAATTAGTGAGTGATCCCCCAAAATGGCGTTTTCAACCGGGATGGCTTACGGATCCCACATTCGTAGATTTCTTAGATAAACAAATAGACCTGTATTTTGAATGTAACAAGTCCCAGACCTCTGCTAGTACAAGATGGGAGGCTTTCAAGGCCTTTATTAGGGGCCAGATTATTTCTTTCACTAGCTCAAAGAAAAAGGCTACACGACTTGAAATGAAGACATTAGATGAGGAAATTAAAAGGCTGGAAACAGAAATCTACTATAACAGACATATAGCTACGGATGTACATTCAAAACTACTACTGCTTAGATCTCAGTACAATGAATTGGCAGCTAACAAAGCAGCTGCTGATTTAATGAGACTCAAACAGTCCTACTATGATCAGGGGGAAAAGCCCGGAAAACTTCTAGCATGGCGCATTAAGCAACAACAAACAGAAAGATCTATTATTTGTATTGAAGCCCCAAGTGGTAGAACTATGGTGGACCCGACAGAGATTAATGAGACCTTCAGTCTTCTATGAGAAATTATACAGCTCTGAGTGTTCTCCTAATCTGGACACGCAGACACAATTCTTAGACAACCTTGATATTCCCAAAATTTCGGAAGATGAAAGTAGAGCATTAGATCAAAATGTAACTGTATTGGAAATTGCAGAATTGTATGAAGGCTACTACATCGGCCGGCCCAGATGGCATTTCGATAGATATCTATAAAAAATTTCAAACCAAATTAATATCACCCCTTTTGGAGATGTTTCAGGAATCCTTTGAGAATGGTCTTCTCCCCACATCTATGAGGGGCGCCTTAATCACTTTACTTCCAAAGCCAGGTAAAACAAATACAAAATGTGAAAATAAGCGTCCAATTAGACTTCAAATTCAGACACAAAAATACTTTGTAAAATTTTGCTAAGAAGATTGGAGGATCTTCTACCTAGGGTGGTGGGGGAAGACCAAAATGGGTTTATTCAAGGGAGACAGGGTTTTCATAACGTCAGACGAGTGCTCAATATTTTATACAGTCAGAGAGAGGCCACAGACACAGCCTTACTTTCACTTGATACAGAAAAGGCTTTCGATCGTGTTGAATGGCCCTATTTGTTTGAGGTGTTAAAACAATTTGGCACATTAGGTACATTCATTAAATAGGTAAGATTGCTTTGTACAGGGCTTACTGCAGAAGTTTTGACTAATAGTAAGGTTTCTAAACCTTTTAACATCTGTCGAAGTTGCCCTCAAGGGAGCCCTTTATCGCCATTGCTTTTTATCCTTGAGATTGAACCATTTGCTATAGCGGTGAGGTCACATAGCGATGTTTATGGAATTCAAGAGGGTCATTTAGAACATAAGATAGTGCTCTTTGCTGATGATGTAATATTAATGATTAAAAATCTACATAGATCTATCCCAGCGCTCTTAAGTCTTATTGAAACATTTGGAAAAATATCCGGTTATAAAGTTAATTACTCAAAATCATCTATAATGCTACTTAATGAAACAGAGAGGAAAAATAGTCCTGTATATGCTTCTACTTTCAAGTCAACAGATAATTTTACATATTTGGGAATACAAATTGTCCCTGAGGTGAATAAGATTGCTCAGATAAACTATGACCCAATTCTGGAAGCTAGTATTGGAAGCTAGAGCGTTGGACATCCTTACCTATCTCAATGATTGGCAGGATTAATATTCTAAAAATGAATATACTCCCCAAACTTCTTAATTTGTTCCAGAATATCCCCCTACCCCCTCCCTCATCCTTGTTCACAAGAATCAAGAAACTGTTTACCAACTTTATTTGGCAAAATAAACGTCCCATATTACGTCTATCTTTACTTTATCTACCATATGATCGAGGAGGCCTTAAATGCCCAAAAATCCAATGGTATTACTGGGCAGCTCAATTGCGGTCGATCATGTTTTACTTCTCTTCCGGAAATCCCCCTGCTTGGATTGATTTGGAATCCTGCTCTGTTAAACCGAGTTTACCATTGCACCTGTACTTGTACTCAGCAGGCCGTAAATATCTGAAGAAAAATACAGACAACCCTATTATATTTAATATGATTGATGTTTGTTTCGACACTTGCAAATATTTGAATATAGATTTGTCCCATTTGCGCTTCAGTCCTATTTGGGGTAATGCCAACTTTGAACCAGGGCTAAAGGATAGAGGATTTAAACTATGGGCTGAAAAGGGGTTAGGGAAAGTACAAGACATGTACAGGGAGGGGGATGAAGTGTTTGTCTTTTGCGGAAATATCTACCAAATATGACATTCCAAATAATAACTTTTTCAGATATCTTCAGCTTAGGAGTTTTATATCTTCATCTCAAAACCATTCATTAGATATACCGACCATCTCTGCGTTAGAAGTAGCAGTCACTAAACACTGTTATGGCAAAGGTTTAATTTCAACTCTGTATGACTTGTTTGCGTCTGGATCTATTGAATCATCAGAATCAAAACTGAGATTATGGAATGAAGATATAGAGGAGGAAATATCTTTAGAAGACTGGAGAGAGGCTTGTAAAGAGGCACAGAGGCAGTCAGTCAGGTATGGAGTTAGATTAGTTTCATAATTCAAACAAACAAACGCAACACGATTCAAACAAATTTAACACGATCCAAACAAACGTAACACGATTCATACAAACATAACACGATTCAAACAAACAAACGTAACACGATTCAAACAAACGTAACACGATTCACAAATGTATTTTGTGATTCACAATTGTAACGCGATTCACAAATAAATGACCCTATTACATTCGTTTGCAACCTGACAAACACAAGTTACAAATCCCTGCATTCGTTGGTGTTAATCCTTGCATTCGTTCGTGTGGATTTTTGGAACTTTCCTGACGCGCTTTGATCCACAAATGCATTTTTTCTAAAATATATCCTCAGCAGCCTATCAGATCGTCTCTTCCAATTTTAGCCAATCACCGGAGAATGTCTAATATGGGTAGACGGGCTCTGCGTTAGCCTAGGAAACACGGAAAATGACTAAACATGAATCCTGCCATTCTCAACAATATTTAATCAGGTATGATCATCGGTTTAATAAGATTAACAAGCAATATTTCACCTACATGCTACCAGACGACATTGCTCATTATCTGAAGGAGACGATGTCCGTCATTATGGCAGGTTGTTGAAGTCCACATAGACACGTTAATATGATTGGCTAAAATTGGAAGAGACGATCTGATAGGCTGCTGAGGATATATTTTAGAAAAAATGCATTTGTGGATCAAAGCGCGTCAGGAAAGTTCCAAAAATCCACACGAACGAATGCAAGGATTCACACCAACGAATGCAGGGATTTGTAACTTGTGTTTGTCAGGTTGCAAACGAATGTAATAGGGTCATTTATTTGTGAATCGCGTTACAATTGTGAATCACGAAATACATTTGAGAATCGTGTTACGTTTGTTTGAATCGTGTTACGTTTGTTTGTTTGAATCGTGTTATGTTTGTATGAATCGTGTTACGTTTGTTTGGATCGTGTTAAATTTGTTTGAATCGTGTTGCGTTTGTTTGTTTGAATTATGAAACTAATCTAACTCCATAGTCAGCCGCAACCTAAAACTCCTACAGTATAAATGGCTGATGCGTACATAAATAACTCCTGTGAAATTGCATAAGTTTAATGATAATATTCCTGATACCTGTATTAAGTGTGATGAGGCAAAGGGGACACTGTTTCACTGTATATGGGAATGTGGGAAAGTGAAAACCTTCTGGCAAGATGTTGTTCATATGATTGATCAAATTTTATCAAAGAAATTACCATTGAATCCCAAGCTTTTTATTCTTGGTTTATATCCTACCATACCACTTCTACAAAGCAAAGAGTTCAGATTCATAGATATGTGTATATTACAAGCTAAACGTATAATTGCTCTTAATTGGAAAAGTGTTGATGGCCCAAGAATTGGTATGTGGGTTAAAGAAATGGCCTCAAACATGTCAATGGAAAAGATAACGTATATTGTTAGACGTAAACAAAATGTTTTTGATAATACCTGGGGACCTTTTAGGTACTTCTTAAGGCATAATACTAATGTTGGTAACTTGCTCCAGCAAGAACAGGTTCTGGGGGAGTAGGACAACTATCTGATTATGTACATTGACTAGTAGGAAAAACAACAACAAAAAACACCCATTATTCAGTGTGTAAAGTATGCTTTTATGTTTCTTTTTATTTTCTTTTTATTGTCTGTTTTTAATTTAACTATTATTTAGTTACTCTATTATTTTGGGTGAGGGAACAGGGTGAAAATGTTTGCTGTGTATTGTTCTGTTGTTATTCAATTTGATATGACTTGCAAACTGAAAAACAATAAATACATTGTTTAAAAAAACAAAAAAACAAAACCCTGTTCTAATTCTAGGAGCTGTGCAATAAAATCTTTAAGAAAAAAAAGAAAGAAAAAAAAGCTAAGTTCTATTAAATATGGAATAAACAATGGTGGATGGCAATATCATCCGTCACTTTCAAGTTATTTCAGAGGAAATTGCGCATTTTTCTTGTGTAGGAGTACCAACAAATTTGAGCACGGCTATACACACATACTGCATGTATAATCTTAATCCATTCACTTTTAGTAGTGTTACACTATATCTCCTTTCTGAGTGTTCATTGACAGTGACTGAGGTGAGACAGAGGCAGAGTTGAATCTGATCATAATCCTTAACCATCTGAAGTGGATGAAAGGAAACAATCTTGACCATGCTTCATCAAATGTCATTGTTCTTTTTTCCCCCCAACCTTTTTGGAAATGCCATTATTGTGTCTAATCAAAAATACATACAATTCATGTATATCTTTTACTAAATTATATTAACTCAAAAAAACGATGACCCAAGCTAAATATGTTTTGACTGATCTCTGCCAACACTTGGAGTATTGAGGCTATAGAGTTGTGGGATCTTAAGTTGTTGTAGATCTTTACAGGGCAGCTTTAGCATGTGATTTAAGTAATGGACAATTTATTCTTTTAGGAACTAAACTTCCCATCTCCACCTCATGTAAACTTGAAAATGAGGATCCTAACTTAAAACACTTTTTGGTGTTGGAATTTGAGCCGAAACAACTTAAGTCTTGCTCCACCCAACCAGAGAAGGGTGCTGAGGAATTGTACATCGTTAACATACCAGAGACTAGCAGTGTTCGGTAAGATACAGTGCAAAGATTTGTTTTCAAACATTATGATTTTAATGTATTTACTAAGACCCCATACATTGTTATATAGAAATGGTTATCCTGGAACCATTTATTGGCTGATGCCAATAAATGCCCCATGTTTTACAGTTTACAGTTTTTAAGAAACTTTGTTATTGTTTGCTCAATAGCATTTATTATAAGAAACAGTTTGTCGTTAGCTCAATAGCAGCCTATTCATTATGAACATGACATTGATATGATCCTATGTTGTTGAAGATCTTTTTTTTTTATGTTGTTACAGTTATGTGTCAGTGAATCTTATCACAGACAAGATGATCGGTTTATTTCTTAGAGGACCCAAAGGCACCTCTTGGGCAATCCACAACACACAGCACACCAAATTTGGTGTAAGTATGAAACATGGTCAACTTTAACCATACATGTTTAAAAGCTTTGATAATAACAACAAAACCCAAAATTTAGATTAATTCTGATGTATTAACATAGCTCATTGTATCAGCTCTTTAAATAATTGACCTGAATGGCCCTTCTCATAACTAGTAACCAGCTAGGTAGTGCATAATATGACATTTAATCCCATTATTAAATCTTGACTGGATCTCTTTACATTTCTTGAATTTGTTCTTTTCTCCTGTTTATTTATCCTAGTCCAACAATGAGATTGAGTTTACGGGCATGAGCAACCACAAAATCCGACCCTCAGTAGAGACCAGCAGCGACATAGCCGAGGAGGTACAGAGGAAAGCCCTGGAATATTTCAAATCCAGCAGCATCACTACCTACTTTGAGATTCAACCAGTTGGCTCTACTATCATTCTGGTGCTTGGTCACAAGGATGATGTTAAAGGTACAAATAAACAAACATATATTTATTTATAGTATAAATAAAAATGAATTGATATATTTTTGAAAATGTAAACTATTTTGGATATGGGGCCTTTACTGTACATGCAATGTTATATAAAATGTCACAAAGTGCGAAATGCAAACCGAACTGTAGAAAACATCAATAATGCAGTGCAGAATATTTCATTCTACATGAGTGAAGTATGTGTTATTGCATACTGAAAATTAGACTTAAGATTGAAGATGAGACCGGTTTGAAAAGGCCTTGAAAGACAAAAAAAATGAAATTGGAAAGGGGGAATTGAGCCTTTATGATAGTGCTGTGTTGTGCAAGATAATTATTATTATGTTCTTCACATTTGGTAACAGTAGATGCTTGAATTAAATGCAGTAAACATTGTGTTCCCATTTTTGTGTCTGAGTTATATAACTCGTTTAATTTAGACCCACAGTTTACCTCCACGGACCAAGTCCTCACCACACCCAGCCACCCCGAGCCACTCCTGCTGATGCAGCTGTATACCTCCCCAGATTATTCCTCTCCCCTAGACCCCAACACCAAGGTCCAAAGCGACAAGAGAATTTACGCAGAGGTGAGATGCCACCAGGGCTTAAAATCAGATTTGTTTTTCAAATGGTTTGTTCTGAGCAGAATCGTTATTTAAATTTTCAGTTTTTACGTTCAACCTTAAAATGATTGCTTGATTGAACCGTTTAGAACCAAATGAAATACCAGTTAACATTCCATGTAGGGCTGTGTGATATGACCGTAATTTTCAGACGCTGTGAACATTTATTTTTATAGATATTTTACTCTATGATCTATAGTCTCTATTGATGACAAGTTGTGAAGCGATCGTTTCGGCAGCTGGTCATTTTTTTTTTCGAAAGACGCTTCCAAATTTGGCTGCAGGAGGATAAAATACACCATATATATATATATATATATATTTGGATAAACAAAATTTGTATTAATATTTTATTTCGTTAGTTGTAGGCTATAGCCTATCACTTAACACCTAACTTCACTATGCTGGTAACAAACGGCCAACCATCTGTTTACCCCGATAAAAACTCTGAATTTTAAACATTTAAACATTTTAAAATAGAAAACCCTGATTGAAGATAGCGTTGCCTGTCCAGCCAACATATTAGTCAGTTGTTTCTAAACAGTAGATAGCGAGATAAACGAGCTGTCATAGCCTACAATCAAGAAGCCTAAATAAAGCCTATGCAATGTTCAACTCAGCTTTCAATGTGAAAAAGGAACTCGGAGGAGATGAAAGGCTTGGTGACCGACCCGGAGAAATGCGTGTCTGGTGTGAACAGCCTTGCGCAATTCATAGCCGATCTTGGCTCTTCCGGGCGCTTCGCGGCCAGTGTGTTTAAGGCGTTTCCCGATGCATGCTCAAGGTAGCAACAACAAAATGCAAGGTGGCCTGTCCGTGACCCGCAAAGCAAAAGTCCTATGCTAAACTTGTATTTAGTCTTTTCTAAATACGTAAGAATGTAACTGGATATAGCTAGCTATTTCCAATAAGTTCTTGCAGCATATCTATCAAACTTGATGAGGTTGATGTCTAAGACCAACATTTAAAAGCTACATAGCATAATGTTGACCTCCTCTGATTGCAGAAGACCACACTACAGTTCGCGTCACGCTTTATCACTGCCTGCCTATGGAGGATTAAATGGCCAAAACTAAATAACTAAATAATTGAATGGTTAAATACTTGAATACATAAATAATTATATAATACAAAACTTAAATAAATGACTAAGTATATAATTTGATGCCTAATTGACATACAAAATGTATACATTACAAATAAAAATAGACACTAAATATATAAATTTTACATGTATTTGTGTGTATATATATACAGATTTACGTAAAGCAATGCCTCGTAATTTATTAAGTGAATGCATCATCAATATGAACATTTTGAGTCGTGTTACTGCACGTGCACACCGGCAACAACTAACAGCCTAGCTGGGGAGGGGCAAAGTGAGCTTGAACGAAGTTAAAGGGGCGGTGTTTGCACAACCACTATGATGTAAAGGGAGTTGTGCACTGAATGTAGAGAAGAGAAATTGAAACTCAAGTATCGATCTCATCACGCCAAGATCAATCAATACTGATACCTACGATGGTATTGATACTATCGATAGCCTACTTTAGATTGATTCGCCCACCCCTATGCTGTACCAACTCGCCGAGGATTGTGAACATATTTTCGTTGATGTCTGTGTCAGTCAGGGCCGATATCATTGCTATAATTTCAGCGAAGCTCTCAATGTGATGTTTTTTATTATTTATTATTGGCAGTTGCCTCCATCTCTTCAGCTACAGCCAACATTTCAACTACTGTAGCATGCAATATTTAATTCATGGAATCCGAACTAGGTGCTGCCATCTTGAATTAGTCAAAAGCAGTCAATTCAAATTCAACCACCAATCAGAGGCTTTAACCCGTCCCCTGACTTGGTGACGAGATGTATTTTGCTGCAGCAAATTACACCGTGGATAAATGAAAGTATAAATAAATGTGAACAAATGAAAACTTAAATGTATATATACGCACAATTACATGTACGTTTACATATTTAGTGTCAGATTATATAAATGGTATTATATTATATTATATATTATTTATTTATTTAGTTTTGGCCCCTATAATCCTCCGTACCTGCCATCGTTAAGTTTAATCAGAATACATGATTTACGTTAACAAGAAGACAGGAAGGAATTTTAGGAAGCATATTTTAATTAGTTCAACGGAACAAAATAACATTATTTAATGTTTTTACTGGTTACCATCATTTCAAATAAAACTTTATGTTCCAGAACATAAAAACATACAATGTTTCTGGTTTTGGTTTTGTTCCTAGTGACATATGTTATTTCTGTTTTTTGTTTTCATCCTTTGAACCAGTTCAAAGCCTTGAATCCCACTTGCTTACCTAGGAAATGAAGATATTAACGAAGTAGTCCATTTATTTAGATTTTATCTATGCATTTCCATATTTTTCAAAGTATACGTATGATTTACAGTACTTAACCCCCTCTTCCCCTTCCCCCCTTAAGATCTCAAGGCAGACTCTGGGTATGATCGTGCTGACCATTAAGGTAATCAATTGCTCAGTACACTCCAAGGGCTCGTGCCCGGTGGTGCGAGACATGCCCTTCAGGCCTGAGGCTTGCACTGCCACAGTGTGCCCAAACACCTCCCGTGTCAGCTTCTCCCTGGAGCAGCTGCAGGACCTGGCTTCCACTAACTGGGACCTGGAGTGCTCTGTCAAACTCTGCTTCAGTGAGGTACATTTGCTTGGTCCATAAAATCAAGAGACAGTATGCCCAAATATGACATCTCTTAAATCCCCTGAGGTTATTCAAGTTAAACACCAACAGAGTTCCTCATTGTATTGCACAAAAACAAGAGGGCTTAGTTGCTGACTCATCAAACTAAACATTGACAATAAGCAAAGCCCCAAAGGTATTTTGTGTATTTATGTATGTAACAATGTATGTTTTCATACATGTTGTAATTTTCTATAGAAATGTGGGGATGGAGGAAGAGTGAAGAGGAACTTGGAAGTCACTCAGACATATATTCAACCACCAAGTGAGTTCAGCTTTAAACTACGAAGTGATATGTCCCTCCAGTTTCAGTTTGTGTGGTTTGGTGTAGGGCTGTCCCCGACTAAGATTTTCTTTGGTCGACCAAGACTCGACTAAAACGTCTGAAAATCAACTAATTGAAATTTGAAACGCTTTTTTTTCCACAAAAAAAAAGAAAAAACGTACAAACATTTTCCCGATCTGACTCTATGGCTGCTGGACATTGCAGATTCAGCCGCTAATAGCCTACTAATAAGACTTTATAATAAGTAATATAATAAGTAATAAGACCGAATGCGGATGGTATTTAGTATCTCTTACAATGTACTACATATAAAAAATATTTTTGTTTTCAAGTTTCAAGTCTTTTATTTGTCAGGTGCACAGAACAACACAAGGTTAGACTGGGCACTGAAATTCTTAAGACAAGACAACGCAAGCACCTGGCATAACATATAAGTACACGGAACAAATTTACATCTATGCTGAGCTTAGATAAGTGAACTTCCTAAATATACAGATAGCAATAAATAAACGACTATACTAACCCTAACACTAAAACTTCCTAAATTACAGATAACAATAAATAGTACGCTATACTAACCCTAATGCACAAAAAACCTGTTTCAACCCTATAACCTAATCTAACCTAAGTGGAGTACAGTGCAATAGTGCAAGTTTGCAGATCAGTGACTATGTCACTTAACAAGCAAATCATCAGATCGCGCTTATCACTGACTGAAAACTTGCAGTATGCGAACTTACGTAGTAGCTGAGTGGGGAACGTAACATGAAAGATTTTGTTGTCTTGGCCAGAGAAGATCATGGCCGGGTTTCCCAGATTCGTTAAGAAGCTCTTAGCGTTAAGAGCTTTTTAACCAATCTGGGAAACCCGGCCAATGTCATTTGATTTTGATGTGATTCTTATAATAGGCATATACATTTTTAAACCCAGCGCGTTAGCATTAGCGAAGTAGGGGCAATTTACGTGTTTCAGGTGGTAGGCTACATCATATCGACGTCGAACTATGAAAAAAAAACGTTGTTGGCATTCAACGTTTTTCGAGTCACCCGGTACTTTGTAAATGTACTTTAATGAAATGCTGCTGTAACGGGTATGTAACGGACGTGGTCTTGCAAGCTCTGTCAGAGGTATCTGGCCAATGTTCACCCCCACGGGGAGTTGAACCTGCCACCTCTCGACTACCAAGCGCAACCACTACCAGCTACGCCAAAGAAAAGCTAGCTATTCATTGATGCGGGTGACCCATTAAATACCTGAGGAGTGAGTTTCACCTATTCACACCGGTTACACTGCCATATATTTTTAGAGTTGCTTTATTTGTCTTAAATAATGTAATCTACAATATCTGTAGAATAATTCGTTAATTCAGCAATGATGACACAAGCGGGAATCAGACCTCACACTGCCATACGGCAGCTCTACAAAAAAAATCTTAGTCGACCAAGAGCATATCGACCAGAAAATCGACTAGTCGGACTGAGTGGGGACACCCCTAGTTTGGTGTGACGTGCAAGTTTGAAAAAACTATTTACTAATCATACTTGGTATCAGCAGGGGCGGATTAAGGTGGTCAGAAAATATTTACACAAGTAAAAGTACTACATCAACAATCCTACTTAAGTAAAAGTAAAAATTACTTACTTTTACATTTACTAAGTTTTAATTATTAAAATAAAAACGCAATGGGTTGTCTCTCAATGTCTAGACTGTGCCATTTTGATAAAGAATGCAGATATAGCTACTGGTAATACTTATGCCTCTATATCACTACTAGTTATAATTATAAGCAACAACATGTGTTTATTGGAAAGGTTGGTGTACTTATTGTGCTAATATTCAAAAGTCAGGGACATTAACTTAGCATAGCAAGAATTACGCTTACCTCGACATGCTTCTTTAAATTTGAAGGCAAATTCTTGAAGGCTAGCAACTCCTTTTTTGGAGGAAGACAGGAAACACATTGAAACCTCCACGAGTCATTCTTGGGGCCCTTTGAACTCGAACGTGTCTTTTAAATAGGGCCAAGGGTGGTTTCATATCAGAGGGCTCAGTTGAGGCTGACTCTGGATCTATGTTGAATAGGCAATTACTAACTGCCAGTTAGTCAGGCTGTCTGTTGAATGTTTAGGCAAAACAGGCTACCGCTAGTGTTGCTGCCAAACGCGCACTCTGCTATCATTGGAGCTAATAGAGCCACCTTTAAACTTCCAAAACAGCAAAGCAATCCATATTTTTGTGTTAGCAACATATTGGCGAAACTGTTCATAAAATGTAACGAGTAACGACACATATTGTAGAAATGTAGTGGAGTAAAAGTATAAATAATAGCTGCAAAAATGTAAGAGAGTAAAAGTAAAAAGTATGCACTATTATTTTTACTTAAGTATAGTACAGATACGGAAAAATGTACTTACATTTACATTTAGTCATTTAGCAGACGCTCTTATCCAAAGCGACTTACAGTAAGTACAGGGACATTCCCCCCGAGGCAAGTAGGGTGAAGTGCCTTGGACAAGGACACAACGTAATTTGACACGGCGAGGAATCGATCCAGCAACCTTCTGATTACTAGCCCGACTCCCTCACCGCTCAGCCATCTGACTCCCTGTTTACTTAAGTAAAGTAACAAAGTAAAAATACTTTGTTACATTCCACCACTGCCATATACAGTGTGTACCGGAGTTAGAACCCTGAAACTCCCTCCTCAGGTATGTAACAGGCCACCTGCGTCAACAAAGAGCTAGCTTTATATGGCGTAGCTGGTAGTGGTCACGCTTGGCAGGTCGGAGGTTGTGTATCCGAGCCCAGTGAGAAGCGAATGAGCCTTGTGGTGACGGAGCGTGGCTACAGCTGTTACATACCCGTCACAAGTGCAGATGTCATTCTATTTCTCAACTTCGCCCTTTACTTTTGTTTACTTTGAATATGAGTATACTGGAAAAACAACTGTACTACTGTATAACACAACAATGAGAGTTGGCTACCATCACATTCTCAACAATTCCACTTTTGGAAAATTCCATCTAGTCTGGCCAGTCATTGGCGCTGGAGTTTGGTTGCTATAGTAACGCCATCCCTTAACAGCTACACGTTGTCGTCATGGCAATGGTGTCAGGACAGGACATGCCATGGGGTCGTTAAGGGTGGGGTCTCATCCTTTAGGCAGGCCTGCTGCCTGAACTTGTGGCCATAATCAGCAGTAATGACCCCCTTGGGGTCATCTGCGTGTGTGTGTGTTGTTTGTGTGTGCGACCATTGTGTCCAAGGGAGTCTGGTTGAGCGGCCATCTAAACAAGGGCTGCACAGTCCAGCACTATTGTCAGAGTCTGAGCAACACAAAGAGGGGAAGGTGTTTCCCTTTAAAGCTGGGGAGACAATCTCTGGGCAGATGAGACAGAAAGAATCCAGTACATTCCTCATTAGCTGCGGCAGGCCAAAGGGGAAGTCCATTATTGGAAAATAAAAAATTGTGGAAAAATACAAATAAGGGAAAAAGTACATGTGAACCCTTTGTTATGACTTGGCACACAAACCACAGTTTTTTGGGCCAATAATCTTTATCTGACAATTTCCTCTCCCTCACTGTCTCCTGTGGTGTGTGGGAAAACAAAGGATACAGATTTATTCCCCTATGGTTTAAAGGAAGATGGGAAACTGAACAGTGTATTAGCATGAACCAAATAATGCCAATACCAATATAATTCCAGGTATTTGACAATATGGGTTAAAGCAGAGCAAGAATGGTCAAAGTACGGTTAAATGAAATACGCATTTAATAACATTGCAAATGAATGAAATCAATTACAAGGCAAACATGTTACAAAATGAAGGCTTTAAATCTTACCCACTCTAATGTGATCATTGTAAATCAGAGAGAAAGCAAGAGGTGAGCAAGGAGTTGGACAGTAGGACAAGGGAGAACTGAGGAGAAGGTCTCAGGAGATGAAGAATCCCAAGAACAATGCATTACAATTCCCTTTATACACAAGAACAACCGATCAGACCACATCTTGAATGAGGTGTGAGAGCCATCAAGTTGAGACCGTCCAGAAACTCCAGACTTTAGCATATGAGAGGTGGGGGCAGGTTTGACACCCAGCCTTACACTTCCCCAGCTGAGTGTCTGATTCTTATGGTTGTTTGTTCAGTATGTGGATGGGGACAACATGAGAAATTTTGCAGTAACAACAGGGTTTTGCATGCATTGCATGTTATAGGTAAATAACTGTGTATTGGGTTTTGTTCTCTAAAATGTTTGATCTTGACTATACTGATTTTGTGTTTATTCAAACACAAAGGTGCTAGAGGTGTTTCACATTCCTTTACTGAACTGGGAGATGTCTGTACACTTCCGTAAAATCTGAGATTCAAACATTCCCTGGCAAGCTAGATTTGGTATGTAATAATTTTTTAAGCAATTGCTGTCTAATATGCAAATGAAACAAAGAAACCTGAAAGCTCCAATGTAGAGTGGACTTGTCAGTACAAAGTAGTGAAAGGTTTGACAGTAAACATAGTAAAGTGTGAAGTTCTTGGATGTAAACTGGACAGTGGAGCTTCCTTCCACTAGTTACCAAATAATCCCACTAAGATGCCGAAATTGAATTTATTGATAGACATTGAGTTTACGTGCCTACAAACCTGCAGGGACTGC
The DNA here is from genome assembly GCF_021917145.1 of Hypomesus transpacificus. Taxonomy (NCBI): domain Eukaryota; kingdom Metazoa; phylum Chordata; class Actinopteri; order Osmeriformes; family Osmeridae; genus Hypomesus; species Hypomesus transpacificus. The sequence goes on along the minus strand of NW_025813702.1, from coordinate 226,453 downwards.
TTATCTGTAATGTTAATTTCAGCTCAGATATTGTATGTTTCACAACCACTAACACTGTCAGCCACTGGAAGTTACAAGCTAACAAACAATAACACTTCAGCCACGGGCTTTGGTGAAGATCTTCCTTATTTACTTACAGAATCCATGTTAAAGAATCTCCTGTGAAGATGTCTGCGTAAATCTTTGTGTGTGTTGGTAACGTTCATAGTTTCTCGCATATGTACAGGATGCTCGTGTTGGTGTGCATGTGTATCTGGCCATTTTTCCTATTTGTCAGCTGATCTTTGAGTTTCCAGCAGGCAGAACAGCAGATCCAGCTGTTGGTACCAGAATTTGTTTTTGACTTTCTTTAATCATTGGAACGGATAGTATTGAACAGTGTCACTGAGTGTTAATGCCAAAACCATTTGTTTAAATGTAGCCTATGTAAGAATAGAAGAATGTCAAGAATAAGGTATTCAAAGTCATGTTGTTGATAACAAATTCAGTTCAGTGTGATTGCTATGTGAATGACAAAACTAGCTACAGTATTTGGCGAACAAGGGATGCTTAGTTCACATTAGGGCTGCAACAACAAATCGATTAAATCGATTAAAAACTATTATTAAAAGCGTTGGCAAAGAATTTCATTATCGATTTGTTGCGTCGCTCGATTACTACGCCACTCAATAAGTCGCGGCGATGTTAAGGTATAAAAAAAAAAGTTTTGTTGAGCGCGGAGCAGAGGTACAGGAAAGGCCATCGGAGAGACGTTGTTGAGTAACGTTGTTCTGAAACACATGGCGGCAGTGACGTGCGGTGATGTCAGTAAGAGGCTTGGCACTGAGTTATGAAAGCCAGATTACCTATTTTATTGTTAGGCTAATATGTCAAAACAGTAAACGCAGTAAACAGTACAAGCAGCCTACAGCCGCTGAATGTTAGCACAGCCACATAGACAATCTTTTTCTCATACCAGTCTGTTTGAAACAATCGAAAACATGTTGTCCCGTTCGGTGCGTTCACACTGCAGCGTTTTTTACCGCTCTTCACCGCTGGCCTTCCCACAGTGCACCACGCTCGGTGGCATGTCAGACAGATTCATTCCATTCAGCTGTAGTTCTCTTAAATCACTGTTGTAGTTCGTATAATATCATGGTAAATGCGCAGACAAAATACAACTTTTACACACATTAAGCAAAAATCCGACACGCTTTCTAGATCTGACATGATCTTATCTACAGCACACAATAGGTTATCTTTTTCCACACTTTTTTTAGGCAGAGTGAAAGATTAAATGCCACCCGCACTGTATGTAACGGGTCTTGTTCCTGCTGGAAAAAAAGATGCATCAGACATTAACATGTGTAACCTTTTATTATATTACTCGAAATCTCTGCAAATCAATCGCTAGATTATGACTTGCCACTACACATTCACTGTATGGACAGCGAGTGGCTGCCAGCCAGCATTTCAGCGTTGAATGTCAATCGTGTGCCGGGTGAGCTAGCTAGACTATGCAGCTAGCACAGAAGAAAGTTACGTAATGTGAAGAAACTGAAGTAAAGTACAAAATACAACACACCAGGGACGCCGACAACCTCAGCAACCCCGCGATTTTTTTGTTTACGTCTCTGTAATCGAACATAGACGTATCATACAATACTGGGTATGAAGACACACATACGATGAGTTGCACTTCCATCTTGAAATTGTCAAATCTAGAAATGTCTACCATGACCAACAGTTGCTACGTTACAAGAAACAAGAAACCAACCCGATTGGCCATCGCTGGCGTTTTCACGCTCCTTATTTACATTATGTTGAGAAAATCCAACTTTCGCTGCCTCGTTCGCCTTCCCACCATGCCCTACGCGAGCGTCAACGCCCCGCTCGCCTTCCCACAATGCCCTACGCGGGTGTCAACGCCTGGTTTCATTGAAAATGAATTGGAAGCCGATGCCCCGCTCTGCCCGCCCCGCTGCAGTGTGAACGCACCGTTAGGCTGCAGTCAAGGGCGGCGCCAGAATTTTTTATGCAGGTGCTAAGGGAGTGCTAGATTATTGACAGGGGGAGCTGCGCAATTCTATATATTATATATAAATACTATCAGGGCCGCCGGGGCTTAACCCAAACCTAGAACCTAGTCAAGGTTTTGATGCGAGGTGAATTCGGAACTTCACATGAATGCGAGCGTGCAAGCGCAATTTTTTGCATTAATTTCTGTGCAAAATAGTTTTTTGAGCTTTCTGTAGGCTAATATAAACATTTTGTTAGACTCATATTGTAATATTTCCAGAAAATTACAACCCAAATTTGTACCTGAAAGATTCAGGGCTTTTGAAAAACATATTTTTCCCACCCTTGCAGGAACCTAGATTTATGAAGTGACAGATCTTTCTTTTTTTACCTGGCTTTTTCAGTTCCTCCTGGCATCTTTTCCCAATCCATTTTATTCTTTTTGCATCAGCTTAATCTTGCTAACTCCACAACAATACATGATTGTTTAGGGTTGTCTCCGTGGCAACAAACTTACGCACTTGTGTTTGAGAAAGAGAGCATGCACGACAACTGAAAACAGCACTTTTTAATCCACGGTCTGATCATGCGTTTATTTAGATTTAAACCTAGTGTAGCCTATTAGCTTACTTATCAGTCACACAGTAACGTGAAACATATCGTTTATTCGGTGTGTGAAAAAAACAAAGAGAAAGCAGGCGATCTGCTGGACCAATTCATGAGCGGGCAGAGCGGCCCACCGTGAATTCCCCCGATTCTCCCAATGGCCACTCCGGGCCTGAATACTATTAATAAATGAGCAATTTTTTTGGGGGTGCTATGGGGTGCTTTGGTCTTTCTTGGGGGTGCTGAAGCACCTGCTAGCCCCTCCCTAGCGCCGCCCGTGGCTGCAGTAGTCAATCTAACAGTGCGTGTCCACTGCAGCGACGCAAATCGCTTGCCATCGCTCGCCTTCCCACAGTTCACCACGCTCGGGGGCGTTTCAAACAGATTAATGTAAAATGTAGTTCTCCAAAGTCAGAGTTGTAGTTGTCAAAATACAACTTGTATACAAAATCCCAAACTGTTTAATAGACATACACGTTGACATGTGTAAAAAACGTTTTACTTTATTCCCCAGTCTCTGTTAATCTGTCGATACGATAGGGAGTTCCAGCCGGGCTAGCTTGCTAGTTACCACAGAACGAAGTTACGTAATGTGACTAAACTGAATTAAAGGACAAAGCACCCACAACTTTGGCAAACCTTGCACCATTCATCTTTTTTTTGTATTAACATCTCTGTACGAATACAGCTATGTATCGTATATGACTGGGTAAGCGGCCACACAAACGATTAGTTTCTCCTCCACCTTGAAACCTAGAAAGCTGGAAATGTTTACCATGGTTGCTACGTTACGAGAAACAAGAAAACACTCCGATTGGCCATCGCTAGCGAAAATCGCTCCTCATTTGTATAAAGTTGAAAAAATCTCAACTCTGTCGAGTTGCGTCGCTACCCACAATGCACCACGCAAGCGATTTGCCTGGCTCCATAGAAAATGAATGGAAAACGTGTTGTCGCTTTCATCGCGTCGCTGCACTGGACACGCACTGTAAGTCTGGCGTAGACCTCCCTCTTGCTATTAACTCCTTTTTTGAATAAAATCGAGCCTTGGGAAATTCCTCCACTCTGTTTAAGTCAGACACCGCTGCTGTCATTTTGACATTTGTTAGTTTTATATTCAACATTTCTCTCACAATCGGAAGACGCTACTTTGCAGCATCGCATTAGGGACCGGGTGAAAACTACCCATACCATTTTGAAAAATGTAGACTTTTATAATATTTTTTGGAATATAAAACCTCAAACAGACATCAGAGCATCTTAATGTATACCAGAGCATCTTAATGTCTGGTATACATCCACAGCCTGTACCTTTTCAATGAAGTTTAAAATAAAATGATAGAAAATCACTCTTTGAAAATAGCTTAATACACTGTCAAGATAAGCAACTAAATTGCTTATCTTGGAAAATAGCATTAAATCCACGCTAATATTAATAACTTTTTCAAAATTGTGTGCCTGTTTGTGCACATTCTGAAGATCTTTTGCACTGTGAATTTGCACTGTCAGTTTTGTTTTTGAATAAAGAGTTGGAAATTAAGGCTTAAAAAAATATTCGGATTCATCGATTAATCGAAAAAGAATCGACAGATTAATCGATTATTAAAATAATCAGTAGTTGCAGCCCTAGTTCACATGCAGTCAGTCAGGTAGGAACTAAGAACCCACTTTACACTCTCTCATACAAACAGATACACACACACAGTACACACACTAGTCACACATGTTAACCCACTTTCACTCTCTCACAAACAATCACACACACGCTAGTCACACACGTTTGCCTCAGTCGTTTTCAGCTCCAGTGGCTAACGTTTAAAGCTAACGTCTAAAGCTAACATTAAATTGAGACACATTTACCACAGCCTCCTGAGTTGTCTAATAATAATGTAGTGTAGTCTAGTCATTAGTCTAGTTTTTATTTTGTAAACCACATCTCGTCTAGTTTTTATTCGTCAACAAAATTGCATTAAACATTTAATTATAGTCATTGTCACATGACCAGCATTTACGTTGCGTCTCGTTTTCGTCACGTGATAAACGTTTGTCGACGACGACATTTACTCATAATTTTCGTTGACAAAAGCAACACTAGTCGCAGCATAAACTCTTGTTGGCAATGCGTTAGTAAATGATCACTTGCTTTCGGCATTGTATTTTATATCTGTGAGACGTGTGTTTTACATCTGTGTGTTTCCTATGTATGTTTTCACTACATCACAATTCCTGTAATATTTGTATTTTATATTGTAAATTGCCAACTTATATTTTATTTGATGGCAACTTATATTTTATTTTGTTGTATATTTTGTTTAATTGTATTCCACTTAGTATTGCTAGTTTATGTATCCTTAGTATAGTTAGACTACATATTTAAATTTAAGATTCCTATATGTTTATTGTATGCACCTTCCTGCCAAAGCAAATTCCTTGTCTATGCAAACTTTCATGGCGAATAAATCCCTTTCTGATTCTGATTTATAGGACCATGTTTTGACTTTGGTCTTTCGGCTGTGTTGGGCATTGCCTTTGGAGGATTCCTGATTGGAGTTCTCCTCATTGGGGCTCTGTGGTTAATCAAGATTCGAACTGGTGAGTGTGTATTTTAGAAGGCCTAGCATGGCTAGAATATTCAAATTACATTGTGATGCAATCTTTTTGTAAATAATTTTGATATTGTATGATTATCTGTTATTGGATACAGGATATCCCACCGGACTGGATATAAGTTCAACTGCAGCAAATCTTTCAGGTGAGAGATACATTGAAACTACTGCTGCTAAATTAATACTATTTAACTGATTTGGAAAGTAATTCTCATACAGTTACATAAACTAAGCTAATATTACGCATATTTAGAATTAATGCAACGCTAAGCACTTGAAAACAATAACATTCTAGGGATGGTAAGATTCATCGTTTCACATCAGAGTATCGGTTTAAAAGTTCCACCGTATTTGGGATGAACTGGGATTGCATCGGTAAAATCCAATTTAGTCATATAATATTGTGAGCATAGGCCCCATGACTTTCTTATTTAGACATGTGACTAATAATTTGTGATCGATAATTAAATATTTAGATTGATTCCTTCGCTCTAAACTGTTTCTCAAGCACACTTTCTAATCTCCACTGCCGTCAGTGGCCAATTCTGGTCATGTCTCTTGGCCAAATTGCAAACAACTTGGAGGCGTTGAGGGCGAGTCACAGATTATCACAGAGCAAAACCTACACATTCTACACAAAACCTGCCAAATTGCTATTATTTCTTTTTAAATATACAATATGTTAATTTCTTTATTTTTTTCAGGTAATTAAGTACAAACGGACAAATAATAGGAGTAAGTAAGAAATTATGCCGAAATGAAAAGAGAAAGAAAGAAAAACAAGACAATTGAAGTAAAATAAAATAAAGGCAAAAAAACTGAACAATAAACAAACAAAACTAACAGAGCGTACAACTCAAGACAATGAAATGTATTGATACATCACTAGTACACAAAATACAATGAAGAAGAGATGAGCGGCCTATTGTGAGTCTCATTGCTGCTCAAGATCTCCATCAAGTTGAGCAAGATGGTCTAAGAATGGCTGCCAGATCTTGTAGAATTGTTTGTCAAACTGTATCGGATTTTCTCCATATCTAATAGAGAAGTAAGTTCTGATAGCCACGTCTTGAAGAGTGGCACGGTTTCTGACTTCCACAGCATTAGAATCAGTTTCTTTGCAATTAACATTCCGTACATGATGGTGTGCTGGGATACTTTGAGGCAATAGAGACAGGGAGTAGCCAAACAGTGCCCCTCTGGCTTAGGCTTGAACATACAGTCGTATGTAGTTTGGTTTTCGAATGATGGAGTCTATGCATAACCTTAAACTGGATAACATTTACATTACATTGACATTATTTTTGCTCGGCCGGGAATCGAACTGGCGACCTTCAGATTACCAGCCCAATTCCCTCACCGTTCAGCCACCTGACTCCTCCATCGATTAAGTGATATCTGGCATTAAGCTTCCCTCCCATGAACAGAGCGATCAAAGACCTTTAGCATCTCCTGTGAAAACTCCTAAAACACGCGGCAGAAGGGAGCTCCTGCATCCCACACTGCAGGAAACAACAAAAAACTAAACCGAAGTTCTAAGCACTGGGGGTAGCCGAACGTTCGATCTGACACAAGTGTCATTTACATCCGTCTGCTGGCAGTAGTCACGGCACATTACAATGTTTCACTGTTAATCCTGAGCATACTTACAGTTTTTTACAATCGCTATGACAATTTCTTCAAGACTTATAACAAGTTTGCTAAAGTCTTAATGCACCAACACACCTACCACACACAATTGCCAAAACGGTTAATTTCATGCTCAAAATCACACGTTGTAAACTAAACTCAAACACTAATTTTCATAACACAAAAATACACAACACAATACACCATGTCTACCAAAACACTAACACACGTTCGCTTTCAATCTGAAAATGTAGCCAATCAAAGCACAATGTCATAAAAAACACTTACATTACAGAAACTGCATTATTTTATGTGTCAGGTCTCACAGTATATGGATCATATATTGTGTTTACAATGCAGTTTCCTTTGAAGCCTCTCTACATTTTGGTTTTGTTGGGTTTAGTAAATGCATGCATTTTGTTTCTTTTGCTGCGGAAATTCAGAACAATAAATTAATGACCCATCTCAGCGTAGCTTTATAGAATGTATGGTTACTGTATTGAAAAAAAGAAGACAAACATAATTGCTGCAGCAAAGGCTTCATTTGCAACAGGTCATTATTTCAAGAAAATATGCAATATAGCTGCCATTTATTGCCAGTATTTCATCAGTTACCCTAGGTATGGCCCTTCTCTGAGCGCCACCACACATTCTAACTCCTCTCCCTTGCCCTTGTCCCACTCTTCTCCCTTGTCCTGGTACTTGTCTTCCTCTCCCTCGTGCAGGCATTATTCTTACTTTCTTTGTGTTGCTCTATATTGTTCTTTTTCCACACATGATCATCCCAAAGAGGTCCTCTTTACTGTATATACAATATGGTCATGCGATTGAAATAACCTCAACACCTGAGTGTTTCCTAGTTGGGAATCAGCTATGATTTACAGTATTTGCATAACTTCAACCAGCTGTTTTTCAGTAGCAATGGAATAAAATACAGGGGATATGTTTGTGTTTCAATTCACAATATGAACAGCTGTTCACTTTGAAATAAGTTAGGTTTTGAACATTATCTGTTCTCACAAACAGTGTGAAAGCATTGGTAAATTGGGCAGTAAAAATCTCTCCATGCTTTGGTCTTGGTTTAGCTTGTGTGTAAAAGAAGTTCAAGCATTTAACATTTGTGTTTACTCTATGCATTTTCTGTCAAAGCAACAAGAAATTGGTTAATTGTATAGCCAACACAGACGGATGTTGTGTGTGTCAACTGTGTCACGAGTTAAGGAAACTTGATAAACGTATTGAAAAAATTGTCATAGTGATTGTGAAATACTGTAAATTGCTTAACTGTTAAAAGTGTGAGGATTTACACCGTGTCCTAACTGGATGTCGCGTAGCATTGGACGCTCTCTGTCCACACTGAATCCGTAAAATTCACTTTTACACAAACCACGTTACCATGACTTGAAGCTTGAAAGCTTCTATGAGCTTTCAACGTGAGCGACAAAAATTACATAGAAATAGGGCGTCCAACAAAAAGTTCAGCCAAAACGTCCTGCATCGCGTCGCTCGCGTCCAGTTAGGACATTCCAACAGAAAACAAGGCAATCAGGCTGCTTTTAGTTGTGTCACTCGCGTCCCGTCGCATCCACTTAGGACATGTTGTTACACCTTTATGCATAGATTCCACATTTCATTGTCTCCCTCTCTATCTCTAGGGTGTCCCTGCTCTCTGACCAAACAACAGCCAGTCCACACCAACCCCTCCCCATCTGAAAACAGTAGTGCCAATGCCAGCATTGGCAGCACACAGAGCACGCCAACCAGCAGCATGGCATGAGGATGTCACTGTAATTTCATCATTATTCTTGCCATTCTGTAATGTCATTCAGAATTGTTTGTTGCAATCCCACTATGTTTTCCAGAATACCCTCTTTCTCCTCATTTGGTTAATAAAAAGCAAGCACACATCCTATCTTTATGCCCTAATCACACCCCATTTGGGTGAGGTCAGGCTGGGTAGTCAAGACTTCTTCACACCCATTCACCTGTCTCTAGTCTAACTTCTCAGACAGGAATGAAAGCACAACAAAGTAACTAACAGGAAAATAATTGTCATACTTTTTGATGAATTATGTATCTCTAATGGCTGTATAATAGTCATTCTGAGGGGAAAGGGAACAAAATAAATATACACTATATTAGAGAAACACTTTTTGTTTCATGACACACACTATTTCTCTGATTGTCAGAGGTATCCTATTTACTCCGATACAGGCCCGATGCCAATTCAAAAGGAACTATATCATGTGTAGGTTGACTTGGTTGGAAGAATAAGCATGCATTTGTTTTGAGTGTATCAACAAAGTTAAAATACCAAATGTTATCTTCCCATACCAAGGGGTAACTGTCTAATACAAGTGAGAGATTGGGAAAAGGCTACCTCTTAATTTATGTAGAAGTCTGTAGGCTAAGTATGATCTAAACATAATGCTTCTCTAGTGGAATAGTAGCTTATTTTCTGAAATGTGTACTTAAGTTACATCATATATTGCTCTGAGCCATTTGTAACTCACAGACTTGTAACTCTACATTCATGCAAGTTGATCTTCCCATGGGGGGCTAACACGATGTCTTATGATATATACAGAACTATTTAAAATAAGGGAGAGAAATCTTTTTTTTCTTAAGGGCTAGTCCTAGCTCTCAAAAGAAGAAAAGGGTTAACTAGCCACAAATTAGGATTCACAAAAAGAAAAATCTAAGCTTGTAACAAAAATAAAATGAACTCAGGAATCAGAACAATTCAATTGTAATTTAATGTTGCTTATTGAGAAACATAATTACCGAGAGTATTAGGTATATGTAAAAATAGATGGTTGAACCATAATTGTAAACCCCTCCATTGTTGTTTTTGTAATTGCACAAATGTAAATGTTTTTGTTTTTTTATTACCTCAGGCTTATCTCTATAAAAATATTGTCTTTAAATCAAGAAATCATTCAACCCCCCCCCCAAAAAAAATAAAATAAAAATAAAATATGCATTTGCTTTTGACAACAATTCATGTTTAACATTTCATGGTTTGGCATTTGGCAATATTACCACTTGTACAATTACATCAGGGGGGTAATACCAGAAAGCAGGTTCAGTGAAAACCAGTGTTGGGTAAGTTACTTCAAAAAAGTAATTAATTACTAATTACTTCATCAATATTGTATTTAAAATACTTTTGTAATTACTCTGTTTGAAAAGTTATCTAATTACTCAATAAGTAATGTGATGCATTACTTCTTACAATCCCTATAAACCTTGACTGGATAGACAACAGAAAGGAAAGTCTTTCAAGAATTAAATACAAGTCAAACTTGGAATAGTTTAGCTTTTTAGGTTTTTTAAACATAACCTACTAATACTTATCATTTTAGTGACACATGTAACCTTATTTCATCTTTAGTTACCAAACAATATGTGCATAACACAAAAGCTTAGGTTTAAGTTAAACATGACATCATGTCTCACGTCTCCCGTGCTACTGCACTACAGCAAACAATTTTAAAGAAGCAGCGTTCACTTTACCCCTAAACGATACATTTAGATTTTAATTCAATATTAATTTATACAGAACTGTTTGACTAGATAAGCAGATATGGGGTGTCCTTTCCTGGTTCAGCTGATCGATCTCAAACCCAATTAAATTTGCTTAGCCTTAGGTCGGGAGAGGATTATAAGACCGCGATTAGATGTGATTTAATTCCCTGATGAAAACCTAAGTGAACGTTCCTGTTTTTTGTATTTAAATAATGTTCCTACAATTAACATTATTCTCCTGTGACCATCTACCCACCTGTAACTGATGTTCCACTGACCAAGAGATGATGTACTTGGGGCAGAAGTTTAAGGAGGCTTCAATCCCAAGTACATCATCTCTTGGTCAGTTTTTGGCAGTTTTTTACAACTAGTAAATGGGAATACATTAGGATGCCATTAACTTCTAGGAGTGGGAGTCAGATAGCTGAGCGGTGAGGGAGTCGGGCTAGTAATCAGAAGGTTGCCGGATCGATTCCCCGCCGTGCCAAATGACGTTGTGTCCTTGGGCACTTGCCTCGGGGGAAATGTCCCTGTACTTACTGTAAGTCGCTCTGGATAAGAGTGTCTGCTAAATGACTAAATGTAAATGTAATGTAACTTTTATAGTTCTACATGGAGAAATCACCTGCAAATTACTGAAAATCTTACAGTGTGTGCTGTGAAGGTTGATGGACCCCCTTCCTGGCAATGCCCCACCATGCTCTGTTTAACAGGATCAAAATATGCAATTAGTTTTCCCATTTATTATTCCCATCACTTAAGTGTACATTTAAAACTGACAATTCCACATAAGAATTGTTGTACAATAATAGTACATGGGGAGATAACTATCAGTAGCTACCATACATATAGGCCTCTCTGCATCCCTCTCTATGGCAGCAGACATATTCATCATCATAAATAATCATCATCATCTTGGGATGAAAAGCATTCTGTTGGGGGTTACTGCTACTACAAATTCAAATACGCACTAACTGATATTTACTTTGTGCCTTGTCAAATCTAAAACCAATGTGACGTAGGCTACAAGCAAAATATGCCTTAACTGTTATGCCTTAACTGCAGAGCAGCGCCACCCCGCCATTTTAAGCTGCTGCCAAATGCCCTATGCACCCAAGGGATTGCACCTCATAAACATTATATTTTATTCCACCACTTTTTCACCTGTAATATTAACGGACAGTGTGGTTAATGTTCAATGTATGGACTACTGCATCCCAACTTACGCAGTGACTTGGCCAACAATTGTCTCCCACGCCAATTGTCTCTTCTTCGCTGCTAGAGCCATGTTGCTTTTTTCCGGAATATGTGCTCAGACTCACAATAAGCATATATTACATTACAATTGCTAAGACACATTTCTTGAAAAAGTCACCCATTTTCTCAAAACTGCAAACACAAAACCAAATCTTCAGACTCAATTTCCAAAACCTCTGACTTCTGACAAAATCAAACAGTCCCCCCTAACCATTTAACTTGTGCTCAAAATCAAACAATGCTTTCAGTTCATAAACACAGCTAATCAATATATAAACGCTATGGAGAACTCATTAGACACAAACACAAAACATTTAGAACGCAGCATCCAGGGCATGTAGTTACATGGAAAGACCAATTTGTTTATGTGGTAACACTTTAGAATGATGGTCCGTCGTTAACAAGTAGCTATGCAGGAAGTCATATGTAGTTCTACATCAACACCGAATTTTATACTATTAACTAATATGGAATCAAGATTAACTAAGCAGTAAGTAATAGCTAATTTACAACAAAAGTAGTTCCTTGGTAGGTGTTTGGTTATTACTAAATAAATGTATCCTCTTGAGAACTACTTGTGAACAATGACCAATTAACAAAGAATAACCAATTAATTACTAATCACAAAAGTAACATGTCTAAAAAGTGAACAATTTGGTTGTTTTACTCATAACATGGTCATAACTTTTCAGAAGCTTGTGCCTCAAATGGGTTCTTTTTGGAAACCAGTTTATGAATATTATATCCCCCAAATATGTTGAGATTTTGCCCACTCTTACCAAAGGATGGACAAATGCTCTCTGTTTATTTCAAACTTAAACATGGTATAATGTAAATAACGATAATTTGTTTAACATTTTTTATAATTAGGAAGTGATGCTGACACTCATGTTTGGATTAGTTTACTATTATGAGCTCTTGAGTGTCAGTTCAATGTCTCGGACTCCAAATACCTACCTTTATGTTACAGTAGCCGCCTGAGGAGGACTTCTCTTTAGGATATGAATATAAACATTGATCTTCTCTTGTCAAAAACAATTTGTATCCTGCATTTATGTTGCGATAAGCGCAAAACCACATCTCCCAGATTACAATGTTTGTTAGAATATCACTAGTGCCTCACAGAAATGTATGCCTGTACCGTATGTGTCAAATATAAAATTAGACTTATTATAGGCCTATTACTTGTGAAAACCAGTAAAACTCCTCACTAATTACTCAAGCGTTACCTTGTCATCCTGCAGGAACTACTTGTGATGTGGACCATTATTTTAAATTGAAAAACATGATAACTCCTCACTAATTACTCAAGCGTTACCTTGTCATCCTGCAGGAACTACTTGTGATGTGGACCATTATTTCAAAGTGACAAACATGTTAACTCCTCACTAATTACTCAAGTGTTACCTTGTAATCCAGCAGTAACTACTTGTGATGTGGACCATTATTTAAAAGTGACAAACATGTTAACTCTTCACTAATTACTCAACAGATACCTTGTCATCCCGCAGTAGCCTAACTGTAATCTGGACCATTATTTCAAAGTGAAAAACATGTTAACACCTCACTAACATGTCACCTCACAAGATCTACAACATAAAACAACTGCAGTGATTGGATAGCATTTGTTTTTATTATATGCACTGGAAGATTTCCATGAAATCGTAAAAGAAAAACCTACATAATGCAAAAATGCACATGGGCATGCAAGAATAAAGCATTTTGCAAAATATATCTGAATTAAACATTCTTTGTTTTGCACAATGATGAAACCTAGCGTTTAAACAGAAATTCTGTATTTTGGAATGAAACATTCAACACACAACAAACTGTGATGATAAACTGAGTCAAACATAATGGCTAAATAAGTAATAAGTAAGTACATGGCTAACCCTAACCCAAATCAACGTATAGGCCTATTCACTACTCAGGAGTCTAGCATTGGTTACTACTGCGAAATACAACAGCAACGCTATTCCAAAGGAATAAAAATGATTAAGGAAGAAAAAACAAATGGCAGGACTGTAAAATAACTTGCTAGATAACCCAATTCAGAGAACAGGAACATGGCCCAAAACGCAGCTACAGTTGTTGCTAGCTGTAAAGCCAGGCTATAGCTTTTCGGCTAGCTTGTAAAAAGTCCCTCATACAAACTGTATAGTATTGCAATCGAAATTCGCACTAATTCTACAATTCGAAATTCTAGTGAAATTCACCTAGTCGTTGTTGTCGTATGTTAGCCAAATTCTGGATATTTACCATCCATAAAAATGTGCCACTGCCAAATGATTTCGCACCGTAACTCACTCATTGACGTTGCACCAGTAGCCTATAGGTTTATGGAAAACATGACATGGATTCAAGTTCAAGTTCAAGTTCAAGTCTTTTATTTGTCAGGTGCACAGAGCAACACAAGGTTAGACTGGGCACTGAAATTCTTAAGACAAGACAACGCAAGCACTTGGCATAACATAACATATAAGTACACAGAACAAATTTACATCTATGCTGAGCTTAGATAAGTGAACTTCCTAAATATACAGATAGCAATAAATAAACGACTATACTAACCCTAACACTAAAACTTCCTAAATTACAGATAACAATAAATAGTACGCTATACTAACCCTAATACACAAAAAAAAAAAAAAAAAAAAAAAAACCTGTTACAACCCTATAAACTAATCTAACCTAAATGGAGTACAGTGCAGTAGTGCAAATTTACAGATCAGTGACTTTGTCAATGACCAAACAGGAGCCTGGTGGCGAGGTACAGGAGATTCAGGACAAATAGGTTTTGGTAAGCCAAGATTTGGAAAATGGACCGGCCGTGATTTGATATTTTCTGAGCTGCAGAAAGACCTAATAGCAGACACATCGAAATTGCCCGCATAATCATACAGTATGATCAAATATTGGGGAGGACATGTCCCATAATCATACAGCATGATCAAATATTGGGGGGGGGGGACATGTCCCATTATCATACAGGGACGTGTTATAACGTTAATATTCATAAACTGGTTTCCACAAAGAACTGATTTCAGGCAAAAGCTTTTGAAATGTTATGACCATGTTAAGACAAAAAAAACAATTGTTCACTTTTTAGACATTACTTTTGTGATTAGTAATTAATTGGTTATTCTTTCTTAATTGGTCATAGTTCACAAGTAGGTCTCAATGAGGATATATTTATTTAGTAATAATCAAATACCTACCAAGGGACTACCTTTTTACTAAATTCGCTATTACTTACTGCTTAGTTAATCTTGGTTCCATATTAGTTAATAGTATTAAAATCAGTGTTAATGTAGAACTGCCTGTTACTTCCTGCATAGCTACTCATAAACAACGGACCATTATTCTAAAGTGTTACCGTTTATGTATACACAGTAAATGCATTTACGCAGTAATAAAGAAAATGGATTTTGAAACACTGGATTTTGGTGTTTTAACACCAATTGACACTTCCCTGATGTATGACTATGTTTAGCCTGTGTTCTGCACCTCTCTTTCACCAATTGTCTCTGGAGGAGGGGATCGCCCACTGAATTGCTCCTCCCAAGGTTTCTTCCATTTTTCTCCTCTAGTGAGTTTTTCTGGGAGGTTTTCCTTGTCTTCCTTGAGGGTTGAGTTTGGCTGAGGGGCAGTTATATATGGGCGTACGTGAATCCCTCTGTGACATTGCTTATAAAAAGGGCTATACAAATACTGTAAATTAGATTTGAAAATAATACAGTAACCATCACAACTTGGTACTGTCAACAAAGAACAAAGAAAAAACGGGGAAAAACAACCTTTTGGTGTGCTGGATCCAGCCTTGAAAACACTCCACACCTATGTGTGACTATTTTATAGTCCTCATGCACGCGCTTAACTCTGAGTGGACGTACTCCGAGTTGATTGAAATAATTCAAATATGAAATCATCAGCTTGTTCTGGAACCAAAAAGTCTGAGTTGCCCATCTTAGGGTAAATCATCTCAGAGTTCTGGGCTCTGAGTTTGTTGAACCTGCTTTCTGGAATATACCCCAGGGTCTTAATATATTGAATACAATATATTTCGAGTTACCAAATGAGAAATAATTGAATATTTTTTGAAAGTTTGTTTGAAAGCTAGATACTGTAACCCAAGTTTGCTTCCAAATTTTAACGTCTTGCATTTGTAAACTCCCCAAATATTTTCAACTACAAGTTGTTGTATTTCTGCATGTGTGTGTGTGGGCACACTCATTAGAGTACATTAAGGAGAGATGCAAGAAACTAAGCAATACTCATTCAGTTTATAATGTAGTAGTATATTTTTTAAATAATCAAATTTTTTGAATTATTTATAGTTAGTTTCTCTCTCTCATTTTGTCAGTTATACTGTTTAGTTTGTTTTTAAGAAGATGGCCAATCATTTATACGGCTCAAATGTCCAGTTTAAATATAAGACACAACAAAAGAAACAAACAGGCATTGAGTGCGAACTTGTTACCTGAAGATGTTGTTGCTTTGCCTCTTCAACTTTTACCCATATTATTAATTCTCTACTGTCTCAGATAAGGATATTGACCTGCAGATAGGCTGTTTATAAAACCTAATTGATGAAGCCTTGCATGTCTTTTCTATAGAACCCGTGCAGAAACACCATATCCTATGAAAAATAAATGGTTGACCATAAACAGTATATACATTACATTCACATTGTACATTTTGTCCTATATTTTAAATAAGAGAAAGCAGAGACATAAGTAAGGTCTTTATAGTCAGTGTATTTGAACCGACTTGCTGCAATAGATTTGTGCCCTATGCTACTCAGCTTGTTTGTGTGGATGTAATGCGTCTATACAGAATGTCATCCTTTAGGACTGTTGACTATGTTTGGGATTTGTGATGCTAACAAAATGGCTATGCTTATTATATACCTAGTGAAAAATAATACAGTACTGTACCCAAAGTAGTCGTTTTTCAAATCTAATATAAATGTGCTATTGTTGTACAGTATAGTGATAAAATCCAATGCCATATGTATTTTGTGTCATCTTTGTTTTAATTTTTTTTACTTGTATAATACCCATTTTAATCAAATGTAATACAACCATTTATAGCTTGTCTCTGTATTATAAAGTTATTCTTAATTATTAGGGTTCTTCCGGTAAGAGGAAACCTAATGTTTTTGTTAGTATTCCTATTATTAGGGTTACTCCGCAAGGAGGAAACCCATTGTTATTGTTAGTATTATTAGGATTCCTCCGACAGGAGGAAACCTGTCAGAAAAGTTAAAGATTTTATTCTGTATAAAATGATACTGTGTTCAACATTCCATGTCAGCAGTAAAGACAGCCCCCCAAACTAAGTCTAAGCTTTTCTTATTACCCTGGGAGAAGGGTGAGCATATGTTACTGACAGACTAGAAGACGCTGGGGTTTGTTTGTTTTAAAGGAGATGGTCTGGTCTGATGACCATTTGCTTGAGAAGGAACTTTTACGACTCCAGGACCGAAGATTCTGCTATTTTGTTTCAACCAGTCGTAAACACGAACACACATACACTGCGCGCAAGATCTATGCAAGGGAGACAACCAATGAAAGAAGAGCCATGTGACAGTTGCATGCCTGTGTGTGAACCAATGACTGTGGACAACAGTTTAGTTTAAATGATTTAGCTAGCACAACATGCTAGCAGACAACTTTGTACCACCATGGCGTTTAGGTCTTTTGTCTCCTTGCTGCCGGCCGCAAGCAATAAACTTTGTTAACTTCTTCACATACTGACTGTACAATACTTGATAAAGATTAATATTTCAAATAACTTGGTCCTTCATGCCGGATCTTTACATCATTTTCATCATCCCAGACCAGGAACTGAAATATTGCACGAGGGAGATTGGATCTCTCAAAAAAGACCTGGCAGCCTAAATTGCCGTTCAGGCCAGTTTCCCCTGGGATGATGGAAATGTGACAAGATCCTTGAAACCAGTGGCACAACTTTCGATGGACAAGGTAAGAACAAGACTAGTCAATATTCATGGTCTATGAGGACTAAGTGCAGTTAAGTCGACAAGGACTAATCACTGACATATTATTTGCTAAGAAATGGTGCTGGGGTTCCGGGTAACAGTGTTTAGTAATTTTAGAAGTTCTGTAAGAAGACCAATTAAGTAAACATAAACTTGACAAGGATTAATATTCAACGTGAATTGTATAATTGGAAATATCGCAATTCTATTGTGAATTAAATCATGGGTAATTGTTATGCGAGGCACGAACCAAGACGAGATCCAGAACCTAGACGAGATCGAGAACCTAGACCCGATGTTCCCCCATATCAACCTCCAATCTATGATAATGGGAGCCACTTTGTGAACCTCAGTGACATGCAGCAATCAGCAGCTATGTTGAATGAAAGCCCTTATGAACAACCACTTCGTTTTTTGAGAGTTGCCTCCCTCAGACTAGCGGGGTTTTACCTAACCATATGGTATGTCATTGTACTTCCCGTTCAAATGAAATTCAAGAATATGCTTGTCATGCTGAAAAACATTTCCAACTAAAGAAGAAGGCAAAAACCAGAACAGCAGTGTTTTCATTAGATGGGCATGTTTATATTTATTTGACCTTTGACAGTAACGCAGTCAGAGGATGAGGAAGAGCCAGGGGGAGAACAAATATGGGAAATAGAACAGAAGGATGCTATGTGGGACAATATGCTAGAGATTGCAGACAAAGGAAGCAGAACTTCTCACAAGGAGAAGAGGGGACTAAATGGGTAGAGGAGAAGAAAATCAGAAGGCAGACAAGGTTCTAGTTTGTATTTGCCAGTCTGATGTCTGTTGAACAATGTCTGCTATAATTGCTAGAAGGATAGCTTTGGGATCAGAGAGGAAAGATCCAGGTTGCGAGCTTTGTTAGCTAAATCAGCTAAAAGCTGCAGCTAACTATTCTCCGGTAAACACCATACTGGAAAACACGAGGAGGAAGTGCATTCTGCTCTCTCCCGAGACAAAGAAGGGCCCTGGGCCCGTATCCTTAAAGATTCTGAGAATCCTCTCAGAGAGCTCCTAACTTAACCTAAAAATTCCTTGCCAGGAGTTTTAGCTTAGAAGTGATTCAAGAACATTTTCAGTTAACTCTGAGCCAGGAATGGATGGAAAATCCTATCTTAGTGAGGAGGTGTGGTTGACCCCGTTGCTAGGTATGAGTCATCATTTCAAAAGCCGTGATTGGTTGATCCTACAAGTTTGATGAAAATGAACTTTTGGTGATAATGAGCAAAGGATGTACCCTCAAATCAATAAACATAATTATACACTCTAATCTTATGCAGACTATAATTGTAAATTATATTTTACATTCAAGAAAATATCTGGAAAATGAATAGTAAACTGTAGGGGTTATAGCCTAACATTAGAATCAAAAATATGTGAAAACTTAAGCTCATTACACCCTGTTCAAATAATTATTTGTGTCTTATTTGCTCATATTAATATCCTAGCTGGCATATTTTGTACTTTCACTTCCATATGGACCCCATTGAAAACAAGATGGCCTATCTCAAGGGGCTGTCCTTAATGAAGTAGAAATTGCCACGTCACAACTCAGTGTGGTCTTCACGAGGGTAACACAGCTCAGCTTTTAACAATGTCTGTGATTGCTGGCTAGTCTATTTAGGAAGGCTTGTTAACAAATATCCTACAAACACAGAAAATTGAGAAAAAAAGGAATCGCAAGCCGAAGTGGACTGAGGAACAAGGTTTGTTGCTGGCCCAGTTGGTGAACGAACATAAAGGTATGTTACGAGGAAAATTTGGCCCAACTGTCACTAGCCAAGGCAAGAGGCGCGCCTGGGACACAATATCCCAAACAATCAATGCCTCTTTTCCCCTGGTGGTGCGGACAGGCGACGATTGTGAGAAAAGGTGGTATGTGCTGCAGTCCAAGGCAAAAAATGAGATTGCAGCACACAAGCGGGAATCCTCACTCACAGGTGAGCAAAATACTATGGCCTACCACATAATCTGGCAACTTGCTCCTGCTGGCAAAGTTAATTTACATACCTAAGTACTGTGTTAATTGACTGTTTCTTTCTAGGGGGTGGACCACCTGCAAAGCGGCTGTCCCAGGTGGCCGACACTGTCTTTAAAGTCCTGGGACACTCTGAGGTCAGTGTCACCGGGCTGCCAACAGGCATTGACACGTCAATGATGCAGGCCCTTGAAATGCAGCAAAGGTAGGACACAGGGTTATTCATATCAACAGTGTTTATTCATTGCAGAAGCCATTTCATGTGTTATCCATGCTCATTGTATTAAATTAATTTAATCAAAACAATAATTAAACTAGGCCTATGTATTTCTGTAGCATGGAGCCATCACAAGAACCGGGCCCATCAAGTTTGCCGACAAGATTACCGCCTGAACCATCTGCAGCTGCTACTCAGGATACCCTTACAGAAGGAAAATATATTGCAGTGTATTGGAAAATATCATGTGATATATAAGGCAATATATGTCCATATATTGGATGTAATATTTATATTGTACGGAAATTCATGGGATAATATATTGATGATAAATATATAACTAATATATTATAAACTATAATATATATTCATGGAATATATTGCAATATATTGCAGAATACAGCAATGATTGCAGTTTTCCATATATTGCAACATATTCAACATGAATATATAATATATGTGTTTTTATATCCCAAAATATATGCAATTTTATATCTATAAATACTACCATAATGTATTCTGATTTATATGGGAAAATTTATTGGTAATATATGTAAAGATATAGTGTCACATGTATGTTTAATATATGGTAGAATATATTTGAATTATATGAAAAAAAAATATAGCTGCAAGCAGCAATGGGGAATTCCTCCTTCAAAATGGCAAAATATTGTAAAATTTACATAATAGATAGTTACACCGGGATTACCCAGAAAACCATAAACTGTTTTGTAAAAAAAAAAAAAAACAACGCCTATGTCTGGAGTTGAACCTGGAACCCTTCCTTTACCAGCACAACCTCTCATCTAATTGAGCCATTACAAGATCTAGACTATGCAGTGTTCAGTTACTGAATAATAAAATAAGACGTTTCTCCTATGGCAATCATAGTCACATTTGGTCCAAGCTCAAACAGCTCAAATTCAGTCATATTTTCACATATTAAGGTGAAACTTTGCAGGGTACTTCAGGCGGAAGTCACCTTAAAGCCTATTCCTGACGGGGGAATCCTAATTATATGGAAAGATATACATGAAATAAATGTACAGATATGTGTTCAATATATTGTGGAATACATTTTAAATATAGGTAAAATTACATGGACAAATATTTAAAATATATAATGACAATGATCGCTTCCAGCAAACTTCTTTTGAATTAGCCATTTCCTCCTAAATAAATGTCAATCTTACGGTATTTATGTTTTTGGGGGCACATTTTCAGTTAGCAGGTGGTACTGTTTGAATCGGGATTCCATTCGCAATACTGCCGTTGACAACCTTCTTAGAATACCTTCTAGATGGCAGAGTGGTTGGGGAATCAGGCTATTAATCAGAAGGTTGCCGGTTCGATTCCCGGAACCGCAAAAATGAAGCTGTTTCCTTGGGCAAGGCAATTCACCCTACTTGCCTCGGGGTATGTCCCTGTACTTACTGTAACTTACCTGTAAGTCACTCTGGATAAGATCGTCTGCTAAAGGACTAAATGTAAATATCACCATATATGTCTGTACATTGTATGGGCATGTTCTCATTTATATACACATGCATTGTACAATATATCTTTCCATATCATTTTACATATATTTAAAATAAATTCTACCATATATGAAGCATACATGTGACACTATATCTTTAGATATATTACCCATACATGTTCCCATATAAAGCGGGATATAAATTGCATATATTTTGGGATATATAACCACATATATTATATATTAATGTTCCATATATTGCAATATATGGAAAATGGCAATCATTGCTGTATTCTGCAATATATTGCAATATATTACATGAATATATATTAGAGTTTATAATATATTAGCAATATATTTATCATCAATATATTATCCCATGTATTTCCATACATTATATATTGGTCAATGTAATGGAAAATAATATATTACAATATATTAAAATGTATTTCAAATTATATATTGGTATATATATTTTCTTTCCGTAAGCGTAGCCCGGCGGATCAAACACCATTCCCATCCGCAGCATCCCTGCAGGAGAAAAGATTGTAACTCACAATTGATGTGTTTGAACAACAAAAAAAAGTCCTTTCCCTTCAGGAGGAGTACTACCGCCTTAAAATTGAACACCTAAAAAATAAACCATTTAGAGATTGTGTTCTGTGTCTTGCATTTAACAATTGCAGGTGATGTGCAGTAAAACTGTGGTAGTTCTTAATACCATCACAAGTTCTCAAATGACATGGGGCTACAGCTTGCCTGAAATGTAAATTTGTGAAGTTTGCCCTGTAAGGCAGTCCACTCTGGGCTAGGTTCCCCTGTGGAATGTGAATATCTTCTTCACCACCATCCTCATCGTTGTCTCCATCCTCATCCTCATCGCCATCCTCCAGATGTTCTGCAATCAGTCTAACCTTGCAAATATTGTGTAATATTGCACAGGCTATGATGACTTTGCTGACTCTTTCAGGCCTCAGCCGCACCTCTCCGTGGAGAACACGAATGCGCCTCTTAAGTTGGCCTATGCCACGCTCCACCACCGCTCTTGTTGTCTTGTGGGCCCTACAGACCTTTAATTATTTGATGGAAATATTGCACTACTTGGATGCTCTAACATATTGCTTGCATTTCATTTCCATGATTTTTGTATTGTTTGGCTTACCTGTTATAGTTTAGTTGGGGCCCTTGGCGTGGCTGGAGGTAAGTTGTAAGGAGCCATGGTTTGCATGGGTAGCCACTGTCCCCTAACAAGTGGCAATTAGCTGGCACATAGCGTCTCTCAAAAAGCTGTCTGATGCCACTCTCGGAGAGCATTCTCGCATCATGTGTGGAGCCTGGCCATTTAGCCACAATGTCCAAGATCTTACAGGCCGCATTGAACACAATTTGCACATTGATGCTGTGGAAATTCTTCCTGTTAACAAAGACAGCCTCGTCCTCTGATGGCGCAATTATTCTCACATGTGTTCCATCAATTACACCCACAACGCCAGGGAATCCTGCAATGTCCATAAATGCCCTTTTATGTGTGTGTAAAGTGCGGGCATCCAGCGGGAATGAAACAAATTGTGTCACAATATTAGGTTGTGACAAAGCTGTCTGTGTTTGGGTGATGACTCTGCTGACGGAGGATTGGGACAGACCCCAAGTCATCACTGCTGCATTGTTGCATTTTCCCTGTTGCCAAATACCTCAGGGTTGTGATTACTTTCTTCTCCGGTGTAATAGCGTTGTGGCATCGAGTTGGTGAAGTAATTGCATCTCTAAGGAGATCCACCACAAACATGATTCCTGCACGATCCAATCTGTAGCGTCTCAATAATTCCCTGTCATCCAGTGTTTGCAGGACATCTCTCCTGCCTCCTCTGTTGGCCATTTTGTGCAGCTATTTGGGGTAACTCCTAAGCCACTAAAAGTCCTCTTCCCTGCTCTTAGCAGATCTCGCCTTAGGAGCCCTTTTAAGCGCTAGGACTCTTGAGGAATAGCTTTCATATTAACTGGGATTGTCGTGTCACTTTTAGGGGAAATTCTAAGAAAACGTCATGCCTCTGAGAATTTTCTTAGAATTTGGCTGCTAGGAGCCACTTTTTGCACAAAAATTATTTAGAAATACGGGCCCAGGAAGTTAGAGTTGGCAACAATGGCGAGGACATTTGTCTTAGACAGTTAGTGACAGAGCGGCGAGTACAGGCTTGGGAGTCAGGTGGCTGAGCGGTGAGGGAGTTGGGCTAGTAATCTGAAGGTTGCCAGTTCGATTCCCGGTCGGTGCACATGACGTTGTGTCCTTGGGCAAGGCACTTCACCCTACTTGCCTCGGGGAGAATGTCCCTGTACTTACTGTAAGTCGCTCTGGATAAGAGCGTCTGCTAAATGACTAAATGTAAATGTAATGTAATGTAAACACATATTATATATTCATGTTGAATATGTTGCAATATATGGAAAACGGCAATTTGCTGTATTGCTGCATTGCTGTATTACATGAATATATTTTATAGTTTATAATATATTAGTAATATATTTATCATCAATATATTATCCCATGTATTTCCGTACAATATAAATATTACATCCCATATATGGACATATATTGCCTAATATATCACATGATATTTTCCAATATACTGCAATATATTTTCCTTCCATAAGGGATGCACAGACATAAATTGAAAAATAGACGAATTTGATATACTAATTTGGTTACTTTTGAAAGATGTTACGTGAGTACGAGTACAAGTGAGAAGATTTTACATAACTTACAGATATACCGAGGAGAGATGGAGAATGGTGAGGGCTAAAATAGACTCCCGTTACGTTGAGATCGTACAAAGGTGAATTACCAGAGGGTATAATTATGTGTTAAAGGAGTAATTGATTGCAAAAACGATTTTACCTTGTTATAGTTGAATATCGACAGTTCGGTGGGTAAAATGGACGTACAGTGAACCTCAAAGTCTATTGACACCTCTTTCCTATGCAAATCTCAAAATGAAAGAATTTAACTGTAAAACGGTAGGTTTTGAAAAACGTCAGTCCGGTGGCCCGCCTTTTCTGGATCTGGTTTGTATCTTTGTCACGCCCCACAATGTACATCCAGACCAGCCCACTCACTGGTGTTCCTGCCCAGTCTGAGGTAGCGTAGATCTCCGATACTAGTTTAGCTGCGCGCTGTGTAGGCTACTTCTAAGAAATTACAAAGACGGTTTTGAAGTTTAACAAGGATATTGAAAATGGACCACAGTCGTAAATGCTGTGTTCCAGGCTGTACAAGAAATGGTAACACTTATCATAGTCTTCCCAAGGAGCCAAACATTCAACAGGCATGGCTGCTGTTTGTCTATGAGAAGATCCTGGCGAAGTTCGACACTAAATTTTTCAATTGCTCTAAACATTTCACCCAAGACAGTTTTGTCAACCTTGGACAATTTCAAGCAGGATTTGCTAGAAGCTGAAACTGAAAAGAGGTGCTGTTCGACCGTATGCCCATCACAAACGCAAGCTGTAAGTAACTAACAGTCAGCCTAGAGTCAGATGGCT
Source organism: Hypomesus transpacificus (assembly GCF_021917145.1). NCBI lineage: Eukaryota > Metazoa > Chordata > Actinopteri > Osmeriformes > Osmeridae > Hypomesus > Hypomesus transpacificus. The sequence goes on along the minus strand of NW_025813702.1, from coordinate 201,589 downwards.
GAGCGGTGAGGGAGTCGGGCTAGTAATCAGAAGGTTACTGGATCGATTCCCCGCCGTGCCAAATGACGTTGTGTCCTTGGGCAAGGCACTTGCCCCCTACTTGCCTCGGGGGAATGTCCCTGTACATACTGTAAGTCGCTCTGGATAAAAGCGTCTGCTAAATGACTATATGTAAATGTAATGTAGCCTATTTGCAACGCTAACATCTCCTCTATCTAGCATAGGTAGAATACTAAATACAGGGCTGCCAACTTAAAAAAAAACCTTGGTGTGAGATTTAGTAGCACCCCCACCCAGGCGACTTTACACGGCTGTTTGTTTGATGCTTCACTCCGATAACCTGTGCGTCGTCCGTTACTGTTTACAACATTAGCTTGGTTACTTGTTTGGCGTTGCCTTTTCAGCGTGAGACACACAATGTGTGGCGTGAGAACGTGAGAAATGGTTGAAATGTGTGTGTCACACGGCAAAACCGTGAGAGTTTGCAGCTCTGTAAATATTTTTCTAAACACATCAACATAGCTCTACCTTGCTTAGCAAATGGCTGTGGCTAGACTAGCTGTAGTCGGCATTAGAAGGGAAGTTTCTAAAAAAATTGCCAGAAAATGAATGGCAGTATAGCCTATTGCTAACGCCTGTCTAGATGATCTATTTCGAAAGAACTGGAGAAAGGCTTGATACAGGATACGTTAGCATTGCTAATAACTGTTACCGACAAAATCATACTAACTACAGCTTGCGGTTGTGATGGTAAGGTCGGAATGCACCTCTTTTACAGCAAAGCTTGCTTTTATTTTATTTATTTTATATTTATTTACATTGTCCCAGGTTTTCAAACCCGTCCTTGGTGATATGTTTCGCTCAAATGTGTCCAGGGTCGAACTGCACAGGGTTCTTCTACGCTAGACCAACATCAGCCATGCTCGTCTAGTAAATGTTAGCTAGACTGTAGCTCATCTGACTTTTATTAACGGTGATTTGCAAGGAATGCAAGAACAGCTAGATAGCAAAAACACCTAGACTGTAAGCATGTAAACTCATTTAGCTTGATAACGCAAGAGCATATGTAGAATGTGTGATGATTTATTGTAGTTTATTGGCAATGGGGCTAACGTTATTTCCTGTTCCTGACTGTGTTGTCATGTAAATCTACAATTCAATATGCATGTCTTTCCAGATCTATTTTTCAGCAAGATAGCTAGAGCTAACTGAAGCTGAGTTGAATCACGATAGTTTGTTTGCTTAGCTGTAGCTAGTGCTAATGTTACCCACCTAAGGCATTCTGCTTTGACAACAGAAGTGGAAACAACTAACGTAATAATTTTAAATGATATCTAGTCAATCTGTTGAAAACAGTGTTATGTAAACACAATCGATTTATTTGTTCGTTTTTATTTCTATTTTTATTTTGCTCCGCAGCTTCACTCGTTGTAATCCAACCAATCAGCGCGCAGCTCATCTATATATTCATGAGCATACCATTAAAGGAGAAAACTAGTGCTGTCAAACGATTAAAATGTTTAATCGCGATTAATTGCATTAATGTCATAGTTAACTCGCGATTAACCACAATTAATCGCACATTTTTATCTATTTTAAATGTCCCTTGATTTCTTTTTGTCCCATTCTTTTTTCAAATTGTAATGCTTTTATCAACATGGAAAAGTGGTTCGGATTGCTTCGTGCAAATATTTTTTGTTATTGAAAACAACATTGCAATCGCCTGGCTTTGACGAGGGGGCGGAGAATTCGCATCATCTGTGTGCTTGGCCATCAAGTGGTATTTCAGACTGGACGTGCTGCGATGATAGCTCAGTTTACAACGACAAAACACACAGATCACTTTGGTCTTGTCAATGGAACCATTTGTTAACTTTTTAAAAGTAAACTTTCCATTCAGAATCTTATTGGCATCCATTTCGGCGTCTCGCGCTCGCCATCCACTCAAAACGTAACGTTAACCTACTACCAGAGAATGTCTCATATCCGTAAACGGGCTCTGCTACTACGCTTTAGCCGGATCGCAAGCCAAACAAGTGTATGGCGTGCCTGTTTTGTTTCCAGTCTAGCTAGATCCGGTGTGGTGTTGTAGTTTTTCTAACTTCGGTAGTTGTTGCAACAGCATGTGAAAAAAAACTAACTGACGCCGTTAATTTGGGTTTGCGTTAACGCCGTTAATAACGCGTTAAACTGACAGCACTAGAGAAAACCTAGCGTTTTTTCCCGGGCAAATTTCGGAGGATCTATCATTGTCAGCCCAACCAATGTTACATACCCTATTTGGAGACCTTAAGGAACAATGAGAAATACCCAGAAAACCCAGTCAATCACCCCTTTAAGTATTATTGCTGAAAGATGTGTTAGTTTTGATTATTATTAGTTTATAAGTTTGGTGGTCAACAAGTGTGTGATCAACATTTGTTATAATTCCTAGCCAAACAGGAAGGTAAAGCCTTTCTGACCAGGGGCCTGTACTACGAATCAACATGCTCTAGATTACTTTCACTTACCCGGCTACACAAAGCCTTACAATCGCAATCACGATAAGCGGTACCACGACGGTGGTTATCAACTCTCTAACTCAACCCAGATTTTTCCAATGTAGAGACGTACGCGTTCATATAAAGGAGCGGTGTTTGCACCGTATGTCCAATCGCAAACATGGACAAAACAAGAGCCGCATATTTCACGCAGAAGGAGCAGACTTCTTACAAACTTTGTCTACTCCTCCTGCGTGAAATATTGTAATACAAACATATAAGGAATACAGACATAATACAAACAAAAATCAACAAAGTCGCTGCTGCCAAGCTGGCAGAAATTAGCCGACGCTGTAAATGCGTAAGCTACATGAATTATTGATATCACTGTCCCAGGCACAAGATGTAACAATAATTACACGTGTGGATTCCATAACGTTAAACTTTTGTTGCTGTATTATTTTAGTTGCAACCTTGGCAGTGGCAAATGATCGTGGGAGCAAATAAAAAAAAATATATAAAAAATGAAAAAAAAAAAATGATTCGAAATAGTAAGTAGCAGTAGGCAATACTTGCACATATTTTACGGCCAACAAGTACAAGGCTTAATTGCCTGAGTCAGTCCCTATTGTAGGATATTGGTATAGCTAAAGGGCCTATAAAACAATGAAATTGCTTGCAGCTAACAGAAAGAAAAATTTGTCTTAAACAACTGAACAGGGCTACCCTCCTCCACAGGACTTCACTCTTGCTGAGGAGCTGGCCCTCTCCAGCTATCAGGGTCGTCCTGTGATGGAAGGAGTGTAAGGGGGCATTTCTTTAGGCCCTGGTGGCAGCAGCTCGGTAACCCAGGAATATGTATGTTTCAAGTAATGTATGTGACCATGTTCATTCAACAATTATTAATAAATATAGCTGCAAGCAGCGATGCGGGTTCCTCCACAAAATGGCAAAATATTATAAAAATGTACAATGTAGAAGCAAAATGATTTCATGTTTGGCCAACAACAATAGGCTGAATGGGGATTTGAACTCATGAGCGTAAGGTTACAAGTCAGTCTCTCTATCCTCTCTGCTACACACCAACTGTTGGGAACCATGAGTGATGTCTGAGAAGTCTTGTGCAGTTGTCCCACGTTGGCAACAAATCTAACTAAACCTACTATATTCAACCGTGTTGGTTAAACAGTACTAACTAGTTCATTCACTGTGTTAATGAAATGCATTCCACGGCTACAAGCTAGCTAACGCTATACACAAGTCATTAATTTTCCCATTCCCTTTCGACTACAATACCTCTGCTGTTAAGACCGTTTAAGAAATGTTGCAACAGGCTACAGTCTGAATCACGGATATAACTCTATGACATAAGTTACAATCAGGGGGTAAATTGGGGTTTGATATATAGGGGGGCTCTGTGGTTTCTGGGTTTCGATGGCACATGTGTATACAAAGCCTACTAAACAGGTATCCTACTCAGTTTAATGACTAACGCAGACTACCTAACTCACTACCCTTCGAATAAATTTGTATAGTACTACTATGTGCCTCTTTCAATTATATCTTTAACATATGAAACGTTGAGATTGTATCATCTTGCGGAAAAAACATGAAAAACTGAACCTAACAACAGCTAGGCTAGGCTAGCTCATAACGTTCAGTTCTCGTTCTCGCCAAACAACGGTTAGGGTCTACTGAAATTATTACCAAACTTAACTTTACGCTAGTAGCCTAACAAACTCATTCACTGTTGACTATATATATAATATATTTAAGTTGTATGCATAATTTGTGATGACTTACTTTGATTTAGTAGTTGCTTCTCTTAGATGCTTGTTTGCCTTCGTACCTCGTGGCAGAAAATAACCGGAAATGACCAGGCTTCACACCTGTTATTAGGTCACTTAATGATTTAATTATAGACATTCTTTATTATGTCTATGGATTTAATGGCCACACAGAGTAAAACATCAAAACTTTATTTTTCATCAAATGCATACATTACATTTTTCTTTGGCATGTGGCAGCACAGTAAGAAAAAAGGCAGTAAACACATAACTGACAGCACACAAGCGTATAATACCAACAGTAGACTACATAGTAAATGGCAAACCAAAAGGGTAGACAAGCAACAAGTGAAACCAACGATCAATTGTGTTGACTTTCTATAGAGCAAGCAAATCATGACTTTTATAGTTGTTAATTACGAAAGGCAATTAACTATAAGACAAGAGCTCCGCAAAAACCCAGCTTTTTGTTAGTCTTTTTAGTGTTCGTTACTTGTTTTGTCAATGTTATATTGTCGTTTATTCAGTACGACCGGCAGACACTTCTGGACATTAAGTTGTCACTTGGCAAGGATCATTTTACGAACTTTAATTCCACTTCTCGGAGTGCGAGCTCGGACTGCAGCTGGCCCTTTGCTGTTTCGCCGTTCTGTTTACCCGCTAGACGGAGAAAGAAGAAACGTGGCCGGCGTGCTGGAGTCCTTGTTCGAACTCGGAAACGATGCTTCAAACCTGCTCTTCCAACCATCTTACTAGCTAACGTTCAGTCCATCGACAACAAAATGGATGAACTTAACGCTCGTGTCAAATTCCAACGGGACATCAGGAACTGCTGTGTACTGGCGTTCGTTGAGACCTGGCTGTCTCCGGAGATCTCCGACGCAGCGGTTACCCCGTCGGGATTCACCATATACCGCCAGGACAGAACAGCTGACTCAGGGAAGTGCAGGGGCGGAGGGGTCTGTGTTATGGTTAACTCTCTCTGGGCTACGGATGTAGCGGTATTAGCATCTCACTGCTCTCCGGTCCTTGAGCTGCTAACTGTAAAAATCAGACCCTTCTATCTACCTCGGGAATTCACTGCGGTCGTCATGAGTGCAGTCTACATCCCCCCCCAGGTAGACAAGGCCGCTGCTTTGGATGAACTGTATGGGATTATCAATGGTCTGGAAAATGTGCACCCAGAGGCAGCCTTCATTGTTGTTGGTGATTTCAACAGAGCTAACATGAAGAAAGTCCTGCCCAAATACTATCAGCACATTGACTTCTTCACACGTGGAGACCAGATCCTTGACCATTGTTATACAACATTCAAGGGCAGTTACAAACCCCTCCCCCGCCCTGCCTTTGGGAAGGCTGATCACACCTCCATTCTTCTTCTCCCCGCATATGAACAAAAGCTCAAACAGGTCAGACCGGTTGAGAGGTCAGTTCACCTATGGAGTGACGAGTGTGTGGCGACCCTCCAGGACTGCTTTGACACCACTGACTGGCTGATGTTCAGGGACGCAGCAGATGGGGACATTAACGAATACTCAGACACTGTCTCCAGCTACATCCAGCACTGCATTGATGACGTTGTCCCCAAGAAGGTTGTCCGGTCTTTCCCAAATCAGAAGCCCTGGGTTGATGCCGCGGTCCGGGCCAAGCTGAGAGCCCGTACTGTCGCCTTTAATTCTGGGGACCCTGATGAGTACAGGAAGGCCAGATACGACCTTCTGAAGGCCATCAAAGCAGCGAAAAGGGCCTACAGGACCAAGGTGGAGTCCAGCTACCATGGCTCTGACCCCAGGCGCATGTGGAGTGGACTTAAAGCCATTACAGAATACAAAGGGAGAGGCTACAATGAGACCCAGTCTTCTGTCCTACTGCCAGACGAGCTGAACTCCTTCTACGCTCGCTTTGAGAGGGACAGTGAACCCCCTGCAGTGGAGCTACCTGAAGGCCAAGCCAGTGGTGTGCCTACACTAACTGTAGCTGAGGTGAGGCTATGCTTTAAGAAGATCAACCCTCGCAAGGCACCTGGCCCAGACGGCATATCAGGTAGGGCCCTTAGGGGCTGCGCTGACCAGCTGGCAGGGGTCTTCAGTGACATCTTCAACCTCTCCCTTAACCTGTCTGTACTCCCCACCTGCTTCAAGAGGACCATCATCATCCCTGTGCCCAAGAACACCAAGGTCACATGTCTGAATGACTATCGCCCAATAGCACTGACCTCTATCATCATGAAGTGCTTCGAGCGGCTAGTCAAATCATTCATCTGCTCCTCGCTGCCCCCCACACTGGACCCTATGCAGTTTGCATACCGGTCCAATAGGTCTACAGACGATGCCATCGCTCTGACCATGCACACCGCTCTCTCCCACCTGGACAAGGGGAATACATATGTGAGGATGCTGTTCATTGACTACAGCTCTGCATTCAACACCATCATCCCCTCCAGACTGGTCTCCAAGCTTGTGGACCTGGGACTAAGCACCTCCCTCTGCAAGTGGATCTTCCACTTCCTGACGGGGAGGCCACAGGTGGTGAGAATCGGTGACCGCACTTCATCTGTACTGATCACCAACACAGGCACCCCCCAGGGCTGTGTGCTCAGCCCTCTCCTGTTCTCCTTGTTCACCCACGACTGTGCGGCTACGCACAGCTCCAACCTCCTCGTTAAGTTTGCTGACGACACAACCATCGTGGGCCTCATCTCTGACAGTGACGAGTCAGCCTACAGAGAGGAGGTTGACACCCTGACATCATGGTGTCAGGACAACAACCTCTCTCTTAACATCAGCAAGACCAAGGAGATGATTGTGGACTTTAGGAGGCGGCAGGAGGAGGAGCATGCACCCCTATTCATCAATGGATCGGAAGTGGAGAAGGTCAGCTGCTTCAAGTTCCTCGGGGTGAACATCAGCAATGACCTCACCTGGTCTGTTCACACGGACAAGGTGGTCAAAACGGCCCGTAAGCGCCTCTTCTTCCTGAGGAGACTGAAGAAGTTTGGTATGGACTCAGTCATCCTTACTAACTTTTACAGATGCACTATAGAAAGCATTCTGACTGGTTGTATCACAGTGTGGTATGGGAGCTGCACAGACCGGGACCGCAAGGCCCTACGAAGTGTGGTCCGTTCTGCTGAGTTCATCATCGGCAGGAAGCTCCCAGCCCTACAGGACACCTACCACACACGTTGCCTTAGGAAAGCCAGCAGGATTCTAAGAGACTGTTCCCACCCATCCTTCAGTCTCTTTACCCCGTTGCCTTCTGGCAGGCGTTACCGCAGCATCCGGTCGCGCACACGCAGACTGGACAACAGTTTCTACCCAAGGGTCATCAGGCTTCTCAATGGACACTGATATGGACATTTTTACTGCACACTAGTCACTTATACACTGTCACTTTCAGCTACTGGTTGCTCTTTCAGTAACATTGCACTACTGTACCTCGCCACCAGGCTCCTGTTTGGTCATTGACAAAGTCACTGATCTGTAAATTTGCACTACTGCACTGTACTCCATTTAGGTTAGATTAGTTTATAGGGTTGTAACAGGTTTTTTTTTTTTTTTTTTGTGTATTAGGGTTAGTATAGCGTACTATTTATTGTTATCTGTAATTTAGGAAGTTTTAGTGTTAGGGTTAGTATAGTCGTTTATTTATTGCTATCTGTATATTTAGGAAGTTCACTTATCTAAGCTCAGCATAGATGTAAATTTGTTCTGTGTACTTATATGTTATGTTATGCCAAGTGCTTGCGTTGTCTTGTCTTAAGAATTTCAGTGCCCAGTCTAACCTTGTGTTGCTCTGTGCACCTGACAAATAAAAGACTTGAACTAGACTTGAACTTGAACTTGAACTATAAAATAAACAATTAAACTAAACATTTAAGTAAATTGCATACCTTTGAAAAGACTGACTTATTGTCTGTTCTAAACAAGAAATGTTAATCTTTCCATCAATCAAGCTGTTAGCAGTAGCTCGTGAATAGTGAGTAGTGAATATATATAATTTAGTGACTTTCTAGAAGGTTTCTGAGAAAACTGTAGCCTTGTGTTTTGATACTTTGTGCTAATAACATGAACAAGACACTGATGTGTGCAGGTGGCTACAGCTGTATCTCCATGTATAAAAAGCCTGTCTCTGGAGAATGTTTCATCAGATGCCGACTGACTACCCAATGTACGCTGTGTGTGTCAGGTCCTTTCTGCAAAAAGCTATATTCAATAAATACTTACTACATTTTAGCAGCTTTGGGTGTATTCATTCTCAAATGTCCACCGCACTTGTCAATACCCCTGAGCCATAGCAACTACCATGTAAAAGGAAAACTTGCCAGTTAAATGAAAAAAGAGCCAGATTTAGCTATTGTGTAGGAATCCCCTCAGAATGAAACATTACCGTTACTATTTTGACTATACAGCTAGTCATACTGTGGAGTACCTGGACACCTGTTTAACTAAATAAATAATCACAAAGATTTGAGGCAATGTGAACATTTACATAAATACACCCCTTTCAGCCATTTTGTATTGTACTGTCTGTCTCTGGAGGGCTGGTAGGCAGTGGCAAGCAGAGCCTGCAGGCAGGCAGAGCAGGCCAGCTGGATGAAGCCATCCTGGGGTCAGGGCTGAAGAAAAGCTGTCCAGCTAGAGAGGGGTAGTCCAGCAAAGGGTCTGTGTTGCTCACAGCATCCTCTGTTGCATCCTGATAGATAGATCTTTATTTGTCATTGTTACAGGTACAACGAAATTAAAGTGCTTCCAGTCAGTGCAATATTCATTGGCCTGAAAATCAATAAAAGGATAAAATTACTAAAGTACTAAAATTACTCAAATAAACAACAATAACTAATAAATCTGAATAAATATACCTGAGACAGTACCATAAACAACACACCCATGTCATTCATCCACAGTCATCACATAAAACATGACATTGTGCACATTGTTTTTTGGCAGCATTGACAGTGGTTATTGCAGTTGGATAAAAACTGTGTTTGAGTCTGTTTGTCCTTACCTTGATTGATCTGTACCGTCTGCCTGACGGCAACATTTCAAAGAGGGAGTGCCCAGGATGTGAAGTGTCTTATGATGTTCTGGGCTATTTTGAGACAACGGGATCTGTGTAGGTCTCCCAGTGCGGGGAGAGGGCAGCCAACAATCTTTTGAGCGGTGTTGATGACCCTCTGGAGCATTTTCCTCTGAGCCACTGTACAGCTGGTATACCAAATGCCTATGCAGTATGTGAGTATACTTTCAATGGAGGCTCGGTAAAAGAACACCAGCAGTCTTTGTGTGATGTTACTCCTCAATTCCTGAGTATTCTCAGGAAGGACAGTCTCTGCTGGGCCTTTTTCAGCAGCTCAGAGGTGTCCACACTCCAGGATAGGCTGTCCTGTATGTGGACCCCCAGGAAGCGAAAGTCTGCCACCCTCTCCACACTGATCCGGCTGATGGTCAATGGTGTGATCTAAGTCTTCTTTCTCCTGTAGTCTATTATGAGTTATTTTGCAGTCTTTGCAGTGTTAAGGAGAAGGTTGTTGGCCGTGCTCCAATTCGACAGCCGCTCCACTTCTTCTCTGTAGGTGGGCTCATCCCCCCCAGAGATAAACCCCGCCACTGTGGTGTCATCTGCAAACTTTACAATGGTGTTACTGTGATGGACAGTGGTGCAGTCGTGTGTGTAGAGGAAGTAGAGCAGGGGACTGAGCACACAGCCCCGGGGGGAGCCAGTGCTGAGGCTAAGGGCTGTGGATGTGTGATGGCCCACTCTGACTGTCTGCGGCCAGAGAGGAAGCCGCTGATCCACCTGCATGTGGTATAAGGGAGCCCGAGGCCCCCCAGCTTAATCACTAGCTTGTGTGGGAGGATGGTGTTGAATGCAGAGCTGTAATCCACAAAGAGCATTCGCACATAGCTCCCCTGCTGCTCCAGGTGTGACAGAGCGGCATGGAGTGCAGCCGCCACTGCGTCTTCTGTTGATCTGTTTGCTCTGTAGGCAAACTGGTGGGGGTGAAGGCTGCGGGGCATCCTCTGTTACACTCCGTATTTTTTGTTGAGCAGGCCTCTGCATGACCCTCCAGACCTGTAAAAGTGTAGAAAAGATCCATGTCAGTTGTGAAAAATTAAGCTTTTTACATCGACACTTGACATAAACTACAGTTTTGACTGTGAAATGCAATGGCATTACTTGAACTTAAATCCAAATGTGTTGAACTGATGGAGACCCGGCCATGCAAAGTCACTCCAAACATTTGGCTCGATTCCAGGCTCTGGCATGAGTATTTAGCTCTAAACTGGTCAATATACACATCTGACCAAAGACCAACTCGCCCTTTGCCTGTAAACAGTGATTCTGACTGTCAGAGACCTTTAAATACGCTGACCGAGTGAAACTAGCCTGGCTAACGTAGGTCGCTTTCTCAGGAAAATGACAAATGAAATAGGCTTGTTTTGAAAGATCCTATATACTGGCTATCTTCAGCAGACTCATGTCTACAAAAAACAGCCCTCCCTGACGTTTTAGGAGTAAAATTGAGTGAACTACAATATCGTTTACACACTGCCAGTGAGTGAGCGAGCCGAGTCTGTCATTGAGGCTAAGTCAAAACAATGTACCCCCGGTGTTACGTCCCAACTGGTTCCCAATTCAACTGGTTCCCCAGCTGTGCGTGCACCTATCAGTCCGCCTCCATCACCAGATTCGTCACAAATTCGCAAACATATTACTGGCGATTTTGAAGTCGGATCTCATATTTGCTGCGGCAAATATGAAAGTAGGCCAATAGCCAAAAATAATTTATATTCGTAACGGCGAGCTGCGATTGGAAGCGAAATGAGGGTGAGGCTTGGTCAGCACACCATTTCCAGAAAGGATGTGTGTGCGTCTCGCCAAGCTTGCGCGTGTCAGTAGGTTGACCACCTGTTCCTCTTTGCGCTGTATAGCACAGCATTTTCAATATGCGACGTGGGGAACATGGGGTGAAAATGCTGTGCGACACAACGCAAAGCGGGACAGGTGGTCACCCTAGTGTCAAGGGACAGGATGAGTCTGTGAGAATTTGGAGCACGCGCACTGTGGAGCAATTCAATTGAATTCAATCATATATTGACATACCAAGGTGAAATTGTTTATGGTACTAGAGATTGATGTCGTCTTGAACCCTATTAGGTTTGAAAAACAATCAGTCAAAATTATATTTGATTTATTAACAAAAATATTGAGGCAATTTGGACATTTACATAAATACACTTCTTTCAGCCATTTTGTATTGCATTTCTTATTCCATGTCACCCTATGTACAGACATGTACTTTACACATCTGGAAATAATTTCAAGTCGATTGTGTCTATGGTTTATGAGTAGAAGGGTTTTGAAGGTTGTAACAAATTTGGACAGTACAGCAAAATCTATCATGGCGGACCTTATGGGTTCTTGAGGCTTTTTTGTTCCCCATGAGAAATAAGGAATGTATGCCAATTTTCAGGCATTTTGGAGTAATGGGGCGCTGGGGAAATCAAGTAGACTTTGGGCGTGTTTTATAGCGCCACCTATGGGCGCATATGGGCCACTAGCCGTCTGGGAGTAATGAGTGACCTGTTGTATCATTGGGCCAAATTGGAAAAAATCGGGTCCAGGACTTTTTGAGCTATTGGGCCATTTAGCGAAGAAATATAATAATAATAGGAATACTGACAAAAACAATAGGTTTCCTCCTACCGGAGGAACCCTAAATATCGTAGGAGTGAAATGTATTACTGTTCTCTGCAGTGACAGGAAATACGGTGGTGTTGCTGCCACCACCCACTGTCGTCCAATTGTTACAGAGGCTTTAATGTGTCACATTGGCAACATACGGCTCAAAAACCTGGCAAAGATACGTAATTCCCTCAGCTGAGAATCTATATCTTTCATAAAGATCTAGATCAGGGAATGCCAAAGGGATTTGTCGGCCTCTAAATGTTTCTCTAAATAATTTTAATTCGAAACATTGCTAGTCTATGTACTTTTAGTATAATTAGATCTCACATTAAATTGTTTAAGATTCCTATGTGTTCAATGTATGCACCTTCCTGCCAAAGGAAAGTGCTTGTCTGTGCAAACTTTCATGGCAATTTAAAACCCTTTCTGATTCTGATGTTCTGGCTCTACTGAGTGCACCTCTCAATATCTGCGCACCAAGCTCCACAGGATCTTCTATGAACGGTGACGCCATTATCCTAACAAATGAGTTAGTGGGCAGTGCTTTTATACCGGTTGATCTCTGATCTCCAACTTAACCTGCTCCCGACCAGGTTAGCCGTTCAGCATGTGTTACCATGGCGATCTACCCTGGTGACAAGTGATCCACCGTCGTGATACAGAAACCCCTGGGTTGAACCTGAAGTTACCTCGCTAACGCCAAATCTTGATTCGTAGTACAGGCCCCTGGACTTGTATTTATTAAGCGAAAATCTCTGATGTGTAGCAGTATACAATGAAAATGCAGAAATTGAACCCCTGGTTTATAAATTGGTCCTAATTAAATTGGAAAAGTTATACTAGTGTAAAATTAAGGGAATAGAATGTAAACGCCAACCAGTGTTGGACAAAGAACAAAAAGAAAAGGTTTGTCCCAGCGCACTGTTTGTTTGATTTGAGTCTCAACGCGAGTAATTGAGAAAGTGAGAAGAGTATTACATTAAATCATATTTCAACTGTTAATATTCAAATTAAATATTAACATTTTGGGTTTTTGGTCGGCAAATTTGGGTTTGAGAAAATGCCCGTGCATACCGTGCTGGAGGCATGGAGAATGGCTAGTGAATAATAATAGCCTATAATCATACAAAGGAGTGTTCTGTATTGCATAAAGAAGCCTACACTCTAGAAAATAAGGGTTCATTGGGGTTCAATAGGGAACCCTAGGGTTCTATATTTGGGAGCAAAGAACCATTTTCTTAAAAAAGGTTCTATATAGAACCCTGTGATAACAAAGAACCATTTTTGTTAAAATGGAAAAAGACATAATGAATGATAAGGACTATAGGCTTTCAGAAAATAGGCCTACAGAATTTGTACGGATAAAAAAAACTTTTATGTTTCTTAGCCTGGTTTTCCATCTATATTGTCTCTACTAGCTATCTTTCGATCTGTCAGTGGCACTGTTGTGTATAAGCGGCACTAACAGTGCGTTCACACTGCAGCGGAGCGGGCGGCGTGTCGGCTTCCAATTCATTTTCAATTAAACCAGGCGTTGATGCTCCCGAAGGGAAGAGGAGCGGAGCGGAGCAGAGCGTTGAAAGTTGGATTTTCCTCAACTTTATGTAAATGAGGAGCTTTAAACGCTGGCGTTGGCCAATTGGATTGGTTTCTTGTTTTGAAACGTAGCAACCGTTGCTCATGGTAAACATTTTCTAAGTTTCAAGATGGAGGAGAAACTGTGTTTCTGTGTAAGTAAGTAAGACTTTATTTATATAGCACATTTCATACAAGAATTGTAGCTCAAGGCGCTTTACATAAAATCAATAAAAACAAAAATACAAGTGATAAAAATTATAATTAAAATAGCAACAATAATATAACTAATAAAAGTAGTAAAACCCTTCTGAGATAAAATTACTTAAATGCTTCGGTAAAAAGGTAGGTTTTAAGCTGTCTTTTAAAAATTTCTAGCGTGTTTGCTTCCCTAATATTTATGGGTAATTTGTTCCATAGTTTTGGGGCATAATTAGCAAAGGCGGAATCACCAATCTTCTTATGACTGCTTCTGGTGACCTCTAATAGGCCTGCATTTGATGATCGCAGTGTTCTAGCTGGTGTGTAGTTTATAAGGGAGTTAGCAATGTAGCTAGGTCCTTTTCCGTGTAGAGCTTTGTATATGAGGAAAAGGACCTTAAAGTCAATTCTGAAGGTAACAGGGAGCCAGTGTAAAGTAGCTAGGACAGGACTAATGTGTTCTCTCTTTTTAGTTTTGGTTAATAATCTAGCTGCAGAATTTTGAATGAGCTGTAATCTTTCAGTGGTTTTCTTGGGAAGACCAGTGAAAAGTGCGTTACAGTAATCCAGCCGGCTGGATATAAAAGCATGAATGAACTTCTCTGCATCATTTTGGTTCATGAATGGTCGTACCTTTGCTATATTCCTCAGGTGAAAGAAAGCTGTTTTGGTCACTTTATTTATGTGAGAGTTGAAATTCAAATCTGAGTCCAGGATTACACCGAGACTCGTCACCTGTGGTTTAAGACAGGGGGTTAAGCTTCCTAGATTCTTAGTAAGCATCTCTCTTTTGGATTTGGGGCCACATAGTAGGACTTCAGTTTTGTCTTCATTTAATTTAAGAAAGTTATCATTCATCCATTTGTTTATTGCCAACGGGCAGTTGGTAATGGAATTGATGGCCGTTGCATCGTTGGGTTCAGTGGATATATATAGTTGTGTGTCATCTGCATAGCTATGGAAATCTATGTTATGTTCTCTGATTATGTCGCCGAGTGGTAACATATAAAGAGAAAAAAGTAATGGACGGTGTATATGTGTCTACACACCCAAATTTTGTTTTATACGTCTCTGTACGATTTGTACTTTTAAATTCAGTCTTGTCACATTAGCTAGCTACGTAGCTCTAACTTTCTTCTGTGCTAGCTGCATACTACAATAGTCTAGTTCACCCGGCACACGATTGACATTCAACGTTGAAATGCTGGTTGGCAGTATAGAGTTAATACAACTAGAGTAAGCTACTTATGTCTTTCAAGATGGCGTCCCCAATCATTTCTATGAAAAGTGCTCAGTGGCGCAGTGAAGCAAGCGAGAGCACGAGACTGGACGCGGCCATCTTTCCACTTCCGTGTCTTCCGGTCTAGCTTTAAACAGTGGCTCTTTTTTTCCTTAGCTCCGAGACCTCGTGCACGCTTGCAACTAGCTGTACACGTCATACTTTGCGACAACCAGTCGCGAGCATAGATTTATATGGTTACGAGCGTGTGAGCTAAGGTATTGCAGTTGCAGAATCTATGGGCAGAATGGGGTACAAGTCCGATAAGAATCAGACACATGATGCAAACTTAACTTATTTTCATTTTTGCAACGCGTTTATGTACTGCAGCGTTTTTGGTTTGCGTGCTTTCGTTTTCTCAATCCGTTTATGTAATTGCAGCGCGTTTATGTATTTGGTTATGTTGTGTGTATTTGCAGCGCGTTTGCTGAATGCTGCGCATGCGTTGTCAAATTAATGAAGATGTTTTCTTAATTTGCTTGTGTTTTCTGTATTTGCATGTGTTTTCTTTATTTGCAGCGCGTTTGCACATGTCGGCCACCGTAGATCTCATCAAGGAATCTTAGCAGTTAAAGTACAAAAATAGTGTAGCGACCCACACCGAAAGACACGTGGGTTGTTAGGCTGTTGGTTGGTTGTTTACCGGTAGTGTTCGCGGGGTCCGACATGTCAATCAACCTGCTGTCTGCTAATAACGGGAATGCCCAGATTGTTCGGATGCCGGGCATCCTGTTGGTTGGAGAAGGGGTATGGAGGGGGGTTGAGCAGGGGGGTTGGAGCATTCGAAGTTAAAACCAGGTTTAGCGTCTGTTCTTTCTGTTACGTCTGGGTTTCACAAGAGACGGTCACTATTGTTTCGTGGGCTACCTTTCTTTTATTTAGCGGGGGCTAGGGCCAAACAGTGGTTTGGCTTACTGTGCCTGTGTACCGTGTGGTTAAAAAACGTCAATTCGGGAACTTCGTTCTTTCATTTTTACGTTTTAAAACCAAATCGGAAAAACTAACTTGTTTTTTGTTTTTTCTGTTTTAAAACCAGAACGGAAAAACAGGGGAAAGGAACAACAGAAATCACTAGTTCAGTAGCGGTTTTTCTGTTTCAAAACCAAAAGGCGAAAGGAAAAAACAGAAAATAAAGGCATATAAATTCACTTCAAGTTTGGTTTTCCCCATAAATGCAATGCGTGGAACTTTTTCCGCTCGAATCACCAAAGTCCTATCCTAGTCACGACTACATGCTGCTGAAAACAACATGTAAGCAGCCTAACTTTGGCAAATGTATATGATTTTTTTTGTTATTTAAATTGTGTCATTACATATGCATGCACTGAAGGACCGACGAATCAGCGTTAAGCATTTTCCTCTTCTATTTAAAGGGTGTCTTAATCTAAATCCCATCCCCTACCATGTCAAATACATGGGCCATACAATTGTGGCAATTGCAACCATGCCCATTAAAAAAAATGTTATTATTTATGATGAGGTGTACAGGTGAATACTATACTATGCAAAGCAAAAGTAATATTGTTTCTCTTAACAAAGGAGCACAGAGGGATGATTGACAGCTATCACTCACCCCATTTCTACTTTGTAGAACATTTTAGCCCTCCTTACCTGTCATCACATGCTTCAGCGCTGCAGAGTCTCACCTCTTCCCCTTTCTCCTCCATGTCACTATATCTAAACTCACATTACCCTTTATCCACAGGGGGTGTCTGCGGAGGTCACTTACACACAGTAGCCCTCTCCGCAATTAGTAGGCACCCCTTTAGGCATTGGCCAGCTACCAAGCCAGACATGCTTATTATCAAAGCTCCATTTAAAACATGCTTTTTAGCGCTCGCTATCAAGCACTGAATTAGTGAATTTGAAATTGTGGTTTGCAAATTAAATGTATCTTCAGCATGTCTGGTCTATGCATTGTATATCATTGAGTCTAATGCATTTAATGGATTTGTGTATGACTGTTGCACCAACTGGACATGTTATATTAACATATTGGCTACATTCGTTCCAGATGTGTAATAGTCAACAATGGGATGTGGGACCAGGTGAGGGTCGACCATGGAAATGAGTTTTACCTGTGCCTGTAGGCTACATGCAGGAAATCCCCCGAAAAACAATGAAGCCTTGCAGCCATCTTGAACTGTGCACTAGATGCGCCTGCACCTACACATTTGGTCCGTGTACGTGAGTTTAATTCCTTATATTATTATAACGGAACACGCATGAATACGAAAAACGTTTGTGAGTTTTGAACATTTTCGGCATGCAACTGTGTCTGAGCAGGGTGCACAGGATCATCAGTGCATAAGAACCTCACATGCATAAACTGTGTCTGAGCAGGGTGCACAGGATCATCAGTGCATAAGAGCCTCACATGCTGCTATCCCTGCATTTCAGTTGCATATTCCATTTTGCTCTGCACATTTAGAATTGCCATGATGTATATATTTTTACAGTTGTGTGAAAGAAGTTCAATGGAATGTTGAATCTATAAGCACTATCAGTTTACAGCAAAACCACCACACTAAGGGGCCAATTAAATTGATTGATGTGACCTTATAATATTACAAATATAAATGGAAATACACGACTAAGCCTACAGCATTTTGACATTAGTTTATTTAGCCTGTAGATATCAGTAGGCCCTAAAAAGGTAGATGCATTGAATGAAGTTGGAAGGGCGAACTCCCAAGTCAATAAAGATTAATTGGCAAGTTTATAAACGTGAATACCCTAAAATGTAACTGATAGATAACCCATGTTAGGCTAAACGAGTTAGATGGGGGAAACTTTTACTTTGAAGGAACAGGTAGTGCTGACGTCACATTCGGCCAATGACAGGCATTTCACGCTTACCTCCACCCACGTGAGAAAAATCCAAATGTAAAGTTGTTTTATGGTTTGTGTTTAAAAAACGAGAAAAAAAAACAACACGTCAAAATCCGTTTTTCAGTTTTTGCAAAAAAACGAAATATTATTATATTCTATAATATATTCATGCGTGTTCCGTTATAATGATACAAGGAATTAAACTCACGTACGCGGACCACATTTCCACCAGAATTCCACGATCAAAATATTACAATAACGAAACAATCAAAAACTTAATTTTCCCGTTTTTCAGTTTCAAAAAAACCGATACAGAACTAGTGATTTTTGTTGGTCTTTTTCCCCATTTTTCCGTTCTGGTTTTAAATCAGAAAAAAAACAAAAAACAAGTTTGTTTTTTGTCTCGATTTTACTTCGAGGATAAGTGCGGTCGGGTTTGAACAAGGGTAGCGCACGTATAATTTACCGGCGCCAGCGCCTTTTTCCCGGCTCTAGTAAAGGCTAAGCTAACTCAAATTTTTTTTACAATATTTAGCTTGAAAGGTAAAAAGTTAAAGCTTAACGTGAAATCAGAATGTTAGCTAATAACCGGTCGGGATTGGACACAGTGACGCTAGTAGGCTACAGTACTGTCTTCAATGCCACAGCTATGGCTAAACTTTATTATGTCAAAAGAAACGTTTCCGGCGCTTTCAAACAATCAGTGAAGTGTGGCTAGCAACAGCAGCTAGCTTGCCTCTAGCAAACTGCTTTTGAATTAGCCATGTCCCCCTAAATTACAGTTTTTTTCAATCGCTAAGAAGCGCTTACCTATACTTCGGATACTTTTTCTAAACTCTTAACACAGACGGACACCTACAAAACACAATTGGCCAAATGGATAATTTTCTTTTCAAAAACAAGTTTTGTTTAATATATACTAACTCTCCATTTCAAGACAAAACACATGTTTCTCTGCACACACTGACTTTACCAAAACACTGGAAATCTGACTCAAAATGAAATTATTCTGTCAAAGAATAACACTTGTTTTCACTTCACAAGGTACATGCAGTCAATCAAAGTACACCAGGTTTCAAAATACTGGCTATTGTTGACAGTATAAAAACTGCATAGACTTATGTTTCAAGTATATGTTCCAAGCTTGTGGACCTGGGACTAAGCACCTCCCTCTGCAAGTGGATCTTCCACTTCCTGACGGGGAGGCCACAGGTGGTGAGAATCGGTGACCGCACTTCATCTGTACTGATCACCAACACAGGCACCCCCCAGGGCTGTGTGCTCAGCCCTCTCCTGTTCTCCTTGTTCACCCACGACTGTGCGGCTACGCACAGCTCCAACCTCCTCGTTAAGTTTGCTGACGACACAACCATCGTGGGCCTCATCTCTGACAGTGACGAGTCAGCCTACAGAGAGGAGGTTGACACCCTGACATCATGGTGTCAGGACAACAACCTCTCTCTTAACATCAGCAAGACCAAGGAGATGATTGTGGACTTTAGGAGGCGGCAGGAGGAGGAGCATGCACCCCTATTCATCAATGGATCGGAAGTGGAGAAGGTCAGCTGCTTCAAGTTCCTCGGGGTGAACATCAGCAATGACCTCACCTGGTCTGTTCACACGGACAAGGTGGTCAAAACGGCCCGTAAGCGCCTCTTCTTCCTGAGGAGACTGAAGAAGTTTGGTATGGACTCAGTCATCCTTACTAACTTTTACAGATGCACTATAGAAAGCATTCTGACTGGTTGTATCACAGTGTGGTATGGGAGCTGCACAGACCGGGACCGCAAGGCCCTACGAAGTGTGGTCCGTTCTGCTGAGTTCATCATCGGCAGGAAGCTCCCAGCCCTACAGGACACCTACCACACACGTTGCCTTAGGAAAGCCAGCAGGATTCTAAGAGACTGTTCCCACCCATCCTTCAGTCTCTTTACCCCGTTGCCTTCTGGCAGGCGTTACCGCAGCATCCGGTCGCGCACACGCAGACTGGACAACAGTTTCTACCCAAGGGTCATCAGGCTTCTCAATGGACACTGATATGGACATTTTTACTGCACACTAGTCACTTATACACTGTCACTTTCAGCTACTGGTTGCTCTTTCAGTAACATTGCACTACTGTACCTCGCCACCAGGCTCCTGTTTGGTCATTGACAAAGTCACTGATCTGTAAATTTGCACTACTGCACTGTACTCCATTTAGGTTAGATTAGTTTATAGGGTTGTAACAGGTTTTTTTTTTTTTTTTTTTTTTGTGTATTAGGGTTAGTATAGCGTACTATTTATTGTTATCTGTAATTTAGGAAGTTTTAGTGTTAGGGTTAGTATAGTCGTTTATTTATTGCTATCTGTATATTTAGGAAGTTCACTTATCTAAGCTCAGCATAGATGTAAATTTGTTCTGTGTACTTATATGTTATGTTATGCCAAGTGCTTGCGTTGTCTTGTCTTAAGAATTTCAGTGCCCAGTCTAACCTTGTGTTGCTCTGTGCACCTGACAAATAAAAAGACTTGAAAGTATTTGCATGCAAAACATGCAATCCACCTTACACTAAATGTATTGGTTAGGAACTGTATGTCCACATATACAATAATGTTCACATTCAAACACATTTCAGTAAAAAGCAAATCAGTTTTTTTTTTCTTACTGTTTACTAAAGGAAGTACAGTAGAAACACACTATACAGTAATAGAACATAAAAAGTTTTACAGTAATGCTTACAGTGAACTAAATATTGGTTTGTTGAAAGATGCGTATAATGGAGGCAACCGTTGACCGCCTCAACTTGGGTTGCACTCTTTCACCAGCCTCTCCTAGTGAAAGACTGACATGGTCAATGATAGTGGCACGAAGTTCATCACTGACTACTGTTCTTACAGCCCTTGGAATGCCACCACCACGCATTCTTACACCTCTACCTTTTCCTCTCCTTGGGCCTGCTCTTATCCCCAGCCCTGCTCCTCTCACTGCTTCTGCACCTCTCCCTCCATCTCTCACTGGGCCTGCTCGAATCTCCCTGGGCCCCTTGCTCTTCCTTGTCCAAACATTACAGTGTTTGTATTTTTCTGTTTCTGTTTGCAAAAGCATCACTCCTCAAAGTCCTTCTTTTATAGTAATTGAAGGAAATAACCCCTGCCCCCTCAAGTTCTAGCTGTATTGCTTTGTTGCGCTTCTTGAGAGAAGATTGAAAAGAAATAATGCACCCTCTCAAATAAGCCTTAAAAGCTTCCCATAGTAGTGTAGGAGAGGTATCATTCTTATCATTGGTTTCAAAATATATCTTAATGTTTGATTCTAGGTATTCACAGAACTTTGCATCTGTGGTAAGCTGGGGGTTAAATCTCCAGCTTCTCTGGATAGGCACATTTTCACCAAACTTCAGTGAAAATGATACTGGACTGTGGTCAGAAATTATAATATTGTGATATCTGGTATCAAATTTAAAACCTTTCTAAAAAATTCAGGGTCATCGTTGTTTGGTCCGTAAACATTCAGTAGGGTTATTGGTGTAGAATGGATTTCCCCCACGACTATGACATATCTCCTGTCCCTGTCTACTATAGTAGATAGGTGCTTAAAAGGAACTCCACTACAAATCAAAATGGCCGTGCCTCTAGCCTTCACTGAAAACTTCGAGTGGTAAATGTGTTGTATCCACCTACACCTGAGCCTAGCATGTGAGTCGTTCTTCAGGTGCGTTTGTTGTAAGAAAATAATGTCAACGTGATTTAAGGTGTGCAAGCACTTTGCCTCTTTTGACAGGTTCGTTAATACCATTCACATTCCAAGAACAAAATGTTATATCATCCCTCCTCTTCTCTTTAGGTGTTTTGTTGTGCATCATGTAAGCTGATTAAGGCATCTGTCCTTAGACTCCCTCCTCTCTCCGTTGGGTGTATGTAACCACAAGCTAAACGACACTCCATCCTCCCTCCCACCCTTTCCCATTTCCCTCCCACCCTTTCCCGTCCCCCTCCCACTCCAAATACACTTACACACAAGAAAGAAATAATAAAGATAACAATAAAGAATAACATTGATTGTTTAAGTAATTTTACTCTCTCTAAACCAAGAATGAACTCCAACTCTAGCAACCAACAGTGGTTGAACTCTTTATCCTACTGTAGCTAGTAGCTCTACAGTTATAAAACCTGTAACAAAACCTGTTTTGGTCTCAAAATAAAGAGTATGCATCTTCCATTAAGTAGATTACAAGGATATGTACACTCCAAAGTTTTAGCAGATCCTATTCAAATAAACATACAACTCCAAGGCTTATACTTGAAAACACAAACTGGCCTATAGTAATCCAAACCGTTACATTTCTTAAACTCTCTAATTCAGTCAACATTCTAAGTCAAATTGTTACCTTAAGTGCGATTATGAATGAGTGCCTGGGCCTTTTGTGTAGGCTTACTTGTCCATGGATGACTCACCACAATATCCCCTATTGTCATTTACCAGTAGACACTCATAAATGAATGTGCCATGCTTTGAAGTGAGTGTCTCATTTGTGGCCCTGACCGAAATGAATGTTCAGCATATAGACGGGCCTCCTTGGGGTCTGTGAACGTGGTATCGTTCCCGTTGTGCGTCACTCTCAGCTTGGCGGGGTATATGAGTCCGAATTTGACTCCAGGCTGGTCTCGCAGCAAATTCCTGGCTTGAATGAAGGCAGCTCGGCGTTTAACTACTTCAGATGGAAAGTCTCTGAAAACTTGAATTTGCTGTCCTTGATAAATGAGGCGTTTGGTCTTCATAACATTCTGCAATATGTCCTCCAGAGCATGGCAGTAGTGCACCCTTAAAATCAGATGTCGAGGTGGCCCATCACCACTGGGGCGCTCGCGGAAGGCTCTGTGTGCACGGTCTATCATTGGTTTTTCGTCCAGCTTTAAAACGTCCATAAGCAGTTGTGCCACGAAATCCCTGATTTTCTGACCATTTTCCTCCCCCTCTTTAACTCCAGCGATTCTCAGATTTTGTCGTTTTGACCGTCCCTCCAAGTCCAAACATTTTGCTGAAAGCTGTTTAACTTGGCTATGTAGTTGCTTTACCCTGGCTTCGAGTTCCACAACTGTGTCTGAGGTAACATTAGCCGACTCACCTAAACTTTCCAAAGTTTCATTTTGGGTGTCCAATCGAGCATTTACTGCGAAAAATGCAGTGTCGCTTTCTGTTTTCAGAGCGGCCATTTCACCACTCAAAGTTGTACTCACGTCAGCAATCTTTTCGTCAATTTTGTCGCAAATGTCTGACCTGGCTTGGGATAATTCCGCTTGCAGTGATGCTATAGCGGCTAATACCGCTTGGCTGTCAGCACTGCACGCTCGCCTCCCGGTTACCCTTTCCACTCTGGTCCAGTGCTTCAGTCGTATGGAGTTAGATTAGTTTCATAATTCAAACAAACAAACGCAACACGATTCAAAAAAACTTAACACGATCCAAACAAACGTAACACGATTCATACAAACATAACACGATTCAAACAAACAACGTAACACGATTCATACAAACATAACATGATTCAAACAAACAAACGTAACACTATTCAAACAAACGTAACACGATTCACAAATGTAACGCGATTCACAAATAAATGACCCTATTACATTCGTTTGCAACCTGACAAACACAAGTTACAAATCCCTGCATTCGTTGGTGTGAATCCCTGCATTCGTTCGTGTGGATTTTTGGAACTTTCCTGACGCGCTTAGATTCACAAATGCATTTTTTCTAAAAGATATCCTCTGCAGCCTATCAGATGTCTCCAATTTTAGCCAATCACCGGAGAATGTCTAATATCGGTAGAAGGGCTCTGCGTTAGCCTAGGAAACACGGAAAATGACTGAATATGAATCCTGCCATTCTCAACAATATTCAATCAGGTATGATCATCGGTTTAATAAGATTAACAAGCAATATTTCACCTACATGCTACCAGACGACATTGATCGTGATCTGAAGGAGACGATGTCCGTCATTATGGCAGGTTGTTGAAGTCCACATAGACACGTTAATGTGATTGGCTAAAATTGGAAGAGACGATCTGATAGGCTGCAGAGGATATCTTTTAGAAAAAATGCATTTGTGAATCTAAGCGCGTCAGGAAAGTTCCAAAAATCCACACGAACGAATGCAGGGATTCACACCAACGAATGCAGGGATTTGTAACTTGTGTTTGTCAGGTTGCAAACGAATGTAATAGGGTATGTTTGTATAAATCGTGTTACGTTTGTTTGGATCGTCTTAAGTTTGTTTGAATCGTGTTGCGTTTGTTTGTTTGAATTATGAAACGAATCCAACTCCATACAGTCGGGCCTCCTTCGTCGTTCGACTCAGCCTTGGACTGTCCTTTTTGCTTCGGCATTTTAACTAAACAGCAGGTACTATGAGTGGTTAAGATGCAAAATCCAAAAAACTTTCGATTCAAAATTGCATAGTAGTCCAGGCAAAGTAACGTTTTACGACAGACTAATTGTAAAATATTTTTTTTTGCATAGATCATTTCTATGAGGTGTCCAGAACAACATACTAAAAGTCCTAAGAAATCCTAGTTGTGGAAATATGTTTAATTCTCATCAATCCGAGATGTGTACCAATAAGGCCAGGCAACATTACACCCCAATTGGGCAATTTTTTTCCTTTACTCCTATCAAGATGAAACTTAACACACTGAAACTACCCATGAAATGTTAATTTTTTTGTATTACAAGTTTCTTTGAAAATGAATTTTAATATGCAAATATGCTATATACTTGTCGAATACACCCAAATAGGCTTAATTTTTTCCTTTACTCCTACCACAATAAAACTTAACATGGTAAAAGTATACATGAAAAATAACCTTTTTTGTATTACAAGTTTCTTTTGAAATGTATTTGAATATGCACATGAGCCTATTGAATATGTCTATATTCTGTATGTATGACCAATACATTGGCCCAATCTCCAACCAATCATCCTACTGCCAATGGGTAATGGCTATGCTGCTTTTAGACTGGCCTCTAACCTGAAAACTGCCTGGCTTGGTAGTACCTGCCAGGGGTATAACCCCCGCCAGTAAAGTCTTCAGGGTCACGGAGGCACACAAGCCTCCCCACCACGACAAGGTAGCAACAACAGAGGAAGACTTTTTTTTTTTTTAATCCAGTCTGGATCCTCGACCCCTTCTCTCTGGCTCTTGGTTCTTGCACCCCCTATATCAGTTCCTGGTTTGTTATTTGCTTAGTTCTTCCCCTCTGGGTCATATTTATCTAATAAATCAGGCAACTGTGAGTTTGTGCAGCTAGTACCACGACATTCTCCGCAAATGGCAGTGCAAGGGAGTCCATGTTTTTTGCATGTGCATCTCTTTGTGCTACAGTCTTTCTTGCAACTACAGCGGACTACATCTAGTATATCTGGTGGTGCCGCAGGCTGATCGGTCATTATTGGCATAAATCTCCCATCCAAAACATGCCACCCCCAGTCCTTTGGGTCCATACGTTCGCTTGCCCCTTTCCACTCCATCATTTGGAAAAAGACCCGAAGACTATGGAACTTTGCAGCTGTTGACGTTGGAGGGAGAGTTTGAGGTTCCACTGGAGATGAGTTCTGAGTTACTTTATCACAGAATCTCCTGTATCTCAGCATATCCAGTGATTCATCTGTTTTGCCTCCATACAGTGATACTAGAGTTTTTTCACCTGCTGCAAGGATGATGCCTTTTCCCACATTTTCCTGTGACTGGCTGAACACCTTAGCTTGTTCAAGAAAGCTAGTGTCATTCTTCACTTTTTTCAGTGCCATTCCCTTTCCTATGCCAAATAGACGAGACGTAGAATCACAGCCTAAAATGGCATGGATAAAGAGGAGATTGTCACACACTTTGGGACCAAGTAACTCCTTAGTCTCCTTTATGCACCATATCCGTCTTGTTTTTGTTGCTTTCTTTGGTTCTGGTGCCAGAAACAGCTCCTGTGCATTCAGATCAGCATGATGCAACAAGAGTATTAACAAGTCTGTGTCATCACCAACTAAGACTGTGTCTTTTGTTCTGGCAGAGGCAATGGCAGTTTGGACAATGAGCACATCTGCATCCTGCTTTGCATGGTATGTGATACACCCAGCCCTCTCAAGTTTATCACTGAGATAAACCAAGAACCGTTGTTTGTTTTCCTTGTTAAGGAACTGGTCCTTTTTGGATTGGATGATCATGTCACCAGAGAAGTGTACAGACAAACCGGGAGTAACACCTGTTCGACGCAGTTGAGTGGCGTCTTTTATTGTTGGTTCTTCTTTGTAGCCATCAAAGACTATGACAGTAGCCGTACCATATTTCTGTGTGACATATCTGACGTACATTTCACACACACTGTCATAAGTGGACCCTTGTGGCCATGGTAGACGATGTAGTAATGCACCCCCATCAAGGACATGCTGGACATCACTGCTGGGTTGTCTTTGCTGCTGCTCAATAGATTTCCAGAGGACATCGGCAAGAATTGCCTTGTTTGCCTGTAGGGGGAGGTAGGATGATTCAAACAAAGCAGGCGGGTGACTGCAGAGTTCATACTTAAACAGTGATGGCAAATCTTCACAACGGTCTCTCACTGCTACAAGCCGCTGGAATAACAGCTGTGGATCCACTACCACTGTCTCTCCTTTGATCTTGACAGTTGATCTAGATGCAAGTGTCACTGCTTGGTCAGCTTTCCTGAAGGTGAATTCCTCTACTGGTTTCCCTACCATAGACTCCAAAATTTGCACCCAATTTCCCTTGACATCTCTAGTCTGCCTGGCCTTGGACAGGTCTTTATGTTGGTCGCTGGTTTCATATGAGACACCTGTGAAGTCCTGCATAGCATTGTTGATGTTTGCACATGCTGGCATTGAGAGGACCCACACCAAGCGTTGAGACTCTGTAAATCCTTTCCCTCTTGTTAAGCCTCCATGTGTTTTTACACTTCTCATGAGCACCTGCTCAATAATGAGATCAGTGGACAGTCCAGCCCAATACCTGTTGCTCCGCCTCACTATGTGAAATCCCTCCTCAAATTTCTTGTGGACATCTGGATGTGTTTCAGGTAAGGCTGTCATCATTTGTAGGTATACATAGGCTGACTTTGCATATAGTCTGTGTCCAGAAGCGGCAAAGTAGGGTAGCATATCATGAACACACTGAAGGTGCAATCTCCAGTTGCCTGTCCTCTCAGCTTTGATAAAGTTTCTCAAAATATCAATCATGTCCGTATACTGCAGCCAAAGCTGTGCTGTCCTCATATGCATTGTTTCCTTCTTGTTGTTGAGTGCACTCTGGATTCTCTCCAAAACCTCAGCATAACAAAGTTCTTCCATCGGCATATTAGAGGACATGACTTGGTCATATAGCTCACTTGCAATACTCAAGTCAGTCGTGACTGTTTCTTGGGTATCGGGAACTTCCTCATCTGGTTCAGTATTAGCAGCAGCAGACATCTCAACTGGATGTTGTTCTACTGTGTCTTTGGTTGGTAGTGGCACATTGTAAGCTTCAGCCAGCAACATGGTGTTAAGTGCGGCATCCACTAGCATGTGACCACGAACTGCCCTGGACACAGCCTTGCCAGACATCATGTGGCACACTGTATTTCCAGCATACACCACCTCTAGTAGCTCCTCTAGTCCAGACCCTGCCATTAAATGTCCAATGCTACCCAAAAAGCTCATTTGCATGTGAAATCCCCCAAGCCTGAGGACTATTCGCTTGAGTTCATTGTTTCCCGGCTGAGACTGGATAATGGTCAAGGCTTTCCAGAAAAGGGGTTGGTCGAACGTCAGAACAGGGGGCACATCATACTGCAGAGCTTGAGTTGCCACAAACCTCAATGTTGAGTATATACAGGATTCATCACTGGGATCAAGATCAATCATTGGAAGGAATGTTACTGAAGCTCTCTCAGGGTGTTCACCTAGATGTAGCATCAAATCAAAATCAAATTTATTTGTATAGCCCTTTTTACACGCAAGCATGTCACAGAGGGCTTCACATGCGCCCATAGAACTGCCCCTCAACCAACCTAAACCCTCAAGGAAGACAAGGAAAAACTCCCAGAAAAACTCCCACCGGGAGAAAAAATGGAAGAAACCTTGGGAGGAGCAATTCAGAGAGGGATCCCCTCCTCCAGAGACAGTTGGTAAGAGAGAGGAGCAGAACACAAGCTAAACATAGTCATACAGTGTCAATGGGTTTTGAAACACCAAAATCCATTGTTCGGCTTTATAGACGTTGGATGGGACCGGGAAACTCGCTGTTGGCCGTCATGGAGACTGGATTCCGGGTGACGACCTGGTTCAGCGTAGGCAGACCGACGACCAAGCAGGTCCTGACAGCTCAAACCCCCCACACCACAGGGAATGTGTGGGGGGGGGACAGAGAGGAGAGCAGGGATTAGAGAATGCCAGGAGCAGCTAACAGTTACAGTCATAATAGAATGAGATCCCCACCGGTCAAGTGTGGACTAGTGCAGCAATTTAACAGAGCAAAAAGGGTATTTGATGCAGCCCCACACACCAAAACAACGACAGCCCCCCTCAGTTGGAACATGAAATCTGTTCCAGGGGAAAGAACTCTAAAGTAGGTTATACTTATACGAATAAGGATGAAAACAACCAGTCCCCCGTTGTCTCCAACTAGTAATAAAAACTATAACAGTAACAATATACAGCAACGGAACTATAATAATAATAATACTTACAATATACAGTAACAGGTTTACTTTATTTGTAACATCTAGCTGGGCAATGTGAACATAAGCTATAATTAAAATTTAAAAGTTACATGTGATACACACATAGGCAAGCACACACCCCAGGTTTACATAGAAAGTACACACACTTCCCTTTAACAATCATAGAATTGACTAAACAAAAACGTTTTTAATCTAGTTTTAAATGTCGAGACAGTATCAGCTTCCTTAATTGAGATGGGTAATTTGTTCCAAAGAAGAGGTGCTCTATATGAGAACGCCCTACCTCCAGCAGTTTTTTTCTTAACTTTGGGTATTACCAGATAGCCGGCATTTTGAGATCTTAGAGTCCTTGCGGGGCAATAGGGTGCAAGGAGACCGGAGAGGTACAGTGGTGCCAATCCATGCAGAGATTTGTAAGTTAGTAGTAGAACTATGAAATCAGCTCTGGCTTGGATAGGGAGCCAGTGTAAAGAGATAAGAGTCGATGTTATATGATCAAACTTTCTAGTTTTAGTCAATAGTCTAGCAGCAGCATTTTGCACCCGCTGTAAGTTTTTTAGGTAGGTAATTGGGAGGCCAGAGAACAACACATTGCAGTAGTCCAATCTGGATGTAACAAAAGCATGTATTAGTTTTTCAGCATCATCCTTTGAGAGGAATTTTCGTATTTTGGCAATATTACGTAGATGGAAAAATGCTGTTCTGGTGATTTGCTTAATATGGTACTCAAACGAAAGGTCTGGGTCCATTGTGACTCCCAGATTTTTTACCAGCTGGCTTTGAGATACTTTGACGCCGTCTAAGTCTAAGGTTAGATGGGATAAATTATTTTGGTGTTTTTTCGGACCAAAAATTTGAACCTCGGTTTTATCCGAATTAAGAAGAAGGAAATTTGCAGTCATCCAAGTTTTCAACCCGGAAACACATTTTTCCATAGCATGTGGAAATTCTCCAGGCTTTATAGACATGTATAGCTGAGTATCATCTGCATAGCAGTGAAAATCTACCCCAAAACTTCTAATTATGTTTCCTAAAGGCAACATATAGAGTGAAAATAACAGAGGGCCTAAAACTGAACCCTGTGGTACTCCGTATTTTACAATGGAGCTCCTGGATGAGCAACCATCATAGTGGACATATTGTGATCTATCAGATAGATACGATCTGAACCACTGAAGTGAAGTACCAGAAATCCCAACATAGTTCTCCATACGTTCCAGGAGAATCTCATGATCTACAGTGTCAAAAGCTGCACTTAGGTCTAGAAGAACAAGGACAGAGCTAAAGCCCGCGTCAGAGGCTAATAATAGATCATTGACTACCTTGGCTAATGCAGTTTCAGTGCTGTGGTGAAGACGAAATCCAGACTGGAGAGGTTCATAGAGCTGATTTGAGGAGAGGTGCTCAGTGAGCTGTTTTGCCACAGCTTTTTCCAAAATTTTGGAGAGAGATGGCAAATTTGAAATGGGCCTGTAATTGCTAAGACAACCTGGATCCAGGTTTGGTTTTTTAAGAAGGGGCTTGATAATAGCTTGTTTGAAATCGTCAGGGACTTGTCCAGTTACAATAGATTCATTAATAATACTAAGCATGGGCGGTCCAATAATATGGAGAAGTTCCCTACAAAGTTTGGCAGGGAGGGGATCGAGAAGGCAGCTAGTGGGTTTCGAGGAATCTATCAGCTTGATGAATGCTTCCATAGAAATAGGGTTAAAGTGAGTGAGAGTCTCAACATGCAGCATCTGCATCTGCATCATACCAGACCATGATGGCCTTTGAGAGTGAAGGAGTAGGGATGTCTTCCACAAAACATCCAGCTGTGATGTTTTGTTATCTGCCGGCAACATAGTCAGTGGCTGATACACAATAGGTTCATGTATAGGAGGAATCTTTAAGTACTGAATGTTTATGCGACCAACCGCAGCAATATCTGCTGCAGTCACTTGGATCTTTGGAACAGGTTTGTTTTGTTGCATTCCTGGTGTAATACAAGCTATTATACCCATTCCATGGAACGTCCCAGTACCATCAATGGTTGCCACATTGTGGTCGATGTTGTCTGCAACATATTGAATATGATGCTCTTTTGTGAATCCAGGGATCTCAGTCCCTTGTGCCACTGCTGCACTCTGTTCATATTTAATCACATCTGCATAGGAACCGGCAAAACCATGCTCATGGAGTGTGTTTACCAAAAAGCGTGACGCAAAATGGTGATGCATCTGGACCCCTAGGCCAAGCTGAAGAGGTGCAATCATCGTCCTCGGTCTTATTGCTTGCATGATGGACTGTCCGATTGATGCAACCTTTGTATCAATGTTTTTACCAGCAAACATATTCCTCAGTAGAACTTGTAGTGACTCTGGAACATAGCTTGCAGCAGCTGCAATGTCACTTGAGTCTGGGTAAGAATCGTTTAGGACTTCCATGAATTTAACATCACTTCCAATTAACTTTGCAGCGGTTTTAATTATATTCAGCTTCTCGTCTTCTGGATTCTTAGATTTTTGTTGCTTGTGAAATTCACGAAGAATTGAGTGGGCTGTGTCTCGCAATGTGACCACACATTGATTTTCCAGGCCAGTCATTATTACTCTATCTCCAAGTGTTCCTTTATTTTAATTTTCATCCACTTTGCACAATATGGTTCATAGCCTGTGTCTTGCAAGTACTCTGTCATCTTTACCATAAGGTCTTGAATAGTAATATGTTCATCATCGTGTTCTTCTAGAAGGTTTGCCACCTTTAGGAATGCTGTTGTTCTGTCATAATCTTCAGGTCTTCCGACTTTGAATCTTTTGGGTTTGTTGCCAGGGTTAGCAGAGAATTGACTCTGAATATTCTTCATATTTCGAAAGTTAGTGTTGCATACGTTGTGGTACATTGCATCGGCTGCATGAAGGTCATGGACATATGATATTCTCCCCAAAACTGTATCAGACCATTCATCATTCCTTAAGTGGCAAACATGCACAATCGTTTCCTGGAAGTCTCCTGTTCTTACTGGGTAGATATCAATGTTCTCTCTATACTTTTTTTTGTCATCTGTTTTAGTTGGTTGTCCACAGAACAAACAATGCTCTTGAAAATTGAAGTTCTCTTCTGAGCGGTTTGATGTTTGATTAGTGGTTGTTGTAAAGATGGTATTACATTATCACGTACAATATTTTCTGCTTTACAATAGCTGCGGCGGCATTCGATGTGTACTCTGTCTCCAGGAATTGTCACTAATCTACTTCCACGTTGAGCACTGGCACAGTTCACACCATTGCTGCCTTTTGCTCGTAGAACAACCAATGTGTTTTCATCAATGAATGACTCATTACATATTTTACACTTCTCCATTTCTCCCTGTTTACATACATTACACACTGCATAAACAAAAAGGAAAACAGTGTTGTCTAACAATGAAATTAAGCCCAATAGAATTTGCTAGTGGTAGCAAGCTAATGTTAGTTAGTTTCAGTAGGCTAGGAGATGCTTCTTCAAGATGAAAAGTAGTTTTGGCCTTAAGCAAAATGTGTGGCGACATTCCAAACCCTCCTGGCGACTTTTATTGTCAAAAGTGACAAATCTAGTGATTTTTCCGGTGTTGATAGAGACTTGCTGGTTACTCTGACGGGATCTCTCTGACCGGGTATTTAAACTTGTAATACAAAAAAAGTTACTTTTCTTGTATACTTTTACCATGTAAAGTTTTATCGTGGTAGGAGTAAAGGAATAAATTAAGCCTATTTGGGTGTATTTTGGGCATATCCGACTAGTGTATAGCATATTTGCATATTAAAATTCATTTTCAAAGAAACTTGTAATGCAAAAAATGTTACATTTCATGGGTAGTTTCATTGTGTTAAGTTTCATTTTGATTGGAGTAAAGGAAAAAAATTGCCCCATTGGGGTGTAATGTTGCCTGACCTTATTGTCACACATCTCGGATTGATGAGAATTAAACATATTTCCACAACTAGGATTTCTTAGGACTTTTAGTATGTTGTTCTGGACACCTCATAGAAATGATCTATGCAAAAAAAAAAAATTTTACAATTACTTCTATTTTTGGCTCCAAAATGAGTTACTTTGCCTGGACTATAGGTTTTGTTTTAAATGTAATTTTAACATTAAATCTGTAGGAGCTACAGCAAGGCGCGTCTTATCTCCTCATCGCGTTCTACGTTGCAAACAACACTGAAATCTGGTTGCTGGTTGTGCAGTAATTGCAAGTATGTTAGATATTTTGTCAATTTAAATTTGATTACATTGCAGAATGGACATTTGAAGTAGTCCATTTACCTCTGAAGGTTTTTTGCAATCAATTAGATGTATGTTTTGTAGCCATATGCAGACATCGTCTTTGGTCCACTTGTCTACTATTATAATCTGAAATTAGATTGAGTGTAGATTTTTTTTGTTGCTATTTTATTTATTTGAATATATTTTTTTATTTCTGTATTTAAGTACCCTTCCGGTCTCTGTGCATGGTTATAATTTAGTATATTATTGTACTTACTCAGGTAGACGACGTGCTGGGAACACAGGTAGGCTATGTCAATTGTAGGCTTAGCTGCAAGTCTTCAGAGCTACCTACAAGAGGGGGAAAAACATTTAAATACCAACAATAAACCAATGTCAAGGTGTGGTGGCCTACTACTCTTACGTTTTTGTTAACTTTTGTGCATTAATAAAACCAGGTTTCCCTTACGGACATTTCTCTCTCGTTGCACAAGCTCGTTGCTATGCAACACTTTGCCGACGTCATTTTTAAAAACCACACTCACGATAATGTTGCTAGCACTAGAGCTAATAACACTATCACTCCGATGATTGTCACCAAAAAATCTTGAAACAGGAAAAATTATCTTTGTCAGTATGAATTACACATTTGACACATGCTTCGTAACGTTACTGATAGCAAGTTTATGGTCCGTCACGGACAGCTGAGACTAGCTAGCTAAGAGAGTTGTCAACAGCAGCAGTAGCTACAGTAGCTCTAGCTAGTTTACATAGCTCTCTATGTAGTGATTGGTATAAGTAATTAACACTGTGTTTATGATAACTTTACAGCTAGCTAACGTAAATGGTGTAAGTTGTATTAAAGATTTTCCTTAACTGGTCTGCGGCAGATGACGGACGGACGGTCTGGAGGTCTTCTTGACAGACTGTAAGCAACCGGTAGTCCAGTTGCCTCGATTATCAAACTTTCCTCTGCGAGAGGAGAACGTTGCTGAGAGCTCTCGAGGATGGAGAGGCATCTTCTCTCAATAGCATCCACCACTATTTTCTGATTCACGAGAGCAAATAACACACCAATACCGTAAACGTTTAAGATATTTATTAGAATGATAGGGCTGGTGGCAAGCCAAACACGATGGATGAAGAGGCTGGTAGCTAAACCAAGAATGTGGGGTGGGTGATGCTGCCCATGTCGCAATACCTAAATCTGCTACTGGATGTATGGGAAAGGGAAGAGTGGAGGTGTGGTTGTCTGCGCCTGTTGGGCTGAGGTCGAAGATTAGCCTGCTTTGATTAGAGGAAGGTGTTGTGGTCTTCTACCGAACTGCATTTATGGAATGGACTGCATTTATATATAGCGCTTTTCTACCTTAGCGGCACTCAAAGCGCTTTACAATGTTTGCCTCTCATTCACCCATTCATACTCACACTCACACAATTCATTCAGACACAGTCAAATCGGTGGTGGTAAGCTACAACTGTAGCCACAGCTGCCCTGGGGCAGACTGACTGCCAATCAGCGCCTACGGCCCCTCCGACCAACACCAACATTCATTACCAATATTCATTCATATTCGTACGATGCATGACTTTATGAGTTATAGATAGTTAGATCCATCAGTCCCACAGATAGTTACAGTAGCGGACTGGCCATCGGGAGCACCGGGAGAATTCCCGATGGGCCGAAGCCATTTTATTTTTACCTCTAATACAAATTTAGGCAGAAGATTGAGCCACACGGTTGGCCGGCCACACGGTTGGCTCCCCTTTCCCCAAGGACAGTTAGTCTATTCCAAATGAACGTCTATGCAGCCCTTACGGTGCGTTCACACTGCAGCGTTTTTTAACGAGTTACTGCCTTTTAGTGCACCGGTCCCCAACTTTTTTGCGTCACGGACCGGTTTCATGTAAGACATAGGCTGTTTATCAATCCGAAGAACCCTGAGAACGCAAGTACATTCTTTTGAAGAACCTTCTTGCAAGCGTCCTTGCAAGAATTGTCTTGCAAGCGTCCTTGCAAGAATTGTCTTGCAAGGACGGAGAATGAATTGAGATGGTTAGGGTTTTCCTGGACTCGCAGCATTATGAAAACACTGACTACAAACTACAAAGACTAGATAACAAAGCTAAAAAATTGTATGTCTACCTGTAATTTTACGTTTTCTGTAGCCCTTGCTAACTTACAGTACCTAGTGTCTGCACTGCACTGAGATGCTAGCTAGGTTATCGACAAGTCGGAGCAAATTTACAAATTAGCCGTTTCATCAACAAAATAAGAAAATTTTCAGCGACTGAACTGCTTATTTCTCATCACATTTTAATTCAGATGCTGATTTACACGTACCGTTTAGCTGAAAAATGAAAAGTAAAAAATTACAGTTCTGAGGTTTGTCCGCCTCGCTTGACATCTTGCAATGACTTCTGGGAAATCAGAAGCGTTCTCGCTGGTCAAGTCACCATCCGATGCATCCTCGATAAAAGGGGTGGATCAGGAACATTTCCGGGTATTTTTTATGTTCTTGGTGACTTGTGTTCTTTGAACCGTACTTGAGCAATAAAAGATGACGTCAAACGAGTTCGCAAGAACGGAAAAAAACTTGGATTGATAAACAGACATATTTTCACGGACCGGCAGGGACGGACTGGGAGGAAAGATAGGACCTGGACTTTGATCCAAACTGGCCCACCAGAACCGGCCCCCGTATAGGCCTACGCCACCACAGCTGCCCTGCTAATGCATGCACATTCTGGGTTAGATGTAATCCTAGTTTGCGACTTTTACATCTAATGCAAATTTTCTTTTTGCTGATTTGAGCGAAAAATCGTTTTTGGAGCTTTATGTAAAATAAACATAGCCGTTTTTCAATTGGTAAAACTTTGTCTTGTGAATGTGATGTATTTCTGTCTCAATCTTCCAGCCCCCCGTTTCTTACCCTGGTTTTCCATCGTTATATTGTTACTAGCTTTCGATCTGTCAGTCCTTTTGTGTGTAAACGAGACTAACCTACGACAGTGACACAAGAAGTTCGTTCCTTATATCCAGTTTATTCCGTGATTTTGTTTGATTGCTGTCACGGCAGAAAATCTCGTTACACAAAAGATGTTGGAAATGGAAGCAGAGTTTTCAGTGCTTTTGTGGCAATCTCAGGATATTTAGCCTTCATCCAAAACACCGGCAGAGTGTTTTGTCTCGAACAGGCCATCACATTGATTTACCACTCAATGAAGCCCACAAACTTGCAAAAAATTAGTAAACGTCTTTGCAGAGCTGTTTTCTCAGTGGAAAGGCCCACAGAGAAGGAGAGAATCCGGTAATTTTTCAGAATTAAACGTCTTTCAGACTCTGATAATCAATTTAAAGGAAAACATTTTATTAAAGTTTTTTCTGTCCGGCCCGGCACCAAATGACCCACGAACCGGTACCAGTCCACGGACCGGTGGTTGGGGAACGCTGTTTTAGCGAGTGACTGCCAACCAAGCCCTCGGCTTGAAGCAACGGCCCCGGTGGATGTAAGTGGTATTGCATTACGGTTAGGTTTCCAACTCTTCCGGTTGTTTTTTTTCTATTAACTCCAGTCAACATTTACAAAACTATCTCCCCCAATAAGTTCATGACATGATGGCAAATATATTATGTTACAGTTTTTTTCAGTCGCTAACAAGCATTTGTCCAAACAGTTGTCACATTTTCAGAACTCTTCACACAATTAGCACAGCATCAGTCTTTTCTGGCCATACAATTCACATATTTCATGTCTTTTTCACACAATATGCAATCAGTGAACACATTTCCACAACGCTTACATTTTCTTAACAGACAAGCTATACCTCCCAACAAAATGATGGATTGTTTGTGTAGTATTTACGAATGTTTACACACAACATCCCACAATAGCAAAAACAATTATCCAAACCTTGGATACACTATAAAAACATCTGCATCTGCAATGATATTAGTTCAAAAACAGCATATCTCAGCAAAAAAAAAGGAAAAGACAATTGAAAAATGGACACCCAGCTAATTTATGTTGGGTAAAGTGGGCCAACCACAGCTGATTCCAGTCCAGCTTAGCCTCAGTGGCAGGGGGTTATATCCTTCAATTACTATAAAAGAAGGACTTTGAGGAGTGACGTTTTTTTGGAAACAGAAACAAAGAAATACAAACACTGTAATGTTTGTACGAGGAAGAGCAAGGGGCCCAGGGAGATTCGAGCAGGCCCAGTGAGAGATGGAGAGAGAGGTGCAGAAGCAGTGAGAGATGCAGAAAGAGGTGCAGGTGTAGTGAGAGGAGCAGGGCTGGGGATAAGAGCAGGCCCAAGGAGAGGGCAAGGTAGAGGTGTAAGAATGCGTGGTGGTGGCATTCCAAGGGCTGCAAGAACAGTAGTCAGTGATGAACTTCGTACCACTATCATTGACCATGTAATCAACCACGGTCTTTCACTAAGAGAGGCTGGTGAAAGAGTGCAACCCAAGTTGAGGTGGTCAACGGTTGCCTCCATTATACGCATCTTTCAACAACCACACAATATGCTTTCAGTGAAGACATTTCCACGACGCTTACATTTTCTTAACAGACAACCTATACCTCCCAACAAAATGATGGATTGTTTGTGTAGTATTTACGAATGTTAACACACAACATCCCACAATAGCAAAAACAATTATCCAAACCTTAAATACAGTATAAAAACATCTGCTTCTGCAATGATATTAGTTCAAAAACAACATATCTCAGCAACAAACAAAAAAAAGACAATTGAAAAATGGACACACAGCTGATTTATGTTGGGTAAAGTGGGCCAACCACAGCTGATTCCAGTGTCCAGCTTAGACTCAGTGGCAGGGGTTATTTCCTTCAATTACTATAAAAGAAGGACTTTGAGGAGAGATGTTGTTGGATTTAGGAAACAGAAACAGACAAATACAAACACTGTAATGTTTGGACGAGGAAGAGCAAGGGGCCCAGGGAGATTCGAGCAGGCCCAGTGAGAGATGGAGGGAGAGGTGCAGGTACAGTGAGAGGAGCAGGGCTGGGGATAAGACCAGGCCCAATTAGAGGGCAAGGTAGAGGTGTAAGAATGCATGGTGGTGGCATTCCAAGGGCTGCAAGAACAGTAGTCAGTGATGAACTTCGTACCATGTAATCAACCACGGTCTTTCACTAAGAGAGGCTGGTGAAAGAGTGCAACCCAAGTTGAGGCGGTCAATGGTTGCCTCCATTATACGCATCTTTCAACAAACCAATATTGTGTTCACTGTAAGCATTACTGTAAAACTTTTGTCTGCTCTATTACTGTATACTGTGTTTCTACTGTACTTCCTTTACGTAGTAAACAGTAAGAAAAAAAAGAACTGATTTGCTTTTTACTGAAATGTGTTTGAATGTGAACATTATTGTATATGTGGACATACAGTTCCCAACCAAGAAATTTAGTGTAAAAGGTGGATTGCATGTTTTCCATGCAAATACCTGAAACATAAGTCTATGCAGTTTTTATAATGTCAACAATAGCCAGTATTTTGAAACCTGGTGTACTTTGATTGACTGCATGTACCTTGTGAAGTGAAAACAAGTGTTATTCTTTGACAGAATATTTTCATTTTGAGTCAGATTTCCAGTGTTTTGGTAAAGTCAGTGTGTGCAGAGAAACATGTGTTCTGTCTTGAAATGGAGAGTTAGTATATATTTAACAAAATGTGTTTTTGAGAAGAAAATTATCCATTTGGCCAATTGTGTTTTGTAGGTGTCAGTCTGTGTTAAGAGTTTAGAAAAAGTATCCGAAGTATGGGTAAGCGCTTCTTAGCGATTGAAAAAACTGTAATAATAGTAGATTGTGTTTATGTGTCAGGATTAATAGATGTTCGGGATCAGGAGAAAGTACTGCTAAACTCTAGTCTGAGAGTTGTCATGTGTTGGGAGCAGTGAATCTCTTTCTCTGAGACTGTTGTAACGTCATTACTGCCTGACTGTCACTATGTATGTTTACATTCTTGTGCCCTATAAAAGATGGTCCTCCGGCCTTCAGAGCTGAGAGAGACATCATTGAGACCTAAGCCTGGTGTTGTGGTGTCATTTATTGTCAGAGGTCTGGTTTTCTCTCCCAATCTGCAGATTGATAAATACTTATTAAAATCCAGAACTCAACTGAACTTAGTCACTCCGTTTATGAAGAGACGGACAAAACACTTTCTTTATCAAGAGTTAGTATATATTAAACAAAATTTGTTTTTGAGAAGAAAATTATCCATTTGGCCAATTGTGTTTTGTAGGTGTCAGTCTGTGTTAAGAGTTTAGAAAAAGTATCTGAAGTATAGGTAAGCGCTTCTTAGCGATTGAAAAACTGTAGTCAATCATAGCACAATGTCATAAAAAACACTAACATCAGATGGAATTACAGAAACTGCATTCTTTTATGTGTCAGGTCTCACATTATATAGATTATAGATTGTGTTTGCAATGCAGTTTCTTTTGAAGCCTCTACATTTTTATTTTGTTGGGTTTAGTAAATGCATGCATTTTGTTTCTTTTGCTGCAGAAATTCAGAACAAAAAATGAATGACCGATCTCAGAGTAGCTGCATGTATAGAATGTACGGTTACTGTATTGAAAAAAAGAAGACAGAAACATCATTGCTGCAGCAAAGGCTTAATTTGCAGCAGGACATTACTGCAAGAAATATGCAATATAGCTGCCATTTACATTATAACCCTAGCTCTGGCACTTTGAGCGCCACCACACATTCTAACTTCTCTCCCTTGCCCTTGTCCCACTCCTCTCCCTTGTCCTGCTATTTGTATTCCCCTCCTTCGTGCAGGTATGACTGTATTCTTACTTCGTGTTGCTCTATATTTTGTTTCCATACAAGATCAGCACAAAGAGCTCCATATGGTCTTGCGATTGAAAGAACTTCAACGCCATAGTGTTTCCTAGTTGGGAATCAACTGTAATTTATAGTATTTGCATAACTTCAACCAGCTTTTTCTCAGTAGCAACGGAATAAAGTACAGGGGATATATTTGTGTTTCAATTTACAATATGAACAGCTGTTCACTTTGTCTTTAGCCAATAAATTAGGTTTTGAACATAGTGTTATCTGTTCTGACACACAGTGTTAAAGCATTGGTACAATTGGTCCGTAGAAATCTATTGTTTTGGTCTCAACAATGGCTGCGTTTCCCAGATTCGTTAAGAAGCTCTTAACGCTAAGAGCTTTTTACGAGCATTCTAAGAGCGTTCTAGAGCGCTCTTAAAACGCTCCTAATGCTGGGGACACTACAGGATAATCGGGCCGATTTCGCCCCTTCCGACAATCCTAGGTAACGTCTCGATTATCTTAATGGTTCTACAGATTATTTTATCAGCTGTTCCCTTGGTGTGAGGTGTGTCAAGAGTGACCGAATCTGCTCGTAAGGACGTCGGAGGCGCCCCAATCGCGAATCCTAAATATTCAACATGTTGAATACTTGCGATCTGAAATCCTGATGTGTGGGGGGAACCCCGAGGACAAACCCCGAGTTTATCACGTGAAACGAAACAATATCCAACTAGAGAGGGTACAATTTCTGGGGAAATGGTAGGGTGTGCTTGCTTGTGTCGGTTGCAGAGGGGTCCGTTTTAAATTTTTACAACTGATATTTCTGTATATTTTATATAAAAAATGCATAGCCTACTTATTATTTATAAAGATTACATAGATTTAAAACATTGGTGATTTCTTTAAGACTGCAAGGGAAGCTCAAATGGTCAAATATTTACTATTGTGTTAACATTTTAAATGCGTTAGAACACATTCATATCGAAGACGAGTTTGTTCAGAATTATCTTCATATATTATGTATGTGTATCTGTCAGCTCGACTGACAGATTTCCTTCTCATACATTCCCATAGCGCCACAGTGCATTTCCCTGTTGAAGCTCAGCTTCCATGGTCTTCAATGGGGCTGCTTTAAACAGTTTTTTTCAGTGCTTTGACACTATACGGTCATTGGATAAATGCTTCGATTATGTCCCGCCCTGGACGCTGAGTGTCTCTGGGGGTGAATGGAGGAGTGGGCTGGCCTGGACGCTGGGCTTCCACGTGATGATTGGAAGGTCTGTCAAAAGACTGCATCTCCTTTTGATTGACAGCGATTTTGTACAATAAAAAGGCAAACCCAGTCCCTTTGCAGATTTTGCAAGTGTAGTCAAAAAACAAATTGCTGCAACCTATTTCTTGGTATTTGCTTGGCAAAATTGCTAGCCAATTTTCATCATAGATTTCATACAATTATACACCACATTCCTTGTTTCAGTTTAACCTAATTCCCATATTTCCTCCTTCGAGTTTAATATTGTTTCGTTAGATCGTTTGTTCATTCATTCATACAGTAGGCTATGCTAGTTTCGTAGGGGTGAACTAGTTAGTGAACTAGCCAAATAAATTGAAACATTTTATGATGTTGGTCGAAAATGAGCTTCCCCTCTTTGAAACACCAGCAACCACATCTGATTTAAAAGCATATTTTTTTCTGCTCATTTACCACTCAAAATACTAAGAGTGGAGAGTAGAATGAAATAGTTGTCTTCTCATTTCCCCTGCAAAAGGGAATGGTGATCAGCAGCCTCATAGTTGAATTACAGTTTTTTACAATCGCTATGGCACTTTTTTCAATACCTTAAACAAGTTTTCTAAACTCTTAACGCACCAACACACCTACCACACACAATTGGCAAAACACGAAAATACACTGAACATGACACCATGTCTACCAAACACTAACACACGTTCTCTTTTCAAAGGAACATTTAGTCAATCATAGCACAATGTCATAAAAAACACTAACATCAGATGGAATAACAGAAACTGCATTCATTTATGCAGGTATGTGTCAGGTCTCACAGAATATGGATTATAGATTGTGTTTGCAATGCTTCTTGTTTCTTTTGCTGCAGAAATTCTGAACAAAAAATAAATGACCGATCTCAGAGTAGCTTTATAGAATGTACGGTTACTGTATTGAAAAAAAGAAGACAGAAATATAATTGCTGCAGTAAAGGCTTTATGTATTTGCAACAGGACATTATGTGTATTGCAAGATATGTAATATAGCTTTCATTTACATTACTGTATGTGAAAATACTACGTGAATATACAAACAGAAAAAGCCCCCCCCAAAAAAGATACTACGTCATCTAATCTGCCCGGTCTTCTGCATTTGGCCACATATTCTCATCCACATCACACCTGATATCTTCTCTGGCTAGGCATCTTGGGAAAAATCTTTTGGCATGCCTTATCCACCCCTGGCAGTGCTCAGCTGTGATGTCTTGGCATGCAGCATCCATTGCATCCAGGAGGGACATTTGGTAATGTGGACGATGGTCAAAAATCTTCCATCTCCAGGCTGAGAAAAAATCCTCAATGGGGTTGAGGAAAGGGGAGTAAGGGGCAAGGAAAAGGGACATCATCCTCGGATGGGCGTCAAACCAAGCTGTAACTGCCCGGGAATGGTGGAATGCCACATTGTCCCATGTGATGACATATGTTGACAAGTGGTCTCCCACATGTCCCCTCTCTACCTCTGGCACCAGTCTTTGGTGCAGGTCTTCTAAAAACAGGAGAAGGCGGTCTGTGTTGTAGGGGCCAATCTCACATTTATTCAGGAGTGCACCGTTGTTGGAGATGGCGGCGCACAAGGTAATGTTGGCTCCTCTTTGGCCTGGCACGGTAACTGTGGCCCTTTTGCCAATTACGTTTCTTCCGCGCCGACGCCTTTTTGCCAAGTTGAAACCAGCCTCGTCAACGTAGATCATGACATGTGGGACCTCGTTGGCTTCCAACTCCATGACTCTCTAAAAGTAATCAGACAGTGTGTGTAAATGCTCTGCTCTATATATACTGTAATTCTATAATTCTATAATTCTTACTGTATTCCAGGTTTATTGAGTACTTTACTGCAAAATACACTAGGTATAGTACTGAAATGACTGTATTGCATAACCTTACCTGGATGTAAGGCTGGGTGTCAAACCTGCCCCCACCTCTCATATGCTAAAGTCTGGAGTTTCTGGACGGTCTCAACTTGATGGCTCTCACACCCCATTCAAGATGTGGTCTGATTGGTTGTTCTTGTGTATAAAGGGAATTGTAATGCATTGTTCTTTGGATTCTTCATCTCCTGAGACCTTCTCCTCAGTTCTCCCTTGTCCTACTGTCCTACTCCTTGCTCACCTCTTGCTTTCTCTCTGATTTACAATGATCATGGTAGAGTGGGTAAGATTTAAAGCCTTCATTTTGTAACATGTTTGCCTTGTAGATGATTTCGATTGAACCGATTTGATTGATCCGAATTGATTGGGAGTCAGATGGCTGAGCGGTGAGGGAATCGGGCTAGTAATCAGAAGGTTGCCAGTTCGATTCCCGGCCGTGCCAAATGATGTTGTGTCCTTGGGCAAGGCACTTCACCCTACTTGCCTCGGGGAGAATGTCCCTGTACTTACTGTAAGTCGCTCTGGATAAGAGCGTCTGCTAAATGTAAATGTAATGTAAATTTCATTCATTTGCAATGTTATTAAATGCGTATTTCATTGAACCGTACTTTGACCATTCTTGCTCTGCTTTAACCCATATTGTCAAATACCTGGAATTCTATTGGTTTTGGCATTAATGGTTCATGCTAATACACTGTTCAGTTTCCCATCTTCCTTTAAACCATAGGGGAATTTGTTTTGGTTGCTTGGCCAATATTTAACCCCCTACATGGACGTATTGGCAACGGAGTTGTTTGATGCGCTCACTGTTCCTTTCAAAATGAACTTTATACAGTTGTTTCATTTGGAATGTGTTTATCCAGAGTCCGAGAAATGGTTGTTACGCTGATTGCTGCAATGTTCCCAAAGACAAGATTGTCCTCTTCAACTCTGGACTGAATGTCCTTCAGTTTTATTTCATTGTCAGCAACTACCATGGTGACAATAGTAAGTTCCTGTTCTTCATTTAGGAGCTTTCCTCTGCCCCCTGAGGGAGGTAATCCTTGTGTGGTGTTCAGGTCTGTGGGACCCGTTTTCAGTTTGCATTAACAGAAAAATGATATGATTAATCATTTTTTCAAACTGAGACTCATTGGTCTTGGCTCATTTTATGAGGAGAACACATTTTCAATGACCACACACTGTACCCTACACATTTATGTTACATACAGGATGTTCGGGTCCACTGGACCCAGGGCTAATAAGAGTGTGGAAATTGTAGGTCCTGTGTACCTTCACCCTGTCCTCCTCCATTCTGGGCCTGCTGTTAGTGTGTGTGGGTGTGTGAATGTGT
This sequence comes from Hypomesus transpacificus, assembly GCF_021917145.1. Lineage (NCBI taxonomy): Eukaryota > Metazoa > Chordata > Actinopteri > Osmeriformes > Osmeridae > Hypomesus > Hypomesus transpacificus. The sequence continues at coordinate 157,496 of NW_025813702.1, read as the reverse complement.
GTGTGTGAGAGAGAGAGAGTGTAGAGAGAGTGTGAGTTTTGTAGTTCTGCCCCTGCCGTTCCCGCTCAAAATGGTGACAGATTAAAGCACCGACACCTGTCTGCTCTCACATTTTTCTGTCTTGCGGGAACCAATCTTTATTTCCTAATACTCAATCCCATTTTCAAATTGGGGGTGGGGCAATATATATATAGCTTTGCCAGTGTGGTTATTTATCACAACTGATCAAGATGGCCAAAGGATTCACTGCTCAGAGGGCCATGCAATTGATTTTGGAAGAGAGAGAAGCTTTTGATGATGATGTAGAGATATTTTTGCAAATTCAGAGTCTGACAGTGACTTTGAAGAAGAGGATGAGATTGAGCATAAGCTAGTTCCAAAACGAAGACGAGCACCAGGACCAACCCATCATTAGTCAGCTCAAGGACCAGCCCGTCAGCAGCCAGCCCCACGATCAGAACAAACCCGTTAGATAGCAAGTGAAGAAATATGGATGTCAAAATTGAATGGCCTTCTTGCCCATGAAATGAGCCACCCCTCATGGCTGCCAATGTGATAAGGATGCAACGAGGGCCAACACATGAGTAACAACACATGGCGGTTACTCATGTGCAGGACAACAAGTCTTCTTTTGAGCTTATCATCCTAGATTCCATCCAGAAAATGATTCTGGATTGCACTAATTTAGAAAGAGGGCATGTTTTTGGAGTGAGATGGAAAGACATGGTCCAGCCCCATTGACATTTCTACTTTGGGGTTCTTACCCTTGCTGGAGTTTTCAGGTCCAAATGGGAATCCACAGAGTCCCTGTGGGATGCAGAAACTGGCAGATAACTTTTCCGTGCAACAATGTCTCAGGAAAACTTCCACATAATTTCCAGGATTATCCACTCACTTTGATAACCGAGACGACAGACCAGCTCGATGGCAGAGAGACAAGCTAGCTGCCATCAGGACAGTGTGGGACAAGAGGGTCACTGCTTCCCCCTGTTTTACAACCCTGGGCCTAATGTCACCATTGATGTGTAGCTGATGCCATATAGGGGCCGCTGCCCCTTTAGGCAGTATATCTGAACCCGCAAAATATGGTATCAAGATCTGGGCAACCTGTGATGCCACTTCCTCATATGCTTGAAACTTACAAGTCTACACAGGGAAGCCTGATGGAGGAGCCCCTGACAAAAATCAAGGAATGAGAGTTCAGCTTGTGTTGTGTAAACTGACCTGAAAGGCTTACATTTCTACTGAAATTCAAATAGCCTAAATAAAAATCAACAGTTATGAAAGATAGGGTGACCAGATTTGAGTTTGTGAAAAAGAGGACCCTTCGGGGGGGGGGGGGGGGGGGGTGCTGCTGGTTGTGTATTGCATGCCGCACTTTCCGATCAAAATGACTGTTCTCTCTACAGTCACAGTTCGCGCAAGAAGGTGGAACGTAAGGGAGATATCCTTTCCTGAACTTGTAAGGGCCTAATAGTTGGTGAAAGACCCAGAGAAACACGAATCTCCAACGAGGCAAAATCCCAGAAGATTTTGGTATCCCTGCCGGACGCATTTTTTAGGTCTCGAAAAGAGGACATTTACGGGTAAAAGAGGACGTCTGGTCACCGTATGAAAAACCTTCCTTCATTTGTAGATTTGATTGTTTTTCCATTCTGAATTTGATAACTGATTTTTATTTATTAAGTTACAAACAAAAAACGAGTGGCACTTTACAGTTTTTTACAATCGCTATGACAGTTTTTTCAATACCTTTAACAAGTTTTCTAAACTCCTAACGCACCAACTTTTCCATCCTTATTCGTATAAGTATAACCTATTTTAGAGTTCTTTCCCCTGGAACAGATTTCATGTTCCAACCGAGGGGGGCTGTCGCTGTTTTGGTGTGTGGGGCTGCATCAAATACCCTTTTTTAGCTCTGTTAAATTGCTGCACTAGTCCACACTTGACCGGTGGGGATCTCATTCTATCATGACTGTAACTGTTAGCTGCTCCTGGCATTCTCTAATCCCTGCTCTCCTCTCTCTGTCCCCCCCCCCCACACATTCCCTGTGGTGTGGGGGGTTGGAGCTGTCAGGACCTGCTTGGTCGTCGGTCTGCCAACGTTGGACCAGGTCGTCACCGGGAATCCAGTCTCCATGACGGCCAACAGCGAGTTTCCCGGTCCCATCCAACGTCTATAAAGGCGAACAATGGGTTTTGGTGTTTCAAAACCCATTGACACTGTATGACTATGTTTAGCTTGTGTTCTGCTCCTCTCTCCTACCAACCGTCTCTGGAGGAGGGGATCCCTCTCTGAATTGCTCCTCCCAAGGTTTCTTCCATTTTTTCTCCCATTGGGAGTTTTTCTGGGAGTTTTTTCTTGTCTTCCTTGAGGGTTTAGGTTGGTTGAGGGGCAGTTCTATGGGCGTATGTGAAGCCCTCTGTGACATGCTTGCGTGTAAAAAGGGCTATACAAATAAATTTGATTTGATTTGACCAACATACCTACCACACACAATTGGCAAAACTGTTCATTTCATGTTCAAAATCATACATTGTAAACTAAACTTAAACACTAATTGTCATAACACAAAAATACACAAAACATGACACCATGTCTACCAAACACTCACACCTTCTCTTTTCACAGTAACATTTAGTCAATCATAGCACAATGTCATAAAAAACACTAACATCAGATGGAATTACAGAAACTGTATTCATTTATGAAGGTATGTGTCAGTTCTCACTGTATATGGATTATGTTTTGTGTTTGCAATGCAGTTTATTTTGAAGCCTCTACATTTTTGTTTTGTTGGGTTTAGAAAATGCATGCATTTTGTTTATTTTGCTGCAGAAATTCAGAAAAAAATATGAAAGATCGATGTCAGAGTAGCTTTATAAAAACTGTACTGTATTGAAAAAAAGAACACAGAAACATAATTGCTGCAGTAAAGGCTTCATTTGCAACAGGACATTACTGCAAGAAATATGCAATTTAGCTGCCAATTACAGTATTACCCTAGCTCTGGCACTTCTCTGAGCGCCACCACACATTCTAACTCCTCTCCCTTGCCCTTGTCCCACTCCTCTCCATGTCCTGGTACTTGTCTTCATCTCCTTCGTGCAGGTATTACTGTATTCTTACTTTCTTCGTGTTGCTCTATATTGTTTTTTTTTTCATACAAGATCAGCACAAAGAGCTCCACTTTGCAGTATATATACCATATAGTCATGCGATTGAAATAACCTCAACACCATAGTGTTTCCTAGTTGGGAATCAACTGTAATTTATAGTATTTGCATAACTTCAACCAGCTTTTTCTCAGTAGCAATGGAATAAAATACAGGGGATATATTTGTATTTCAATTCACAATATGAACAGCGGTTCACTTTGACTTTAGCCAATAAATTAGGTTTTGAACATAGTGTTATCTGTTCTGACATAGAGTGTTAAAGCATTGGTAAATTGGTCCGTAAAAATTGATTGTTTTGGGCTTGGTTAAGCTTGTGTGTAAAAGAATTTCAAGCATTTAAAATTTGTGTTTACTGTATGCATTTTGTGTCAAAGCAACAAGAAATGTGTTAATTGTATAGCCAACACAGGCGGATGTTGTGCTAACTGTGTCAAGAGTTTAAGAAACTTGTTAAAGGTATTGAAAAAACTGTCATAGCGATTGTAAAAAACTAATTCATTAATGTGATCTAACAAAAGTAAAGGGCAATTATTACAGTTTTTTTCAGTCGCTAACAAGCATTTGTCCAAACAGTTGTCACATTTTCAAAACTCTAAACACAATTTGCACAGCATCAGTCTTTTTTGGCCATAAAATTCACATATTTCATGTCTTTTTCACACAATATGCAGTCAGTGAACACATTTCCACAACGCTTACATTTTCTTAACAGACAAGCTATACCTCCCAACAAAATGATGGATTGTTTGTGTAGTATTCACGAATGTTAACACACAACATCCCAGAATAGCAAAACAAATTATCCAAACCTTAGATTAAGTATAAAAACATCTGCTTCTGCAATGATATTACAGTTTTTTTCAGTCGCTAACAAGCATTTGTCCAAACAGTTGTCACATTTTCAGAACTCTAAACACAATTAGCACAGCATCAGTCTTTTCTGGCCATACAATTCACATATTTCATGTCTTTTTCACACAATATGCAGTCAGTGAACACATTTCCACAACGCTCACATTTTCTTAACAGACAAGCTATACCTCCCAACAAAATGATGGATTGTTTGTGTAGTATTTACGAATGTTTACACACAACATCCCACAATAGCAAAAACAATTATCCAAACCTTAGATACAGTAAAAAAGCATCTGCTTCTGCAATGATATTAGTTCAAAAACAGCATATCTCAGCAAACAAAAAGGAAAAGACAATTGAAAAATGGACACAGCTAATTTATGTTGGGTAAACTGGGCCAACCACAGCTGATTCCAGTCCAGCTTAGCCTCAGTGGCAGGGGGTTATTTCCTCCAATTACTATAAAAGAAGGACTTTGAGGAGTGATGTTTTTTTGGAAACAGAAACAGACAAATACAAACACTGTAATGTTTGGACGAGGAAGAGCAAGGGGCCCAGGTAGATTTGAGCAGGCCCAGTGAGAGATGGAGGGAGAGGTGCAGAAGCAGTGAGAGATGCAGAAGGAGGTGCAGGTGCAGTGAGAGGAGCAGGACTGCGGATAAGAGCAGGCCTAAGGAGAGGGCAAGGTAGAGGTGTAAGAATGCGTGGTGGTGGCATTCCAAGGGCTGCAAGAACAGTAGTCAGTGATGAACTTCGTACCACTATCAATGACCATGTAATCAACCACGGTCTTTCACTAAGAGAGGCTGGTGAAAGAGTGCAACCCAAGTTGAGGTGGTCAACGGTTGCCTCCATTATACGCATCTTTCAACAAACCAATATTTTGTTCACTGTAAGCATTACTGTAAAACTTTTTCTGTTCTATTACTGTATACTGTGTTTCTACTGTACTTCCTTTACGTAGTAAACAGTGAAAAAAAAAAAAAAAAAGATTAGCTTTTTACTGAAATGTGTTTGAGGTGAACATTATTGTATATGTGGACATACAGTTCCCAACCAAGAAATTTAGTATAAAAGGTAGATTGCATGTTTTGCATGCAAATACCTGAAACATAAGTCTATGCAGCTTTTATGATGTCAACAATAGCCAGTATTTTGAAACCTGGTGTACTTTGATTGACTGCATGTAGCTTGTGAAGTGTTATTCTTTGACAGAATAATTTCATTTTGAGTCAGATTTCCAGTGTTTTGGTAAAGTCAGTGTGTGCAGAGAAACATGTGTTCTGTCTTGAAATGGAGAGTTAGTATATATTAGACAAAATTTGTTTTTGAGAAGAAAATTATCCATTTGGCCAATTGTGTTTTGTAGGTGTCAGTCTGTGTTAAGAGTTTAGAAAAAGTATCCGAAGTATAGGTAAGCGCTTCTTAGCGATTGAAAAAAACTGTAATTTAGGGGGACATGGCTAATTCAAAAGCAGTTTGCTAGAGGCAAGCTAGCTGCTGTTGCTAGCCACACTTCACTGATTGTTTGAAAGCGCCGAAAAAGGGGGACGTTTCTTTTGACATAATAAAGTTTAGCCATAGCTGTGGCATTGAAGACAGTACTGTAGCCTACTAGCGTCACTGTGTCCAATCCCGACCGGTTATTAGCTAACATTCTGATTTCACGTTAAGCTTTAACTTTTTACCTTTCGAGCTAAATATTGTAAAAAAAAATTAGAGTTAGCTTAGCCTTTACTAGAGCCGGGAAAAAGGTGCTGGCGCCGGTAAATTATACGTGCGCTACCCTTGTCCAAACCCGACCGCACTTATCCTCGTAGTAAACACTTGCCGCTGCTGTTTTTCCAGGGATATTAACTTGATCCAGGGTCACCAAACTGACCATCAATGCTGTCAATATGTCCAGGGACGTAGTTATGTCCTCCACAATAAGATATCTCGCTTCAACATCTCCAAACTATGCGATAAAATCTCAATTTGACTGTTTACCACCTGCTGGATGTTTTGTTGAACTCTTCTCATGTCAGTCCCTTGCCCCTCTCCCTTCCTCCCCTCGACTACAGATCACCTCACACATGATGGTGTATTTTCATTGGCTATACAAAGTAACGTTAAGCTGGCGTTAAAAAAAATACACTCATATGCTAACCCATAGTAGCAGAACGATGACAATACAGAAACACTTTTCGAGTAAAGATCGTCGCCCGAGTGGTCTTTCGGCTTTCTCTCATCAATGTAACTTTCCTATATTATTTAGACATGTAAACGTCCATATATGTTCTTGAAATTTGACATGTAAATTGTTTGGTATGCCTAAAATAAAATATATTTACACTTTGCTAGCGATCGCAAAAGAAAATGGTGGCAAAGACCTGAAACTGGGTTAGAGTTTGGACAATAGTAGTTTACAGCGGTCGGGATTGGACACAGTGACGTTACTACACACTGCCAGCGGGCGAGCCGAGTCTGTGACTCTGAAGCTAACGTCAAAACAAGACACGGTCTCACTCAAATTCCAAGTTTTACACAAATCACAAAAATATGCTGACCCGCTGGCTGTCTTTGCATTCGCCATGTCTTTAAAACACTGCTCTCCCTTTTGATGTAGAATTGACCCTGGTACGAAATTAAGAAAATACTCATCAGACGCAGATCGACAACAGCTGCCGCAATCGTCCATGGAGGCTGACGGGGCTCTCACGTAGTAAACAAATCAAAGTTTTTACAGCAACCTACATTAAAATCTCACCACCTGGCTGTCTTCACAATAGTCATATCGTCATAACATTTCCCTCTTTCTGGGTTTTCTTGTAAAATTGAACTATAAAATTACTAAAATACTACTATGACGCTTTCTAGCATGGCTGCCGCCTAAAAGACTAGGCAGTCTCACGGGTGACCCGCACTTGCTCAAATTACAAAGACTTTCGCGACCTAAATCAAAAATCTGAGATGGCAGTTCCACTCGAAATCACTTTCTCAACAAAGTCCAATGGTTGGGAATTTTTAGGGGTGGTATTTTTCATTCATAATCCTAGCCCCAACTTGCGTGCTAGAATGTCTCTATCACCTTGTATCCATGTGTTGTTGCTGACGCAGTGACGTAGGCTAGCGAGTACCCTTCGTTGACAGAATGCACTTTTTTGCCACAAAAACGTTGTAACCTCCTAAACTGTGCAACAGAACGTAAATCCCAATAGAAGCAACGCAATCGTGACCAAGACGAACATTTTGACACCGACGTTTTCTATATAGTCCAAATATTGACTGATCTTTAGGGGTGGAAAAATAATAATAATAATAATAAGATATGTGAGAGAACAAAGGTGGGGCCCTTGCCGAAGGCAAAGCACACCCAATTAGAAAGCAAGCTGAGAGAAGACAGAAGCATAACAAACAGAGTCACGGCGCAACAGAAAGTTAAATGGAATTGATTTGTGGCAACAGCAAACCATTTTCTTTTTTCCGTGAATTTTCTGTGAAAACAATTCCAAACATTATCATCGCAATTTCTTCCACATAGTCCGCCATGCCTATTCTTAGATCTCGATAGATTTTGCAAGATTTCATGTGTTAACAGTTGGGACACTGGTTTGAAATCTGTTTGTCTGTGGTGTGCTGTCTTTGTCAAATCATGGCACACCACACACTGTAGGAGCAAAACAGCTAAATCTAGGATGTTTTGTCCTCATGTTTGTGGTCTCTCACAGTTTGAAAATCTTATAAGGTTAAAAAAAATGTTTAGTGGGTCCCTAGCATAAGAAACTCTTAGCGTTAAGAGCTTCTCAACGAATCTGGGAAACGCGGCCAATGGCAGTTTCCCCGCACATCAGTAAACATCCTTCCTTTCCCACCTGTGTGAGGTAACCGTTGAGTCCTAAGCAGAAATGCAAAAGAAATTACACACAAGTGGGTTTGGAGACCTTTCTCTATTTACGTCTGTCATGTCCAGCTCAGTCAGATGCCCTTGCAGAACACAAGTTACCTGTTGGTTTGCAGGAAAACTCTATCAATAGATGCCAGATTTGGCTGCACTCTCTGACCAGCCTCTCTCCTTGAGAGACCATTATTTATTACATGATCAATTACAGTAGCTCTGATCTCATCTGAGACTACAGCTCTTGATCTTCCTCTTATTCTTCTTCCACCTTCCTTGCCCCCTCCCAGCCACTCTTCTTCCTCTTTCAGCCACTTCTCTATCTCTGGCTGGGTCCATGTTTACATCACAATTCAAAACTATTCTGAAGTTGGCTCCTTTTGTAATGAAATTGAAAGAGTAACACCTGTGTAGGTGTTTACCTACAATGACAATCAGCTGTGGTTGGTCCAATTGTTTTTATAGAATTTAATTTTTAAATTTGAAACAGTCATAACACAAGCCTGTCACATGTTCAAAGCATTGTGTGTTTATATCTTTAAAGACACCTTGCGCATGCAGAATCATTAGTTCAAATAACGAATTTATCATGAAATACCATTGACTTAGATCAACCATACACCAAGATACCGATAGTTTCACCATGTAGTTTTTTGTACAATCATTGAGTATTGTACTACAAAATATGTGATACATGTTTCATAAGATACTACATCAACATAAATGGACTAAGAGAGAATACTGGAATCATTGACAGTGGAATCATTGAGTAAAATCAGAAATGTATTGATGAAATACAATCAAATTACAACATTTCTTTGTTTTTTTGGTATCAAAGCAAACATAATTATCTTCAAAAGAAAACGATGCTACAGTATGTAAAACATGTACTTCAGTGTTCCCCAGTCCTGTGTCGGGGTTGTCTGTGTTTCCCTTTAAGGATCCCCCTCTGAGTGGTGCTCTGGCTCCTCCCCCCCTCATTGATTGCAGCTGGATTCAATCTCCACCCCTGCATAAAAGCTCCAGTGCCAGTGCTCCAGGTCTCTCTGCCAGGTGACGGAGGGGAGAGCTGACTGTTGGCTGTGGTCTGGTATTGTGTTGTTCTGTGTTAGTCTGTGCTACGCGTTTTGCTTTTGTGCCAACAATATTTTCAGTAACCAGTCTGTGTGACAGACATACCCTGTATTCTTTCTGTTCCCAGGGGGAAGGGGAAGGCACCTTGGGAGTGCTTAGGCAAGAGGCCCATGGGCATACATCACCCGTAGCTGACCCGTAGCTAAGATCTGGGCGGACCATCCCCTGTATTTTTGTTTAGTGCGCCGACTGGCGCGTCTGTTAGGGGTGTGTATTCTTTTACTTTCTTTGCTTTGGTTCCGTCCAGCCCTTTCTCCCATATTACCGTGTTTTGGCAAATAAATAGCCCTGTGAGCAGTACCAGTCTTTGCGTCTTTTCCTCACACCTACGACCCCACACCCGTTCTCTGACTCCACCGGGGGGCTTACCAGCAGCGGGGCGTTGCGTTCCCTCCTCCAAGAGGCGTACGTAACAATGAAATGCAATCAAATTACAACATTTCTTTGTTTTTTTGGTATCAAAGCAAACATAATTATCTTCAAAAGAAAACTATGCTACAGTATGTAAAACATGTACTTCAGTGTTCCTCACCTGGCTCAAAAAAACAAACAAACAAACAAAGCAAGGCTTGATTACTGTCCTACATTTCCATCAACCCTGTCTTGTGGATTTGGCCACAGGTTTTCATCCACATCGCAATGGATGTATTCATTTAACAAACATCTCTGAAAGAATCTCTGGGCATGGTAAATCCAGTCCTGACACTGGTCTGCCACGATGTAATTGCATGCCTCATCCATGGCCTGGAGAAGAGTAACTTATTCATGAGGTTGCCTATCGTACACCTTCCATCTCCATGTTGAAAAACATTCCTCAATAGGATTGAGGAAGGGAGAGCATGGGGGCAAGTACAAGGCTATATATTGACAAAGCAATTACAAGGGCCTGCATACCTACAGGTGCTGCTGGTTTTCAAATCTGAAACCATGATGGTTTAGTCCAATTTGTTAGTTTTTTCCAGTTGCTTACAAGCATTGTACTCTTCACACAGTCTGCATTACCAGCATGAATGTTGGCCAAACAGTAAATCTCACCTACATAACTCACTCATACCAACATAACACTGGCAACAATTATCATTCAGAAAACACGCATTTCATTCACAGCACACTGACCTAAAAAACACAAACAACAGGAAGCATTACATAATTGATGTACTTTTTTTTTAAAGTTTCAATGATTTTCAGTTCTTCATATAGAATACTGTAACACAATTTCACTTTATTGAAAGCATTTGTAAATTAATCAGAAATGAATCAATTTTTTATATGAATATAGTACTTGAAAATGATAACCAAAAGGTGAAAAAAGAGGGAAAACACTCCAGGGCTGCAATGATAATAAAAAAAAGAATAAATAAAATACATTCTATACATTACTGCAACAACATGTGTAGTTGTTCATTATAGTAAATTACATGATGGATGTAGTCTGCTCTCTCTCTTGCATTTGGCCACAAGTTCTCATCAACATTACATCTGATGTCGTCTCTGGCAATGCGTCTTGAAAAGTACCTCCTGGAATGTCTAATCCATCCCTGGCAGTCTTCAGGAGGAATGTCTCCACATTATCTGAGGTCTAGCTAAAACGTTACGGAATGGTTTCCTTCTAATGCCTACACCGTGTCGTTGCTCAGTGCCCGTAAAATGTTCGCTATGTAGCCTATCCTAAACCAACTAACTCAACTTCGCACTACGTTACCCATGATTCATTCCACACACATGTAGATCAGAGCCATAGAAAAAGTTTTCTATGGCTCTGATGTAGACCAAACAAGCAATGCTAGGTTGCTAGGTAACAGAAGCTAACTAAAGCTGGCTAGCTTCCGTTTCGGAAAAATAACTCACTCTGGTGGGAGCATAGACATATATCTTATGTCTATGGGTGGGAGCGTCGGAAATATTTATAACTCACGCATCTATGCACCACGACCATGTGAATGCATAAATGTCAAAAATGAAATGACACAAATGACATAGGCTATATGATCATATATCAGACACATTTACGTTTCAGCATGGCTGCAGATGTGTGTTGTTGTGAACAATGCAACTAGTGGAGGCGGTAAAGTGCTCAGTGTTGCCAGATTTGAAATGCCGAAGTATCGTAGCTACCAAAGGCTCAAAATGATCGTATTTGGCAAATAATGATCGTGCATCTGGCAACACTGAGAAGGCGGTCGACCAATTACAGTTTTCTCTAGTCAGGAGCTCTTGCAAGAAGGTGGAACGTAAGGAACATACACTTTTCAAAACTTGTAAGGGCGTAATAATTAGTTTGTGAAAGACATGTATATATGTCTATGGTGAAAGGCCCAGAGAATGTTAAAAAACAAGTGAGGTCTTTAATTTTCAATTTCCGCATTAAAACTATGAAATGTATTGAACTATGAACGCGTTCAGAATTTAAATGGTGAACTATGAATGTCAACGATTCATATTTACTTGTATGAACTGAACTTTGAACAAGTTCATGATAGGTATGAACGCGCACAAGAGTCATTGGGATCCTTGAGGAAACTAGCATTGGGTCCAGCAAACCATTCCACCAAGTACTGTTGTACTCCCGGAACAAGTGTGTCTTGAGCCTTTTGTTGAAGGTGGAGAGACAGTCAGTGTCTCTGATGGAGGTGGGGAGTTGATTCCACCACAGGGGGGCCAGGCAGGAGATGAAAACGAAATGAGCCTCTCTGTAGTGTAGGGGCCAATGAGTGGTTTGTGTAACAGCAAACCTTCATTGGACATTGCTGCACACATCGTGATGTTAGCTCCCCTTTGGCCTGGGACCTCCACAGTCACTCTGTCCAATTACATATCTTCCCCTGCGTCGTGTTTTTGCCCAGGTTGAATCCAGCTTCATCCACAAAGACAAAAGTACGTGGAGTTTGTCTGGCTTCCATCTCTATTACCCAGTAAATTGCAAACAGTTTCACAGTAATTGACATTATGCATCAGAGTGTATGTACCCTGTTTGGTTACTGAACAGACATCTTACCTGGATATATTGATACCGGAGTTCTTTTGCACGTTCACTGTTTCTCTCAAAGGGTACAGTGTACAGTTGCTTCATCCTTATTTGATGTTTCTCTAGGATGTCTCTCTAGGTTTCTCTCATTGTCTGCCAGCACTCTCTCCCGAATTTCCCACAGTTTTATTGCATTGTTGGCAATTACCTTATCCACAATGGCAATTTCTTGCGCATCAGAATTTGTTTTGCCTATCCCTCCTCTCGTGGGCAACCATTGAATCCCACAGTAAATCACAACTATTACTGTTTTGTAATAGGCTTCAAAATGTCAATATGTGTAAAAATGTACACATTTTATTGTATTTTACTGTAATGTGTAATTCAGTTATCATACTGAATGATACTATTAATGCAACTGTTGAACAACTATTGATGCAACTGTTGAACGTGGCAGATTTGGTTGCACCCTTAGACCAACTTGTTAGCAACTGGAAAAAAAATCTCAGTAATTGGTGTCAATGAATCTCGTTAAACTGAAACTTTCTTGTTCTAAACTTTGAATATTGTTTGTCAGTTTCTATAAATTGAATCACAATTGAAAATTGTGTTAGCGTTTAAAAAAAAATTGCATTTTGATCATCAGTTGTGCGTTTTGAAAAAGGACGTCAAGGCTCTGAAATTTGAGTCAAAGTGAAGTAAGTTCAACAGTTTTGAAAACAGTATGTAAGCATATGCAAATTGGCCTGTAGGTACATAGAGTTTTGGCGGTTGTTGTGTCGAAGTGAGAAAATAATTATTGTAATTTGAAAGATGAGGTCCTTGAATGCATTTTGTGCCGAAGCAATGACAAATGATCCAGTTTAGCCCACATATACTTCTATTGTGCTCACTGTGTGAAGAGTTTTGAAAAAGTGACCTAAGTATTATTTTTTCAAATTGTAATGCTCTTATCAACATGGAAAAGTGGTTCGGATTGCTTCGTGCAAATGTTTTTTTTAAATTGAAAACAACATTGCAATCGCCTGGCTTTGATGAGCGGGCTGAGAATTCGCATCAGCTGTGTGCTTGGCCATCAAAATCGTATTTTAGACTCCACGACGTGCTGCGATGATAGCTCAGTTCACAACAACAGAACACACTGATCCCTTTGGTCTTGTCAATGGAACCATTTGGCAACCTTTTAAAAGTAAACTTTCCATTCAGAATCTTATTGGCATCCATTTCGGTGTCTGGCGCAGGCAATCAACTCAAAACGTAACGTTAGCCTACTACCAGAGAATGTCTAATATCTGTAAACGGGTTCTGCTACTACTCTTTAGCCGGCTCGCAAGCCCAAACAAGTGTGTGTGGCGTGCCTGTTGTTTTGTTTCCGGTCTAGCTAGATCCGGTGCGGTATTGTAGTTTTTCTAACGTCAGTGGTTGTTGCGACAGAATGTGAAAAAAACGACAAAGTTTGCTAGGTCAAAAAGAGCGTTAATCGCGCGATTAAAAAAATGTACGCCGTTAATTTGGGTTTGAGTTCAGCTTCATTTGAGTACAGCTGAGTTCAAATTCAGATGGAGTTGCAGTGTTCTCTGGGCGGATCCATGTCTCTGTCAGCGCAAGGGCATGAAGAGAAGCATGAGATGCGAACGCCAGGATGAAGTCTGCCTTTTTCACAGCAGACTGGCAGTTCCAGAGCCCTAAAGAAAGAGAGAGGGCAGGTAGAGAAGATCTGGATATGTAGTGAAGGTTAGAAGTTGACGTATATACTTTGTGACATATGTACGTCTACGGGTAGTGTAATGAATAGGAATACTAAGGAAACACATGCTAGCTATGAAAATGTTCTAGGTGGAATATAATATAAATATAAATATGAATAGGGTGATACTTATCAGAAGAGGTGATCCGGCCCCGTCGGTCTTCCTCGGTGGACTCCCGCTGGTAGACTCCCTGTCTTTGTTCGACGGACTCCCGCAGTAGACTCCCTGTCTTTGTTCGACCGATTCCCGCAGGTAGACTCCCTGTCTTTGTTCGACCGACTCCCGCAGGTAGACTCCCTGTCTTTGATCGACCCAGTCTTCGTGCACCGAGGCTGCCTGGCGAGGCTGCCTCTGGAGTACCAGCCGCCTTAAATATGCAAGGCGCAGCTGACAATGACTCTAATTATGTAAACAAAGGCCAGGGTCTCATGCAGTGGCAAGTACCTTGAAACTCAATCTCTAGCTAGCTACTTAACGGCCTGGATAGATGCTGTCTCTCAGCTCTACTCAGACCCAAGATTTAGCAAAAACACAACACAATACTACAAGTTAAAGTCACTTACTTAGTCAGGAGACAGTCACGATGCACATTCAGTAAAACACTATTCGCTCAGTAACCATCACAAGTTAGTACTGTCAACAAAGAACAAAGAAAAACGGGGTAAAAACCCTCTGGTGTGCTGGATCCAGCCTTGAAACACTCCACACCTATATCACCACAGGCCAATTCCATTGCCTGTAGGAGATTTACCCAGGGGCCCATTCTCCGTACGTCGCTTATTACATCCGAGATCAAATGACACATCCAAGATGACATTATCGTGTGAATCATGAGCAGGCTAATTCGGTTCTTCGAACCCACGTGTTGTCAATGATTAGCTGGATTGAGTTGTCCGGTATAATTGCCTCTTTATGCGTTGGTATAAAAGGGGGTATGCATTGATCGTAGAAACCTTGATCAGCAACGCTGCTATTGGCTGGAAGTTACCATGGCTAAAGAGCGTGCCCAGTTTTTCTCGTCCGTAGAGCATGAGCTATTGCTCAATGGATATCAAGAATTTGAGGAAGAAATTAAAATGCAAGGAAACACTGCTAAGTCTGCAAAAGCCAGGAGAGACGGCTGGCAAAAGGTGGCAGACTAATTAAATGCGTAAGTGGTGACCCATGTTAGATGTTTTATCACTCATTACGGTAACATTTTTGTATTTCAATAATTTTATAATCATGTTCTCAACTTAATGTCAGAGCCACCACGGGACCCATACGATCATGGGAACAAGTAAAAGTGAAGTACAAAAACATTTTGCAAAATGGTAGAGTAATATTGATCACTTTTACTTTTCCTAGTATCTGTTAAAAATATACTGTTACAGAATGTGTTTGTTTATCTAACAGCAACCAAGAAAAAGGCTGAACAAAAAAGAACCGGTGGGGGTCCTGCACCCCCACCTTTTACCCCGGCAGAGGAGCTGGCCCTAGGGTTGAATGTAAATCGATCCATTCTGGAGGGTATCCCAGGGGGCAGCTCTTCCTCAGACCCACATCCAGGGACCAGTAGCAGCAATACCTTTGTTACTGGTAAATGAGCTTTCAATTCTCTTAGCACACTGTGCAATAATTAGTTGCTGCTTTAAATTAGGTACAATCCAAATGGCTGTCACAGTAATTTTAATTATGTCAAATATTAATGATGTTTTAATTTATGAGTTCATGTAAAAGCATGTTGCCATATTGATCAAATTATTTCCAGTGGTTCATTGTAATGACATTGTTTTCCCCTTGCAGTTGTACATAATACACCAATGCTTTTACCTGCTGTTCCCAATCAAGTGCTGGCTGAAGCATATGCAGTAAGTAGACTTAACATTTTACTTCAAAAGAGAGGGAAGCGCAACCCTTTGTAATACACGTGTTTCCATTGCACAGGACAGTGAAGACACCCTGTCTGATGTCTGTCATTTTGAGGAAGTACCTGTAAGTGCATAATTAACTTGACTGAATTTACATATATATATATATACCTATCATATTTCTGACTGCAATATGTGAGTTACAGGGGTCCACATCCACAGAAAGGCCCACAGAAGAGTCCACACACAGAAGTCACACAGAGGTGAGGTGTGGTATTTTTTATTTTTGTTGCAAGAGTCATGTAGTCATTCTGATCAAGCAGCTCTATCTCGAGTGCCAATTTCCTCTTCTTCAAGTTGTGAATTTCCATTTCTCCCCTTATTTTTTTGCTTTTCAGGGAATATACTCAATCTGTACTTGGTTGTTGTTGTTTGTAAAGGGAACGGACGTCACCCTGTGCCTGTGGTGGACAAAGAGTATCTATTTTGCAGGCAAAAGATTACCAATGTATGGGAATTTAATAAAAACTCAAGGGACTAAGCATATTTGTCTTGTCTTTTCATTTACCTTATTGAAAATGGTGCTCCACGATTCCGTGTCGTGCAGCTCTGCCACTGGGTTGGTCCAGGTGCACTGGCTGGAGGTGATCATCTGGCTGCACCTCCACCACAGGGGTCCTCTCCTTTCTGATGGTGGCAATGTTGTGCAACACAGCACATGCAACAATGATGTCGCACCCTGTCAGGTGCAACCCTTAAACCTTTCAGGCACTGAAATCTTGCCTTTAGTAGGCCAAAGGTCAATTCAATGTGTGCCCTTGTTCTGCTTAAAGCTGCATTAAAACGGGTTTGTAGTTTGGGTCAGGGAATGGCGTCATAAAATACTAGCCTCTGTCTCCAAGCAGGAGCCCATCATAGCCACCTGTAGAGTGGAAAATGCTGTTCTGTTAGGGGCAGCATGAGTATGTAGTACAATGACCATGACATGTGTATTTATTCTCACAATCAAATGATGTGCATAAATGTGACTCTCTGAAGATTCTGGAGTCATGCACAGATCCAGGCCATTTTGCTTCCACATTGCTGATGTGGTATACAGAGTCACACACCATCTAAGGGATTTTAGTCAGTCAACTGCATATTTGTCCTTTTTTAGAATTTGATAAAATATTACTAATCTGGAATATTAGGAATTCTGATAGTAATGTACCTGCACATTCACACTGTGAACCCCCTTTCGATTGACGAAATCCCCTTCATTGGGGCCTGTTGGGGCCTTGATGGGGATGTGTGTGCAGTCTATGGCACCAATCACATTAGGGAAGCCTAGAGAAACAAGTCTACTTATTGGCATGCATCATGATTGCATGATCTTCCTAACAACATTTTATGTGGGCTACCTACAATTGCGTAGAAATTCTGTTCTACGACCTGGGGCGTTAAGTGGCTTGGAAATACCACAAAACCCCCTAGCAAATGCTTGAGCACCAGGTACCCTTTGCGAATTGCACGACAGACAGCGCTTTTCACCAATTTCTCTGCATCTCCAATAGTGTAGAGGAAAGTGCCACTTGCAACGAATCTCAGGGCGATGCACACAGTTTGTGCTGTGGTTAAAGCCCGACTACCACGAGTCAAACATTTACAGTTTTTTTGGATAGCTTACACACTAAAATTAAAAGTAGTACACTATTAGCAAAACCTTACACTCAAGAAGCAAAACATCAGCCCATATTTGCACAACTATAAGCACATTGTCAACCTCACACTTGTTGCAATACTCTACACACAGTGATTTGCAAAACACTAAACACACTTAACATACATTACACACCAACATCTATCATGAAGTCACTTCCTTGCAATATCAAAGCACTGACTGTCAAATTACCGCACCTTCCAACCAATTGGTTCAACACAGTCATCAGGTGTGCAAACACTTGTTGGCTTAATTGGAGACACACCAATCAGGTGTGTAAGCACTATAAAAAGCAGCAGGTGAGTTCATCGGTTTTCAAGCACAATGGAAAAAGTCAGAGAAAGAGTAAGACGAGGAGGAGGACAAGGAGGAGGAAGAAGGGGAGGAAGAAGGGGAGGAAGAGGAATCAACAAAGGAGGAATCAACAGAGGAAGAGATGGAGTTCATGCTGGAGGTAGAGGTAGAGGTAGAGGAAGACAAGAAGGTGCTCAAAGAGGACCGAATCTGACAAATGAGATCCGCGCAACACTGGTTAACCACGTTGTTAACCATGGCCTGACGCTGAGGGAGGCTGGACTGCAAGTACAGCCAAATCTAAGCTGATACACAGTGGCAAGTGTGATAAAAACATTTAGACTGTAAAAATATCATCATATCAAACGCATCTGCATGGTTTCAGTAACTGCTTACAGTACTGTATTCTATGCACTATCAGCACTTCTGGTACCTTTTCCTGTGAAATTACTGTACTATTGTATACAGCTTTTTTTCTACATAGGATTGAGGGTCAGGAACGACAAGGGGGAAGGCCTCCAATTTTCACAGAACAGCAAGAGAGGGAGATAGTAAACATGGTTTTGGCCAACAATGCTATGACACTCAATCAGCTCCGAACTAACATTGTCAATGACCACGCCAGTTTCAACGATATCCATCAGGTCTCAACATCAACACTGGCACGCATCCTTAAAAAAAAACATATTCAAATGCAATCGAACGCAATTCCGAAAGGGTGAAACGACTGCGGCATGATTATGCAGAGGTATGTATTCACTTTAGCAGCGTGATCTTGCATACTGTCTCATAATCTTTTACTGTACTGTAATATGTATACTACACAATTTTGCCTGACACTGTTCTTCAGAGAGTTTAACGAATGGAAGGGGAAGAAACATCATTGGCCACAGGGCTATAGTCAATGTCCCAGGGCAACGTGGGGTTAATATAACACTCTGTGCAGCAATACCACAGAGTGGGGTCCTCCACCGCCATGCCAATATGGGCCCTTACAACACAGCACTCATACTTACATTCTTGGACCAATTGCACAACATAACCGCAGCAAATCAAATCGATCATATGGAATACATTGTTGTCTTGGACAATGTGTCTTTCCACCGCTCTGCTCTGGTTCAGAACTGGTTTCAGCAACATCCACATTTCACCGTCCTATATCTTCCACCATATTCTCCATTCCTCAACCCTATAGAAGAGTTTTTCTCAGCATGGCGGTGGAAGGCACATGATCTCCGTCTCCAGGCTGAGGTACCTCTCATCCAAGCCATGGAGGAGGCCTGTGACCAGATGGTGGTAGCAGCAATGTAAGGATGGATTCGTCATTCAAGACGTTTCTTTCCAAGGTGTCTTGCTAATGACAACATTGCCTGCGAAGTTGATGAAATTCTCTGGCCAGATCCAGCTAGGCGAAGAGACAATGTCTAGTTTTGTTTTTTTTTTTTTACAGTAAACTTACAGTACAATACGTATAGTGACATTTTGTTACAGCATTATGAATCTCCATGTCAACATGTTGGGTGTGTTGAGAAATAAATGAGTTTCTTCAGTCTGCAACATTGGTCTTGTGTAGTGTTTGGTGAATTTACATTATATTTGTACTTTGTTGATGGTAGCCTACTCTAATCATAGGGAAGTAGAAGTACTAAAAGTGTTTTAGGTTTATCACAGAAGAGTGTAACTCGTGCAAACAAAGTATAGTAATGTGAAACGTGTGTGTTACATATGGTAACAAAAGTGTATAGTTTTTACAAGTGTTTAATTATGCAAAGGATCTATAGTGTTTTGCTAATTGGGTGTGTGGTTGTGCTAATTGTGTGTAGTGTTTTGAAAACACGGGCCCTGTTTTGAAAATCGTGCTTAAGCAATCCCAAAAAACTGTAAATTGTGGTTCCTAAAGATTGACCTTATAAATGACACCCTCGCGAGAAAACCGATATCTCATATAGTACGGCATTCCGCTGCGCTAAGGGATCCTGTCTATCACGCAATACGGGATTGATTCAAAAAGCTCTTCTAATGATCCTTGCATCTTCCGCAATAGGTTCCTCTCGTAAAAACGGGCAAGACATGGCTGTGACAGAGGTCCTGTATCACCTCTGCTTATAAAGACGCAATCAAATCCTGTTTACAAAATATAAACCTGCTCCCGAGCAGGTTTACCCTTACGGAAGGAAAATATATTGCAGTATAATGGAAAATTTTCATGTAATATATTGCAATATATTGCAGAATACAGCAATGATTGCCGTTTTCCATATATTGCAACATATTCAACATGAATATATAATATGTGTTTATATATCCCAAAATATATGCAATTTTATATCTATAAATACTACCATAATGTATTCCGATTTATATGGGAAAATGTATTGGTAATATATGTAAAGATATAGTGTCACATGTATGTTTAATATATGGTAGAATATATTTGAATTATATGTAAAAAAATATAGCTGCAAGCAGCAATGGCGAATTCCTCCATCAAAATGGCCAAATATTGTAAAATTGACATAATAGATAGTTACACCGGGATTACCCAGAAAACCAAAAACTGTTTTGTAAAGAAAAAAAAAAATGCCTATGTCTGGAGTTGAACCTGGAACCCTTCCATTACCAGCACAACCTCTCATCTAATTGAGCCATTCCAAGATTTAGATTATGCAATGTTCAGTTACTGAATAATAAAATAAGACGTTTCTCCTATGGCAATCATAGTCACATTTGGTCCAAGCTCAAATTCAGTCATATTTTCACATATTAAGGTGAAACTTTGCAGGGTACTTCAGGCGGAAGTCACCTTAAAGCCTATTCCTGACGGGGGAATCCTAATTATATGGAAAGATATACATGAAATAAATGTACAGATATGTGTTCAATATATTGTGGAATACATTTTTAATATAGTTAAAATTATATGGAAAAATATTTAAAATACATAATGACAATGATCGCTTCCAGCAAACTTCTTTTGAATTAGCCATTTCCCCCTAAATAAATGTCAATCTTACGGTATTTATGTTTTTGGGGGCACATTTTCAGTTAGCAGGTGGTACTGTTTGAATCGGGATTCTATTCACAATACTGCCGTTGACAACCTTCTTAGAATACCTTCTAGATGGCTGAGCGGTTAGGGAATCAGGCTATTAATCAGAAGGTTGCCGGTTCGATTCCCGGAACCGTGAAAATGAAGCTGTTTCCTTTCGCAAGGCAAGTGCCCCTGTACTTACTGTAACTTACCTGTAAGTCACTCTGGATAAGATCGTCTGCTAAAAGACTAAATGTAAATATCACCATATATGTCTGTACATTGTATGAGCATGTTCTCATTTATATACACATGTACATTGTACAATATATCTTTCCATATAATTTTACATATATTTAAAATAAATTCTACCATATATGAAGCATACATGTGACACTATATCTTTAGATATATTACCCATACATGTTCCCATACAAAGCCTATATATATTAGTGTTTTAGTAATTGTGAAAAACTGTAAAATGAGACACATTAAGCACAGCCTCATAAGTTAGCTAATAATAATAACGCGAAATAACCTTGTAACATTTTGTCTCGTTTTTATTCGTCAACAATATTGCATTATACGTTTAATGATAGTCATCGTCACATGACCAGCAGTTGCATCTCGTCTTGTTTTCGTCACTTGAAAAAGGTTCCTTGACGACGATTTTTAGTCATAATTTTCGTTGACGAAAGCAACATTACCCTTACATTGCTAATGTTACACACCGTGGACGTGCACTCAGAACCGACCAAATGCTTTTTGACACTGAAATAAAGACAAATAATTGAAATAGATTTTAGACTACTTCATTGCCTTCAAATAGAAATCCAACAAAGAGTATTTTTATCGGCTATTGTTCATACAATAAACATGTGACCATGTACCGTCCTGTAACTGGTGTTCCAGCAAATATTGCCTATTTCAAGATTAACCTTTATTCTTCTACCCTAAGTAGGCCGACACCATGTTTTGGTCAGTTTTTGGCACTTTCTTCATGAGATGCAGTTTGTAAAACTCATTTACTTGTAACTGGGAACCCTTACGGAAAGAAAATATATTCACCAATATATGACTTGAAATATATTGTAATATATTATTTCCTATTACATATTCCAATATATTATACATGGAAATACATGGGATAATATATTGATGATAAATATATAATACACTATAATATATATTAATGTAATATATTGCTATACATTAAAATATATTGCAGAATATACAAATGATTGCCGTTTTCCATATATTGCAATATATGGAACATGAGTATATAATATATGTGGTTATATATCCCCAAATATATGGAATTATGGATTTATAAATAACCACCATAATGGATGCCACTGTATGTAGGAAAATGTATGGGTAATATGTGTAAAGATATAGTGTCACATGTTTGCCTCATATGTGGTCGAATATATTTTAAATATGTGTAAAATTATATGGAAAGACATACATTAAATATATGTACATATATATTGTACAATGCATGTGTACATATATGAGAACATGCCCATACAATGTACAGACATATATGGTGATATTTACATTTAGTCATTTAGCAGACGATCTTATCCATTGCGACTTACAGTAAGTTACACTAAGTACAGGGACATACCCAGAGGCAAGTAGGGTGAATTGCAACAGCAACCTTCAAATTACAGTTTTTTTGGATTGCTTAGGCACGATTTTCAAAACAGGGCCTGTGTTTTCAAAACACTACACACAATTAGCACAACCACACACTCAATTAGCAAAACACTTGTTTTGTTTAAAAACCACAGTTTGTTACCATATGAAACACACGTTTCACATTACTATACTCTGTTTGCACGAGTTACACTCTTCTGTGATAAACCTAAAACACTTTTAGCACTTCTACTTCCCTAGTAGGCTACCATCAACAAAGTACAAATATAATGTAAATTCACCAAACACTACACAAGACCAATGTTGCAGACTGAAGAAACTCATTTATTTCTCAACACACCCAAAATGTTGACATGGAGATTCATAATACTGTAACAAAATGTCACTTTACGTATTGTACTGTAAGTTTACTGTAAAAAACAAACACAACAAAACTAGACATTGCTTCTTCGCCTAGCTGGATCTGGCCAGAGAATTTCATCAACTTTGCAGGCAATGTTGTCATTAGCAAGACACCTTGGAAAGAAACGTCTTGAATGACGAATCCATCCTTGCATTGCTGCTACCTCCATCTGGTCACAGGCCTCCTCCATAGCTTGGATGAGGGGTACCTCAGCCTGGAGACGGAGATCATATACCTTCCACCGCCATGCCGAGAAAAACTCTTCTATAGGGTTGAGGAATGGAGAAAATGGTGGAAGATATAAGACGGTGAAATATGGATGTTGCTGAAACCAGTTCTGAACCAGAGCAGAGCGGTGGAAAGACACATTGTCCAAGACAACAATGTATTGCATATGATCGATTTGATTTGCTGGGGTTATGTTGTGCAACTGATCCAAAAATGTAAGTATGAGTGCTGTGTTGTAAGGGCCCATATTGGCATGGCGGTGGAGGACCCCATTCTCTGTAATGGCTGCACAGAGTGTTATATTAACCCCATGTTGCCCTGGGACATTGACTATAGCCCTGTGGCCAATGATGTTTCTTCCCCTCCTTTTTTTTTTAGGATGTGTGCCAGTGTTGATGTTGAGACCTGATGGATATCGTTGAAACTGGCGTGGTCATTGACAATGTTAGTTCGGAGCTGATTGAGTGTCATAGCATTGTTGGCCAAAACCATGTTTACTATCTCCCTCTTTTGCTGTTCTGTGAACATAGGAGGCCTTCCCCCTTGTCGTTCCTGACCCTCAATCCTATGTAGAAAAAAACAGTATACAATAGTACCATAATTTCACAGGAAAAGGTAACAGAAGTGCTGATAGTGCATAGAATACAGTACTGTAAGCAGTTACTGAAACCGTGCAGATGTTTTTGATATGATGATATTTTTACAATACCTATTTTCCAGTCGAAATGTTCTTATCACACTTGCCACGGTGTATCGGATGAGAGGTTGTGCTGGTAAACGAAGGGTTGCAGGTTCCAGACATTGGCATTTTTTTGGGTTGACAAAACAGTTTCTAGTCTTCTGGGTAATCCCGGTATAAATATATATTATGTGAATATTATAATATTTACATTTGAACATTTAGCAGACGTTCTTATCCAGAGCGACTTACAGTAAGTACAGGGACATTCCCCCGAGGCAAGTAGGGTGAAGTGCCTTGCCCAAGGACACAACGTCATTGGCCCAGCAGGGAATTGATCCAGCAACCTTCTGATTACTAGCTCCACGCCCTCACCGCTCAGCCATCTGACTCCCATTTATTTTAATATTTTGCCACTTTGAAGGAGGAATCCGCCATTGCTGCTTGCAGCTATATTTTTTACATACATTTAAAATATATTCTACCATATATTAAACATACATGTGACACTAGAGCTTTACATATATTACCAATACATTTTCCAATATAAATCATAATACATTATGGTGGTATTTATAAATATAAAATTGCATATATTGGATGGATATTTAAACACATATATTATATATTCATGTTGAATATGTTGCAATGTAATGTAAAATATAAATATTAAATCCCATATATGGATAAATATTGCCAAATATATCATATATTTTCCAATATACGGCAATATATTTTCCTTCCGTAAGGGTAATACATGAGATTACATTAAATTCCACAGTTCCACATGCAGAATTCACCTGCCATTAAATGAACGTCTCACTGTATACAGCATCCATGCTCTGTTCAACAGCATCAGAATGCGCAAATCATTTTTCTATTCATTATTCTCATAATGTCAATAACTGACAATTCCACACTAGCCTTTAAATAAAAGTACATGAGGAGAGAACTACCAGTAGCTACCATACATGTGCCATACATCTCTTCATCCATTTCTGCGGCAGCAAACGTCTCTTCATCATCTTAATCATCATCATCATCCTGTGAGGAAAAGTATTATTTTGGGGGTTAACTGTTACTACAAGTTGAAATAGGCACCAACTGGGGGGTATTCCAGGTAGCGGGTTTAACAAACTCTGAGATTAACCCTGAACTCTGAGTTGAGTTACTCTGACATGGGAAATTCGGTTCCAGAAAAGCTGATATGAATTTGTTAACTCAACTCGGAGTACGTCAACTCAGAGTTAAGCGCAGGCATGAGAACTATTAAAAGCCAACATCAATGGAGCTCCGATACTAGGATCCACCATGGCACACGGCGACAAAAAACGTTGCATACTCCACCAAACTTCAGATACAAGTTTTATTTCGTGTTTATGGTCGAGCACATATTCCAGGAAAAAAGCAACATGGCTGTAGCAGCGTATACAAGTAGCGTGGGAGACAATTGCTGCCGAGTCAATGCATACATTTGAAGGCAATAGCCAGTCCATAAACTGAACATTTAACCCCACTGTTTGTTAATATTACAGGAGAAAGAGGAGAAGAGGAGAAACATACTATGAACCGGTAACGCATATTTTGCTTAGGCTCCTACGCTTGTGATTGTAGCCTCGACGTCACCTTAGTTTTAATCATATTCGACATGATACTAAGTAAATATCAATTGGTGCCTAGTTCAATATGTAGTAGCAGTTTCCCCCAACAGAATGTTTTTCATCAAAAGATGATGATGACGAAGAGACATTGACTGCTGCTGCAGAAATGGATGCAGAGAATTATGTATGTAGCTATTGGTAGTTCTCTCAACATCTACTTTTATTTACAGGCTTGTACGGAATTGTCAGTTACACTGACATTGTGAGAATAATTAATATGAAAAAAACGATTTGCACATTCTGATCCTGTTGAACAGAGCATGGATGCTGTATACAGTGAGATGTTCATTTAATGGCAAGTGAATTTTGCTTGTGGAACTGTGAAATGTAGCTAATGTAATCTCATGTATACCCAGTTCAGTCAAGACACTCACGTGATTGATTTCACTATTTATTCATACACATGACAAATGGTTTAACATTGGCGGAATGGATGTACATGGGGAAGCGCTCCCTGTCTTCATTGCAGCATGCATGACATGAGGCAGGGAGCAACAAGTTAAATCCCCCACGGGGAGAACAGATAAACCACATGGGGAAGAAGGGGACGGTGGTGGGTGGCAGCAGCGCAGAACACAAGGGTAATCGAGGACGTGTGTGCGTGCATGTGTGCGACATTATAGCGCAGCCTATCAAGCTTATGCCTATGGGCTGAGAACACGGCGATGGGTGATACGGCGCGCGCTGCCCGAGTTCCATGCCTGAACTAGCTCCGCCCATTTCAGTCAAGACACTCACGTGATTGATTTCACCGTTTATTCATGCACATGACAAACGGTTTATCATTGGCGGAATGGATGTACATGGGGAAGCGCTCCCTGCCTTCACTGCAGCATGCATGACATGAGGCAGGGAGCAACAAGTTAAATCCCCAAAACACCGACACTCCGCCAGTCTATACTATGTGTAGAGCGGAGCGTCGCGCCTCCTGAGCCTCAGGAGGACCACATGACATCCCACTGTTACTAGCAACAAAACTATGTGTGAGTATCCAGTGTCCCCATGTGGACACTGGATTCTGACAGCGACGTAGCGCATCAGAGGCAGTCTGCGGATCACCACGGCTGCATGGAGATCCGAAGACATACTACCATTGCAATGTATGAAGCCACCCAACCACAGGATACATGCGGACCACATTGGTCACCGGAGGTCTCAGACCTGCTCAGCTTGAGCGCCCTGCTCAGCTTGAGCGCCCTGCTCGGCTTCTTCTCGGCTTCTTCTCGAGCTCCTGCTCGGCTTCTTCTCGAGCTCCTGCTCGGCTTCTTCTCGAGCTCCAGCTCGGCTTCTTCTCGAGGTCCAGCTCGGCTTCTTCGCGAGCTCCTGCTCGGCTTCTTCTCGAGCTCCTGCTCGGCTTCTTCTCGAGCTCCTGCTTGAGCGCCTGCTCAGCTTGAAGGCCTGCTCAGCTTGAGCGCTTTCTCGAGCGC
This sequence comes from Hypomesus transpacificus, assembly GCF_021917145.1. Lineage (NCBI taxonomy): Eukaryota > Metazoa > Chordata > Actinopteri > Osmeriformes > Osmeridae > Hypomesus > Hypomesus transpacificus. The sequence continues at coordinate 130,803 of NW_025813702.1, read as the reverse complement.
CTGCTCAGCTTCCTGAGCGCCTGCTCGGTTTCCTGAGCGCCTGCTCAGCTTGAGCACCTTCTCGAGCGCCTGCTCAGCTCCCTGAGCGCCTGCTCAGCTTGGAGGCCTGCTCAGCTTGAGCGCCTTCTCGAGCGCCTGCTCAGCTTCCTGAGCGCCTGTTCGGTTTCCTGAGCGCCTGCTCAGCTTGAGCACCTTCTTGAGCGCCTGCTCAGCTTCTTGAGCGCCTGCTCAGCTTGGAGGCCTGCTCAGCTTAAGCGCCTTCTCGAGCGCTTGCTCGGTTTCCTAAGCGCCTGCTCAGCTTGAGCACCTTCTCGAGCGCCTGCTCAGCTTCCTGAGCGCCTCCTCAGTTTCCTGAGCACCTGCTCAGCTTCCTGAGCGCCTTCGAGCGCCTGCTCAGCTTGGAGGCCTGCTCAGCTTGAGCGCCTTCTCGAGCGCCTGCTCGGCTTCCTCTTGAGCGCCTGCTCGGCTTCTTCTTCAGCGCCTGCTCGGCTTCTTCTTGAGCGCCTGCTCGGCTTCTTCTTGAGCGCCTGCTCGGCTTCTTCTTGAGCGCCTGCTCAGCTGCTCGTTCTAGAGTAGATAGTCGCAGAGCGTTATCCAATGCAAGCCTCTATTGTGTACCGGCTGCAAGCATCGCCCGACACGGTCCCGGTCTCTGTTCTCAAGCGCTCATGATTTCTGCGCTTCCACGACGTCCAGCGCGGACGTGGACACCAGAAGCAGCCGCCCTTATCCGGAAGGAATACGCCGTATACGGCTCCGGGGGCCACAGCACTCGCACAGAACTTAGTGGAGTTGCGTGAGACACAATCTGGTTGTGGCCTTGCCGGCTGCGTCACTGGTAAACAGGGGCTCATCAGGTGTCACCCGGGGCGGTACAGCAGGTATGGCGCATGAAGGAGAGGGGACAAAAGGTAGTTAGTGTGGACCATCACAGTGGGGGTACCTTTACACCGCAGAACCCGAGAAACACTATCGAGCAGGCTCATCAGGTGTCACCCGGGGCAGTACAGCAGGTACTGGCGCATGAAGGAGAGGGGACAAAAGGTAGTTAGTGTGGACCATCACAGTGGGGGTACCTTTACACCGCAGAACCCGAGAAACACTATCGAGCAGGGTGTCGACTTAGCACGAAGCACCACTGTCTCAGTGGTGATTTGTGCAGTAAAGGTGGAGTGTTAGGAAGACCTTTGTCTGCTTTTAGCCCGCTGCTTCCGTGCACCGCTCATTACAAGACGGAGAGACGGGCTCCCCAGAAGGCTGCATGATGAAGGATCCGCACACCGAACGTACAACTGGACACCTGCCACCAATGCTTTGATGGACACGGTTGCAGCTTGCGGGACTCGAAACGGTGCACCCTGCAAAGGGCACAGCACAGACATGTTTACAGGCAGAGGGCTCATAGAGAACGCATCATGTATAAGAATATCGAAGCTAGGCAGGGGTTGACGGTATTCACTTGCCCTTTGACGGGGGCACAGATCGGGGAAGCGTCCCTGCAGGCTACCTGCAGCATGCAGATACTTATTGCAATCAGTATAGCTGGCTTCATGCAGACCGTCTCACAAGCTTCTCGGTTCATCATTATCGTTACTCATTTCTGACGCATGGATTACATCAGACACATGTTCAGCATTGTCAGTACACATGGTATATCTAAAGGTGTAACCGAACAGGGTATTCTTCTCTGCCTTGAGAAAACACAGTTCAATGCTCCAATTGAACATGTTCCTCTTAGGATGTCACAAGACAACATGCAGATAGGCTACAATATTAGGGGACCGCTACGGCCTGCATAAAGCATTCAAAACAGCATGTCATGGGACTTTATATGCGTCTCTAATAAGTAAGAGACATAACTAGTAGTATATGGAATTGCAGCAGGATTAGCATTGTGTATTAATTCCTTTACAGGACGCATCCTAATAAACTATTACTGCTATTAACCGCCAACGTTTGCCGTCTCCATTGTTAGGCTACTTACAATGTCACTAGGACATGTACTCCAGTGCTTCCGCTGTATTCATAATACCGCTGCACGGATTTGAAGGACGTCATCAAACGAGCGAGTAGATTGGATCTGCTCCACGATTCTAACAATCAATTTAAACGGCGCGAATACAGCAAGCACTTCTGTTCGGCTCGGTCAAGCAGTGACGAACAGGGCGGCTTAGTAACAGTAACACTACTAATGGCTAGCAGCTACCTAGCAAACTCAGGCTGCTCCTTCAAATGCGAGCTTGTGCAGCAAAGCATTAATGCCCCTATTGTAAACTGAGAAGCGTGCACATTACATTGTCCTTGCACGATATGTCCAACCCTACACCCCCGCACTTGATCAGACGCCTGTCCAACTGACCTAGGTCAGTGCACCGAGAAAACCTGAACGTGATTCACGATGGTACCTGCAAATGTCGCTCCTTGGATATGCCAGATATGCCGCGACTGCTCGTGGTCGGCTCCTGAACGCGAGCCCCCTTTTGGACAGCACAACAGCAGCACGGGAAACGGAGCCGCCCTTCGCCGGAGCCTTCCGAACCCCATGTTGTACAACGGACAGTCCTTTGTTGGTCGACAAGGCCAAACGGGACTGCGCCTGACTCGGCACCCCGAATTCCACCGACCCCATCGGTGCAGGGCTTCTCGGATAGAGAATCATCGGGAAGCAGCTCAAAACCTTCGTTCAGATCCCCAAAACACGCACACGGCGTCCGGGACCGAAGAGACAGACAGGGAAACGCGAACGACAGACAGGCCAACACAACACAGAAAACGGGGAGCGACCAGCAATTGCAGCAGCGCAGAACACAAGGGTAATCGAGGACGTGTGGGCGTGCATGTGTGCGACTTTATAGCGCAGCCTATCAAGTTTACGAATCTGGGCTGAGAACACGGTGATATGGCGCGCGGCCCGAGTTCCATGCCTGAACTAGCTCCGCCCATTTACAAGTAAATGAGTTGTACATATTGCACCTCGTGAAGAAAGTGCCAAAAACTGACCAAGAGATGGTGTAGGCCTACTTAAGGTAGAAGAATAAAGGCTAATCTCCAAAAAGATTTACTGGAACACCAGTTACGGGAGGATGCATGGTCACAGGTGATGTTAATTGTAGGAACAATAACCTACATTAATATTAATTGTTGAATTTGCTGAATTTATATTTGGACCAAGAGATGTTGGACATAGGGCAGAAGAATAAAGGCTGATCTTGTTATGCTATCCACCTGCCCCCACTTCTCATATGGTAAAATATGGAGTTACAGGATGGAGTCTCAACTTCATGGCTCTCAGATCTTTGTAACTTACTGTAGCATTGCTAGACATGTTGATAAGTAAGGGTCAAGATTATGGTGTGATTGTAGTTGTTCTTGGGTATAAAAGGAATTGTGAAGCATTGTTCTGTGGATTCTTGATCTCCTGAGACCTTCTCCTCAGCTCTGGCTTGGCCTAGGCCTACTCCTTCTTCCTCACCTCATGCTTTCTATCTCTGGTTTACAATAATCATGGTAGAGTAGGCATAAGAGTTAACTTAATTGATTGCATTCATTTGCAATATGATAATATTATTTAACCTTAATTTGACCATTCTTGCTCTGATTTAACCCAAAGAGTCAAATAACTGTAATTCCATTGGTATTGGCATTATTTGGTTAATGTTAATACACTGTTCAGTTTCCCATCTTCCGTCAAACCATAGGGGAATTAGTTTTGGTTGTTTGGCCAATATATTGACCCCCCACAATGTTGAAATAGATTTGCTGAAATAACAGTTACTGAACGGTAGCCTACATCATGTAAATTGTAGGAATAATATGAATCATGTAAATTGTAGGAACAATAGCCAATAGAAATAGGCTACTCATTGTTGGATTTCTATTTGTAGGCAAAAAAGAAGACCAAATATAATTTCTATTATTTGTCTTTATTTCAGTGCCAAAAGGCATTTGGTCAATTCTGAGTGCAAATCCACGGCGAGTAACACTATCGATGAAGACCCAAGGGCTGAGAATGTTGCTAAAATAAATGACAGAATGTGACAGGAAACGGTAACGTTAACTTAGGTATTCATCAGGGAATTAAAGTATATCAAACCGCAGTCTTAAAATCGTCTCCCGGCGTATAACTAAGCAAATTCAATTTTGTTCGAGATTGCTCGGCTGAACCAGGAAATGATATGCCGTGTCTGCCAACGTTATCAGGCTAAGAAAGTGGGAGGGGATCAGTAGAAACGCAGAGTTTGGCATGGAAAACCTGCTAGCGAGCAGGTTAGTTTCAAGGAGTAAGTTACCATGGAAACTTACCAAAAGGTTTCGTTACTTCTCTTTCTGGAACGTGGAACTCGGAGTATGCCTCTTTTCAGGGTTAAACAACGTTTTCATTAAACCCGCTACTTGGAATACCCCCCAGATATTTATTTTGTATCATGTCGAATATGATTAAAACCAAGGTGACGTTGAGGCTACAATCACTAGTTACTGTAATAGGCCTAAGGAAAATATGCCTTACCTGTTCGTAGTATGCTATTTTATTAAGTCCACCACTTTTTCACCTGTAATATTAACGGACATTAACAAATTCAAATCAGCTTTTCTGGAACCGAAAAGTCGGAGTTTACCATTTTTTCCCATTTCAACTCAGAGTTCAGGGTTAGGCTCAGTTTGTTAGACAGACAGTTTGTTAAACCTGCTACCTGGAATACCCCCCTGCTCTGCCCTGTAGATCAAAGGGGCAGGCTCCTGACCTTCTGGTGACAGAACTTCTGGTGTGTGTATGTCTATTTCCATGTTTGTGTGCTCCAATAAGAGTGCATATGTGATTGAATAACTAAATCGGGTTTTCTTCTATATACTCTGCAGCTGCTCCCCAGTTGAAACCAGCATTCATCAAAACACCCCCATCACTGTAGAGGCACGGAGCCTCTTGAGGTTTACCCAGATTACACAAAGGCGCCCTTCCCACATTCTTGCTGATGTATCAGCATGGGAATGTGAATCCAGTCTGACTCTGCAAGTAAAAATAGAACCTGTTCCACTGTTGAAAAAAGCCAAATCCTCTCTGTACTTTCTATGGCTCAACAAGGCCCATTTTTTGCAATCATCTCATATGACAAGAAATGAAGTTGTGTTACAGTTTTTCACAATTGCTAAAACACTAAACCCCATTCTCTGAATCAAATGTTCAGTGGCCTACACCCATTTGTCGAATCAGACACTTTTGGCAAAACTCTAAACACATTCTCATTCTCTAGAATGGTGGAAGGTCTATGACCGAAACCCATATACCAGGGTACACTTCCAACAGGCAATGGAATTGGTTTTAACCCCGTTTTTCTTTGTTGGCAGTATTACGTTTTGTACTATATGTTACTGTTATATTTTCAAATCAAATTTACAGTATTTGTATAGCCCTTTTTACAAGTAATGGCACATAGGGCTTCACATGCGTCCATAGAACTGCCCCTCAGCCAACCTCAACCCTCAAGGAAGACAAGGAAATAAACCCAGAAAAACTCACTAGAGGGGAAAAAATTGAAGAAACCTTGGGAGGAGCAATTAAGTGAGGGATCCCCTCCTCCATAGACGGTTGGTGAAAGAGAGGTGCAGGACACAAGCTAAACATAGTCATACATCAGGAAAGGGTCAATGGGTGTTGAAACACCAAAATCCAGTGTTTCAAAATCCAAAATCAATTTTCTTTATTGCTACAGTAAATGCATTTACTGTGTATCCATAAACAAATTTGTCTTTACATTTAACTACATGCCCTGGATGCTGTGTTGTGTCTAATGATTGCTCCATAGTGTTTATATATTGATTTTCTGTATTTATAATCTGATAGCATTGTTGATTGATTTTGAGCACAAGTTAAATGGTTTAGGGGTGAGTGTTTGATTTTGCCAGAAGGGTCAGAGGTTTTGGAAATTGAGTTGGAAGATTTGTTGTCGTGTTTAATTTTGAGAAAATGGTTGACTGTTTCAAGAAACGTGTTTTAGCAAGCGAGAAAAACTGTAATATAACATGAGACCAGGAGGAGGATTTTAGAGTAATTACAGTTTTTTACAATCGCTATGACCATTTTTTCAATACTTATAAATGTTTTCCTAAAATGTTTACGCACCAACAAACCTATAAAACACAATTGGCAAAACAGTTAATTTCATGCTCAAAATCGCACATTGTCAACTAATCTCAAACATAACGTAACACGAAAATACACTAAACAATACACCATGTCTACCAAAACACTAACACATGTTCTCTTTCAACAGGATCATTTAAGTCAATCATAGCACAATGTCATATAAACACTAACGTCCGATGGAGTTACAGAAACATTCTTTTATATATGTGTCAGGTATCACAGAATATGGATCATAGATTGCGTTTTGCAATGCAGTTTCTTTTGAAGCTTCTACATTTTGTTTTGTTGGGTTTAGTAAATGCTTTATAGAATGTGCGGTTACTGTATTGAAAAAAAGACAGAAACATAATTGCTGCAGTAAAGGCTTCATTTGCAACAGGACATTACTGCAATAAATATGCAATATAGCTGCCATTTACAGTATTTCATCAGTTACCCTAGCTCTGGCCCTTCTCTGAGCGCCACCACGCATTCTAACTCCTCTCCATTACCCCTTGTCCCACTCCTCTCCCTTGTCCTGGTACTTGTCTTCCTCTCCCTCGTGCAGGAATTATTCTTACTTTCTTCATGTTGCTCTATGTTGTTTCTTATTCCACACAAGATCAGCCCAAAGTGGTCCTCTTTATATACTATATGGTCATGCGATTGAAAAAACCTCAACACAGGATATGCATAACTTCATCCAGCTGTTTCTCAGTAACAATGAAATAAAATGCAAGGGACATATATTTTATTTTGTTTTTTTGTATTTGTGTTTCAATTCACAATATGAACAGCTGTTCACTTTGACTTTAGCCAATGAGTTAGGTTTAGAACATTATGTTATCTGTTCTGACATACAGTGTGAAAGCATTGGTAAATTGGTCAGTAAAAATCTATTGTTTTGGTCTTGGTTGAGCTTGTGTGTAAAAGAAGTTCAAGCATTTTTAATTTGTGTTTACTGTATGCATTTTGTGTCTAATATAGCTTATGTTCACATTTTACATCTAGATGTTACAAATAAAGTAAACCTGTTACTGTATATTGTTACTATTATAGTTCCGTTGCTGTGTATTGTTACTGTTATAGTTTTATTACTAGTTGGAGACAACGGGGGACTGGTTGTTTTCATCCTTATTCGTATAAGTATAACCTATTTTAGAGTTCTTTCCCCTGGAACAGATTTAATGTTCCAACCGAGGGGGGCTGTCGCTGTCTTGGTGTGTGGGGCTGCATCAAATACCCTTTTAGCTCTGTTCATTCTATTATGACTGTAACTGTTAGCTGCTCCTGGCATTCTCTAATCCCTGCTCTCCTCTCTTTATCCCCCCCCACATATTCCCTGTGGTGTGGGGGGTTTAAGCTGTCAGGACCTGCCTGGTTGTCGGTCTGCCAACGCTGGACCAGGTCGTCAACCGGAATCCAGTCTCCATGACGGCCAACAGCGAGTTTCCTGGTCCCATCCAACGTCTATAAAGCCGAACAATGGATTTTGGTGTTTCAAAACCCATTGACACTGTATGTTTAGCTTGTGTTCTGCTCCTCTTTCTTACCAACCGTCTCTGGAGGAGGGGATCCCTCTCTGAATTGCTCCTCCCAAGGTTCCTTCAATTTTTTCTCCCGTTGGGAGTTTTTCTGGGAGTTTTTCTGGGAGTTTTTCCTTGTCTTCCTTGAGGGTTAAGGTTGGTTGAGGGGCAGTTCTATGGGCGTATGTGAAGCCCTCTGTGACATTCTTGCGTATAAAAATGGCAATACAAATACGTTTGATTTGATTTGATCTAAGCAACAACAAATGTGCTAATTATATAGCCTACACAGACATATGTTGTGCTAACTGTGTCAAGAGTTATTTCGTATTTTGTAAAATACATATATGATGCTAAAGTGTCTAAATTGTGTGAAGAAAAATACAAAGTAATGAAATTACAAATACTCCATGATGTCTTCAGGAATTTCAGATTGTAGGTGTATTACAATTATTAGACAGTTTGTTATAAGATGTTCTTTATTCATGGGATACTTTTAAAAATATTTGTGCTAATACAGTGGCATCTCATCATAAAGTTGAGGTAAGTCTCGTCTCATAATTAGTTATAATTTATTGACTATATATTGCCTTCTGCTTTTAACAAATATTAGATCCAGAAAAAATGAAACTCATTTCAAGTTCTTCTGATGGAAGTTATGTTCACCCAGAGAGGATGTGCTTGACAAAAGAGGCATAGTTGATGCATCCATTGGCATCCTCTTGTCCAGCCATAAGTCTGTCAACCTCATCCTCTGTCATTCTCTCCCCCAGGGTGGCCAGCACATGCCTCAGTTCGGCACCCATGATGGTTCCATTGCCTTCCTTGTCAAAGACTCTCAGGCCTTCAACAAAGTCCTCAAAGTTACCTTGGTCTTTGGAGCGAGAGATGTGCTGGAGCATGGGCAGAAATGTCTCAAAGTCCACCAGTTTGCTGCTCATGTCTTCTGGTCGAGGCTTGCCCAGGACCTTCAGCACATCTGCATTGGTAGGATTTTGGCCCAGTGCTCTCATGACATCCCCACACTGTGCAAACGTAATCTTCATTTCTCCCAAAGGAGTGCGGTCAAACAAGGTGAAGGCCTCCTTGAACTCTTCTATTTGATCAGCGCTATATTCAAGAGCAATGTTTTTAGGGTCAAAATCGGCCTCCTTTGGGGCCTCGGGCTGGGGCTCCGGGGTTGGTGCCGGTTTGGCAGCAGGGGGTGCTTCTTTCTTGGTCTCTGGCTTTTTGGGCTCAGGCTTCTTTGCTTCCACCTTCTTTGGGGCCATGCTGCTATACTTTGGGGGTTCCAAGGTGAACCGGAGGTGTGGACCTATAATCTCAGGGTGAACAGAGTAGGAGGAAGGTTGCGAATCCCCAGCACATATGGTCAGAGCTTTTATACAAATAAGCCTAGACAGGGGAGATGGGGATTATAAGCATGTGCTATGGCACACTATATAAGGAAGAAAACTGAAATAGATCTGCCTGTCTGTGAGGTCACAATGAGGTATTGTTGTAAACTGCTATCATGACAGACTTAAGGGATCAGAGCAAAGTTCTAACATTACTGGATCACAAACACTGACCAAAAATAGTTAGGTGTGTTGTTTTTTTAAGTACAACTGTTCAAGTATTCCATTAAATAAAACCAAATTAATTTAACTTTCCTGAAGCTCAGATCAAAGTTAAGCATTATACATACATTTTAAAGCAATATGTCATTATTATGAGCTAAGTATTATATATATTTTATAGATATACACTTTTTACCAGTCTCATAATTGTTAAAGTCACATACTCAAACTGGGCAACTATAAATGCAGGAATTTTTGTAGGCCTATATGTGGCTTAATTGTCTTGAGAACCAGGCACTGTGAAGTTGCAAGTTGGCAGGTGTCTTGCTCATGACCCAAGGACATGCAGTGTCAACTGTTTGCGTCTAATAAAATATATAATGTAAATAGGCTTTATGAACGTGTTCATTGCCAAGTGTTTGGACCACGGGCGCTGCACTAGTGTTGGTTGAAAAACAAAAACTACCCACTGCACATAGAACAGATTTCTCAAGATAGGAATTGGCAACACAGGCTCTGCATCATTAATGAAAATTATATTTCTCACATCACCATGAACTGAGTTTGTCAGGTTGTTATGATGTGTTTTTAGTGATGGATGTTGATGCAACTATATTACAGTTTTTTACAATCGCTATGACAGTTTTTCAATACCTTTAACAAGTTTCCTAAACTCTTGACACAGTTAGCACAACATCCGTTTGTGTTGACTATACAATTAACACATTTCTTGTTGCTTTGACACAAAATGCATACAGTAAACACAATTTTACACAATTTACTTTCGAAGAAAGTAAGAATACAGTAATACCTGCACGAAGGAGAGGAAGACAAGTACCAGGACAAGGGAGAGGAGTGGGACAAGGGAGAGGGAGAGGAGTTAGAATGTGTGGTGGCGCTCAGAGAAGAGCCAGAGCTAGGGTAATACTGTAAATGGCAGCTGTATTGCATATTTCTTGCAGTAATGTCCTGTTGCAAATGAAGCCTTTACTGCAGCAATGATGTTTCTGTCTTGTTTTTTTCAATACAGTAACCGTACATTCTATAAAGCTACTCAGACATCGGTCATTCATTTTTTGTTCTGAATTTCTGCAGCAAAATAAACAAAATGCATGCATTTACTAAACCCAACAAAACAAAAAGTATAGGCTTCAAAAGAAACTGCATTGCAAACACAATCTATAATCTATGTAATTTGAGACCTGACACATAAAAGAATGCAGTTTCTGTCATTCCATTTGATGTTAGTGTTTTTATGACATTGTGCTGTGATTGACTAAATGTTCCTTTGAAAAGAGAACATGTGTTAGTGTTTGGTAGACATGGTGTCATGTTTAGTGTATTTTTGTGTTATGACAATTAGTGTTTGAGTTTAGTTTACAATGTGTGATTTTGAGCATGAAATTATAAGTTTTGCCAATTGTGTGTGGTAGGTGTGTTGGTGCGTTAAGAGTTTAGAAAACTTGTTTAAGGTATTGAAAAAACTGTCATAGCGATTGTAAAAAACTGTAATTGTAATTATGATTACATGAAATTAATTATGATTATAATGTACATTTATAATTATATTTGTGAACACATTGATGGGTATGTATTCCCTAGATCAGTGGTTCTCAAAGTATGGTACGCGTACCACTGGTGTGCCCCCTTCTAGTGGTACGCGGAGGAATCTTAGAAATATTTTAATACCTTAACCAGATATAATTGAAATATAATTTTAAAAAGTTTTGCTTTCCCTGTAATATTTTTGTTTCAAAACAAACATTTTTGTTTCCTCGGGTAGTGGCTCATGCACACATCTATCGCTAAATCAGGGCCAATTGTTTTGATGATTCGAAAAAAATATTTAGTCAAAAAACTAAAGTTTGACATTGAAAATGTACGTTGTGGTCGAAAACTTGAAAAATAAAACCATGTATTCAAAGAAAAAATTTACAATTTTTTTTTCAGGTTGAATACAATTTCGATTACATTTTTAAATAATTTAGAATAAGTTATACATTTTCATTTGTCACTTTTTTTTGACGACTTCAAACTTGACGATTTTTTTTTTTTTGTTTCAGACTTTTGGCCTCGATTTTGCGTAGGGGGCGTGGCTTCAACTCAGAGGCCGGAATTATGAGTGACAGCCTAACAAAGAGGCAGAAGACTTGGCAGTCGGCATGGTGTCCGCTCCGCCAACACAGTCTCATACTTCTGCGTATTTATGACCCGGGTTTACACATCTATTTTGCGTTCATGTATACGCCAAATCGGAGATCACTAATTACACGTGTGTGGTAAATATTGAGATGATAGTTGTCTAGAGTTATAAAGAGTTAATTCAGAAATCTTTTTTTTTTTTACAGCCCACCCTTCCATAGCTGGCAAAAACCTGGCATGTATAGACTACATCTTATATTTCCTGTGTGTGTGTGCCTATCTTTTTTTCTTATTTATATTTACAGGAATGCTGCTTGGTGTTGGTGGCAAATAATAATTACTTACTATTTAAAGTTACGTGAATCTCCGTAAAATCCGAGTCTGAAGGATGACATATAATGGATAAAGAGTTAATAAAGTTCTGCGTGTGACAGAGACGCATTTTCTGTTGATAAAATTATGGGAGGAATTTGAGTATAAACTGCACGCAAAACAGCGATTTGGCGTATATATGGCACGCAAAATAGAAGTCTGAAAAAGACTGGTCTGAATTTATTGGGTGTGCACCATAGACATAATAAAGAGTAGACGCCGCATTGGCTGCTGGGCGCGAGAAATGCAGCCGCCATCTTGGAAAAGTCCAATTCCAAGTTGCGTAGCAGCAGAATAAACAAGATTCCCCAACACTGCAGGATATTCATGCTCTAATCGGCGAACTATCTTAAATAGGGCTCAGGGGATTACTTTTCACAAGTAATATTTACCATTACAGTACTATTTGTTGCATTTTGTCAATAGAATCTTACCAACGTTGAGAAATTAGGAGCAAGAATCTTTGATGTTACTGTATAGCCTACTGAAATTGTAGCTACCAAGCTAACTTAGCCCTATGTTTACTGCACCGGCCGGTGTACACCCTGCTATGAACTGAGACTTGATAAGTCAAATTCCATAACACTGACTAAGATGACACAACTAACCCAAGAATGCTATTGTAGAAATAAAACAAATATTACTGGTACAACATTGGCCAGCGAATTTTACAAAAGTGGTACCGACTGTTGGTTTCAGGGCGGTCGCTACTTTGTACTCCCATGTTATCATGTTATAATTTGATCCGAAACTGATCCGCTTTGTTATCATTTTTAATGCAGCACTTACTGATTATATTTGTTGTCTAGAGAGCTTTGTTTGCACCATCTTTTGTTGTATATAAGTCTAGATATTTCTGAGTAATCGCTCACCTCTGCACACTTTTCTAATTGGCCCTCTAGGTGGCACTGTTATCCCTTCTGGATATCGTTTTTTCGTGTTGAAACATTTGCTTAATGCATAGGGCTAAATCGGAGAATGTCTAATAAAGGGAGAACTCAGAGAATGTCTAATATGGGGAGAACTCCCACTCTCGAGAAACTCACTAACCAATCAGCAATCATTAGCAGAATGCTAGCGTGTTATGGGCAACAACGACTTACCCTGTAAGAAATCGAAAGGACATACGTATTCGTTCATTCAACTTTTGACCTATAATCCATGTTGAACATGCAAAAATTACGATCAAATCTGAGATTTATCAACGACAATCAGGTGAAAGAGACAAATTTATCCGTTTAGCTCCATAGATCCCCATTCAACATGCACTCGACCGCGATCACTCCCAGTGGAGCTCTGGTGGAACTGCAACAAAATTCGGTACAGTGGGGCTCAATAGGGAGTGGGCAGGCTCTCCTTAAACAGGCTCTGGCTAAATGTTATAGACAATTTTTTGAGCCGTTTCCGCTCTACTTCCTGAACTGCTCCCCTATATGCAATCCACTTCCCATCTGGCGGGCTGGGTTTGTTTTGCTAGCTAGCTCCTTTGTGCCGACAAAGCACTGATATTGCAGTGACAAAGAGGATATAAATTTACGACATGAAGAAAAGTGGTTCGGAAACGACGTGTGCGGTAGTTGGTTGCAAACACTCGAGAAAGCACCTGAACGAGAGGTTAGATAGAAAGTCCTACGACCAGTTTTAAAACCTAGAATCGCCTCTGGAATCGCCTCTAGCCTGTTACAGTTATACTAAGTAGTATGCTTATTGTTTGTAGGCTTTTCACATTTTGTTGGTGTTCCTTTGTCCTGTTGTTGCAGTGGATTTAATAATTATACATTGATATGTGGATATAATAATTCAAACCTTTCAAAGTGCCAATACACACATCTGTATAAACCCGGTATGAGGTGTGTAGCCAACCGGTACTTGTTTAAAGCAGTCGTAACCGGGTTCATGGGAAGAATAGATGGATACGTAGGCACTTCAGGCAGTCACAAGCCACATAAATAAGGATAACAGTGTACTGCCTGTCTTGTCCTTCTGAACACATTGAATTGGCTGAACGTAATATCAAGTATAGCCTAGAAATTCCAAACAAATTGGCTTTCAATGTTACATGCCTAGGCTACTTGGACCATGTCCTGGCAATAAATAAAGAACATTATGCATGTTAACATTATGTGTGGCATCCTTTAGCCAAATAATTAGCATACACTTTGCTGAGAGATTGAAGAGCTAGACAACAAATGTTCTAATGAATCACCGACTAAAGTCATCTTCTGACATTGCCTTTGCTCCATGTTAAAAGCTCCAAAATGATGGACTGGCAAAAGCTTTATAACTATAAATCTACTCTAAAATGTACTTAAAAGTATGGCGACGACGTTGGCAACTTATCTTAGTAGTAAATGTCAAACGACAAGTATGTCAAAGTAGTGGAACCGTGATCCCAAGCTAGCATAGACAAATCGCTGTGTTTACACCGGCAGACGCAAACCACTTCCGGCGGAAATGAATTGCATATGTGTAGAGTTATGGCAGCCCCCTGATTTTGGCGCGTAAACTTGTGTATAGCTCTTGGCCAGTAGTGTGCATTCAATACATTATGTTATGTACTTTGTATGTATTTTAAGAATGTGTATGGTTACTAGTACATTGTGTAATGCCGAGGGAAGCTGTGGTGCAAAAGAGAAAGGCAATTTGTTGTCCTATGGTCTTTTGCAGGAGAGAAATAAATGACAAAACCCACTGAGTTGTGCCTGTTCATGCCCTGAACACATCTGTTACATGTGTGACAGACAAAAACAAATATACAAAGCTTCAAATAGACTCTAAGATAATGTTACAACTAGAGAGGGTACAATTTCTGGGGAAATTGTAGGGTGTGCTTGCTTGCGTCGGTTGCAGGTGGGTCCGTTTTCCCATCTAGTGATATTTTCAAGCATTTAGCCTACTCATATTGCATAATTTATTAAAAACACCCTTTGAAACAAGAAACCCCCTTGAAACAAGCTACTGTAACAACGTTGTCACTGGCAGTATTTCAGATGGAATTGCGATTCAAATAGTACCGTCTGCTAACTGAAAATAAGCCCCCCAAAACGTAAATAAGTTTGCTATCAATTTAGGGGGACATGGCTAATTCAAAAGCAGTTTGCTAGAGGCAAGCTAGCTGCTGTTGCTATCCCGGTTTACTAATTGTTTGAAAGCGCCGGAAATTAGAATGTTTCTGTTGTAAGGGATAATTATGGTGGCCGACATGTGCAAACACGCTACAAATAGACAAAGTACAAGCAAATTGACAATACACAAACAAATTAAGAAAACATGTATATGACCACTGTTACGCATGTAGGTCTCCCCTGTATGCGTTTGTGGTTTCTCCCTTGTGATTCTGCCAGGTGTTCCCTATGTGCCTGATTGTGCTCCTTGGTGTTCCCACCTTGCCTGACCGTGGAGGAACCAATCAGCGGACGCCCGTTGCCTTACTTCTCCTGGTATGAAAGCCCAGCCGGTTGGATCCCCAACAGAGACTCTTTAGCTTTTCCATTTGACACACCACAACACGTCGTACATGCATGCATACACCTCATTTTGTTCGCACATTGACACAGGTACATACATAGTACGGTTTCATGTGAGGTTCTTGTGAGTATGTACTGCTGTGGGGGCAGTTGTTTTCTGTTTACTGTTTAAGTCTCTGTATAACTGTGTTTTGTCGATTCCTATGTCCCTGGGAGAAGGGGGGGTTTCATAGCCAGCCGCCCATGGGCATACACCACCCGTAGAGGATACTGTCTATGCACACTAGAGAGAACTGAGCGGACCACCCTCTGTATTTTTTAGTTGGTTTGTTAGCCTATAGGACTTGAGGCAGGCAAGGTCAGTCAGGGGTGTTTTGTGATATTCTTTCATTTCTTGGGTCCGGCTCAGCCCCTTCTCCCTAACCCCTTCACCGTGTGTTTGTATTAAACATTTAAGTTTGACTGTGGCTTTGGTTGTCTGCGTCGTTGGTTGTCCCTCACTGTGCCTTACACTGCACCAAACTGCATGAGATTGATGTTACGGGTCTCTGTGCCGCCTACCCTAGGCCGCTAGAGCCACAGGGGCCGTAACACACACATGCGCAGCATTCAGCAAACGCGCTGCAAATATAGAAACGAGCTGCAAATACACACAACACAACCAAATACATAAACACGCTGCAAATATAGAAACGCGCTGCAAAAGGAAAACACGCAAACCCCGAAAACAAATGCAAACAGAAAAACGCTGCATCCAGATAACACAACAGAAGTGCTCCGCCCTTACGGAAGGAAAATATATTGCAGTATATTGGAAAATATCATGTGATATATTAGGCAATATATGTCCATATATGGGATGTAATATTTATATTGTACGGAAATACATGGGATAATATATTGATATTGAAATATATAACTAATATATTATAAACTATAATATATATTCATGTAATATATTGCAATATATTGCAGAATACAGCAATGATTGCCGTTTTCCATATATTGCAACATATTCAACATGAATATATAATATATGTGTTTATATATCCCAAAATATATGCAATTTTATATCTATAAATACTACCATAATGTATTCTGATTTATATGGGAAAATGTATTGGTAATATATGTAAAGGTATAGTGTCACATGTATGTTTAATATATGGTAGAATATATTTGAATTATATGTAAAAAAAATATAGCTGCAAGCAGCAATGGGGAATTCCTCCTTCAAAATGGCAAAATATTGTGAAATTGACATAATAGATAGTTACACCGGGATTACCCAGAAAACCATAAACTGTTTTGTAAAAAAAAAAATGCCTATGTCTGGAGTTGAACCTGGAACCCTTCCTTTACCAGCACAACCTCTCATCTAATTGAGCCATTCCAAGATCTAGACTATGCAGTGTTCAGTTACTGAATAATAAAATAAGACGTTTCTCCTATGGCAATCATAGTCACATTTGGTCCAAGCTCAAACAGCTCAAATTCAGTCATATTTTCACATATTAAGGTGAAACTTTGCAGGGTACATCAGGCGGAAGTCACCTTAAAGCCTATTCCTGACGGGGGAATCCTAATTATATGGAAAGATATACATGAAATAAATGTACAGATATGTGTTCAATATATTGTGGAATACATTTTAAATATAGGTCAAATTACATGGAAAAATATTTAAAATATATAATGACAATGATCGCTTCCAGCAAACTTCTTTTGAATTAGCCATTTCCCCCTAAATAAATGTCAATCTTACGGTATTTATATTTTTGGGGGTACATTTTCAGTTAGCAGGTGGTACTGCTTGAATCGGGATTCCATTCGCAATACTGCCGTTGACAACCTTCTTAGAATACCTTCTAGATGGCTGAGCGGTTAGGGAATCAGGCTATTAATCAGAAGGTTGCCGGTTCGATTCCCGGAACCGCAAAAATGAAGCTGTTTCCTTGGGCAAGGCAATTCACCCTATTTGCCTCGGGGTATGTCCCTGTACTTACTGTAACTTAAAGGTAAAGGCTAAAGGACTAAATGTAAATATCACCTGTACATGTCTGTACATTGTATGGGCCTGTTCTCATTTATATACACATGCATTGTACAATATATCTTTCCATATAATTTTACATATATTTAAAATACATTCTACCATATATGAAGCATACATGTGACACTATATCTTTAGATATATAACCCATACATGTTCCCATATAAAGCGGGATATAAATTGCATATATTTTGGTATATATAACCACATATATTATATATTAATGTTCCATATATTGCAATAAATGGAAAATGGTAATCATTGCTGTATTCTGCAATATATTGCAATATATTACATGAATATATATTATAGTTTATAATATATTCGCAATATATTTATCATCAATATATTATCCCATGTATTTCCATACATTATATATTGGTCAATGTAATGGAAAATAATATATTACAATATATTGAAATGTATTTCAATTTATATTGAAATGTATTTCAAATCATATATTGGTATATATATTTTCTTTCCGTAAGGGCAGGCCAGTGGGAGCGCTACGTAGAAGAGCGTGATTTTAGAACCAGAGAAGGCAGATGAGAAGTTTGTTTTGAATAGGACCAAAATTGAAGTAAAGAGGCAACAAAAAAAGATTAGTATTCATTTTTACATTTTTACATTCACTTTAACAGTTTTTCAAAAACCTTACTTCGATGTTGGTCCAAACTTTTCATATGCTCTCTCTTTCTCTCTCGCTCCATGGGGCCGAAAATCAAGATGTTCCACTTGGTTCTGCCTCTAGAGGCCTGGAAAATTTCCGTTGTGAAAACTGGATGCAGAATTTTTGGTTTACGTGCTTTCGTTTTTGCAACGCGTTTATGTACTGCTGCGTTTTTGGTTTGCGTGCTTTAGTTTTTGCAACGCATATTTGCAGCGTTTTTATGTATTTAGTTGTGTTGTGTGTATTTGCAGCATGTTTGCTGAATGCTGCACATGTGTTGTCAAATGAATGAAGATGTTTTCTTATTTTGCTTGTGTTTTGTCCATGCATGTGTTTTCTTAGTTTGCAGCGCGTTTGCACATGTCGGCCACCGTAGATAATGTATAGAACGCCGGTCATTATCGGGAAAATAAGCCCCGACAGGGCGAAGAGCACCCCGACGCGAAGCGTTGTTTCGCCCTGAAGGGGATTATTTTCCCAATAATGACCGGCGTTCTATACATTATCCCGCTTATTACACGGCTACTTGTTACCATTCATATTGTTGATCAGCAGAGAAATAGTTCGCCAAAGACGTTGAACTTCATAGACTCTGAACATTCTTTAGGCTTCAAATCAGCTGATGTCGCTAAGCAACAGAGTACGCTGGGGTTGAAAAGTTACCGGACTAATTGCGGAGTGCTACGAAAGACGTGAATCCGAGGCAAAAAGGCCACTTCCCTTGACAGCGGTCAAATATGAAAAGTAACGGTCAAACATGAGAGGGAAGCCCCATTCAATGAATGGAGCATTCTACAGCATTAAGAACAGCCATGTAATAAGACATAATAAAGTTTAGCCATAGCTGTGGCAAGACAGTACTGTAGCTTACTACTACACACTGCCAGTGGCAGTGGGCGAGCCGAGTCTGCTTTGCTAACGTCAAAACAAGACGCGGTCTTACTCAAATTCCACGTTTTACAGAAATAACAAAAATATGCTGACCCGCTGGCTGTCTTCACAATCGCCATATCTTTTAAACACTGCTCTCCATTTGGATGTAGAATTGCTCTGGTACAAAATTAAGAAAATACTCATCAGACGCAGATCGACAACACTGTTGTCACTGCCGCAATCATCAATGGAGGCTGACGGGGCTCTCACGTAGCAAACAAATCAAAGTTTTACAGCAACCTACATTAAAATCTCACCACCTGGCTGTCTTTACAATAGTCATATCGTCATAAAATGTCCCTCTTTCAGTTTTTTCGTGTAAAATTGAAGTATAAAATTAGCTACGAAAATACTACTATGACGCTTTCTAGCATGGCTGCCGCCTAAAAGACTAGGCGGTCTCACGGGCGACCCGCACTCGCTCAAATTTCAAAGACTTAAAAACCCAAATTAAAAAATCCGAGATTGCAGTTCCACTCGAATTCGCTTTCTCAACAAAGCCAAATGGTTGGGATTTTGTTGTTGCTAACGTGTGTTGACGTGGTGACGTAGCTAGCACAGATTACCGTTCATCGACTAAAGGCACTTTGTTGCCACAAAAACGTTGTAACCTCCTAAACTGTGCAACGGAACGTAAATCCCAATACAAGTAACTCAATCGAGACAAGACAAACATTTTGACACAGGGATTTTGTATGTAGTCCAAATATTGACAAAGTTTTAGGGGGGCAAAAAGAATAATAATAATATATATGTGAGATAACAAATGTTGAGCCCTTGCCGAAGGCAAAGCACACCCAATAATAAAAATAATATTGTTTCTTCAACTCAAAATATCTGACTTAACTGCCACTAGCTGTTTCTGCTTCTCTATCATATTGTGTGATTAGCTATGACGTGATGATCTGGCAATGTAGAACAGAAGACAGATTACAAATATCATATTTTGATTGAAAGTTATGTCACTATTCTAGTGACTAGTGGAAACATTTGGGAAACCGGAATTTCCCTCCCCCAAAATTAGCTAGTGCTATGGCTGGATACTCCTCTCAACAACTAGAAAACGTCTGACTGTCTTCCACAATCGACCGAATTGGTCAAACAAGGCACGTACATTTAGCTAATAGTTTACATAATCTAGCTAGTTCGCGATGTTTTTCAAAATTTCACAGAAATCTGCTCAAATCGAGGCTGAACAGTGCTACTACTGTCATAGCTGCCTATCAAAAACGGCCAAGCCGGACACGTACTTCTTTGCTCAAATAACTCACGTCACTCCCACAAACAAGTTCTTCGTAAGTAAAAAGTTTGGACTTTTAATCGACAATATTGACAACACGTATTAAGAAACTTGTCTTTACTCATAATATTGTCTCCAACTTCAATTCGAAGCTGTAAATCTAACACAGTAGGCAATCTCCCATGGTCTCCGCTCTGGCTCTGCCTCAGAAAACAATGGCTGCCGTTACTGACGATAAATTTATTTTCCCCTGCCAGTAACCCCTTAACCAATTATATGTACTTTGAGCTTAAGTTTTCATGAGTATCATGAGTGGCAGTTTTCAGAAATAAAATCAGTGATTGGACGGCAAATATATTAAGGCGGGAACCATGGGCATTTTAATGCTTATATTTGAACGGTCCGGCAGGAAAGGGTTGAAAGGAAAGGCCACTATGAATATTTAAATACGCCGAAACATGTGGCCTGTATCATAGCTACATGTATGACCTTTGCAGCAAAAAGAAAACGTGGGAAAATCAGTTCGGTATTCAGAGCGGTATGATTAATTAAATGCACTGACAGCTCATTGCCCCAACCAAACAGATTACACTGAGTGGAGCGATCGGATCTTTCCAAGATGGCGGCCCCACATCCATACCTGTCAACATTGGAGTACCAAAATCCGGGAGATTTTACTTTGGGGGGAGGGGGGGGGGGGGGACTTAATATAATGGGACTTATACATGTTTTCTTTTTATTAATCTTTATTGTAACATTGTGCCATTTTCAGTTCACTCTGTAACACGGTGTCTGACTCCGTTTATCCCATAGTTACAAAGCTCAAAATCGCCTGTTTGCCCTTGTGGGCCTCCGCAGCGCGACTGTGCCGTTGTGATTTCATATGCTGCAGAACATCATTTTTCCCACCGTGTGCGATATCGGCGTGACACACTTTGCAGAAGGCGTAGGAATTGTCGATCCGGCTTGCTGATTAGACATTAAATTCCTCCGGCCATGTAGCCTACTGTCGGGGACGGACTGGGAGTAAAAATAGGCTCTGGACTTTGATCCAGACCGGCCCACCAGAACCGGCCCCGTATACGCCACCACAGCGAGCGCCCTGCTAATGCACGCAACTTCTGTGCCTGATGTGATGCTAGTTATAGGGACTTCCACGCTTAATGCGAGCGCAAATTTTTTGTGGCTGATTTGAGCAAAAAAGTTTTTGAGGCTTTATGTAAAACAAACAGCCGCCTTTTCAATTAGTAAAACATTGTCCAGTGAAGGTAATTACGTTTACGTTTCTTGGCCTGGTTTTCCATCTTTATATTGTCTCCACTAGCTAGCTTTCGATCTGTCAGTGTCACTGTTGTGTGCATAGACGTTCATTTGGAATAGACCAACCGTCCTGGGGGAAAGGGGGGCCGGCCAACAGTGTTGCTGGCCAACCGTGTCGCTCAATCTTCTGCCGAAATGTTATTAGTAGTAAAAAAATATTTAAGGCAAGCGAATTATAAGGCAACCAGAAATGCTTCAGCCCATCAGGAATTCTCCAGGTGCTCCCAATGGCCAGTCCGCTACTGTGTAGCCTACTGTTAATTTGCAGCTAAATATTTTTTTTTTTGCCGTAGCACCACCTGAGACTTTTGCCGTTTCTACAAGTGATTCTGCATCAAAAATCCACCGTGTATTTTTTTAATTCTCCCGCCTACCTGCGGAGATATCAACAGCGCAACTGGGTTGTAGGTTGCGGCACAGAATCTAGTTAATATAGACGGGCTCTGGTTGCTGTCACAAATGGGTTGAAAATTGTATTATAGCCTAGGCCTATGTATTATGTGAGTAGGATGCGTTTCATACAAGATCTGGCAACTGGACAACATTGAAATAATATACTGATGTGAATATTTATATAACGAGGTTTGGCCATACAAATTATGGGAGTTTCATGGGAGAAATGACAAAACGGGAGGGGGGCGGGAGATGGGTGTGAAATACGGGAGACTGGGTAAAATGGTTCTGGCCAATAATGCAATACAGCTCAGAGAAATCCAAGCCAACATTATTGGCGACCATGCCATTTTCCATGATGTCAATCAGGTCTCTCTTTCTACACTGGCATGCATCCTGACTAAAAATCAGGTTGTGATGAAACAGATTTATCGAGTGCCTTTTGAGCGTAACTCAGAGAAGGTCAAACAGCTGCGAGTATGTGGAGGTGTGTATTGTTCACTTTAGCACTCTGATGTTGCATAACCATGCATAATAAATTCGGTATTGGTAAATGGAGTAGGCTATATGGCTGATACTTTTTTGGGCTGTGCCATTTAGGGAAACTGATTCAACCACCTAGACCATGTATTTTCTGAAAGCTTACATCCTAAGGATGTGATCTGTGGAAAAGACTACATGTTTGAACACACATTTGATCATTTCTGAACTGTCCAGTCATGCTTTAGGGAGATGCTTTTTTTTACATAATTATTAGGCTACTAAACCTATACCAATTGTGAATTTTATATGCTGATAACATGATTTACATCTCAGAAATCTTCATATGAAAAATCTACATTAAGCTTATTATTATCAATATGAAAGAATGCTCAATGCATCTCCATGTCTCCTGATATAGGTGGTAGAGTGAGTCAGAGGCAGGGGCAGCATGCAGGGGCAGTGGAGGCAGCTCTGTTGCTGAGGTGAGTGCTGAAAGGTGACAGGTAGTTGAAGATGTCCCATTGCTTATTGGGAAGTTTAGTTTTCAAAATATTTTAATGTCCAGCCCCTCAGTATATGTATTACAACTATGGTAAATTGTTGTGGTAAGTGCACCAGAATGCAGGAAATTGCATCTACATCTTTAAAAAATGTCTAGGTGACAAACCCCCAGACCCCCCGCATAATGTCCCCCCCCCACTCTCAAAATGCTGCTGACGCCCATGGCTACAGTACTGTCTTCAATGCCACACATCAGAATCATAATCAGAATGGGATTTATTCGCCATGAAAGTTTGCACAGACAAGGAATTTGCTTTGGCAGGAAGGTGCATACAGTAACCATATAGGAATCTTAAATTTAAATATGTGGTCTAACTATACTAAGGATACATAAACTAGCAATACTAAGTGGAATACAATTAAAATAAAATATACAATAAGTAAAATATAAGTTGCCAATTTACAATATAAAATACAAATATTACAGGAATTGAGTGTAGTGCAAAATGTAAATAGTTTTGAAAGACATTCAGTCAGTGTGAGCTTTGCCTTGTTGAGGAGGCCAACAGCGGAAGGGAAGAAACTGTTTGTATGGCGTGAGGTTTTGGTCCTGATGGACCGCAGCCTTCTGCCAGAGGGGAGTGACTGAAACAGGGAATGTCCAGGGTGGGAGGAGTCAGCCACAATCTTCTTCGCACGTCTCAGGGTCCTCGAGGTGTGCAGGTCCTCGAGGGAAGGCAGATTGCAGCCAATCACCTTCTCTGCAGTGCGGATGATACGCTGCAGCCTGCTCTTGTCCTTGGCAGTGGCAGCAGCGTACCAGATAGTGATGGAGGTGAGGATGGACTCAATGATGGCTGGGTAGAAGTGCACCATCATTGTCTTTGGCAGGTTGAATTTCTTCAAATGCCGCAGGAAGTACATCCTCTGTTGTGCTTTCTTGGTGAGGGAGCTAATGTTCAGTTCCCACTTGAGGTCCTGGGAGAGGATAGTGCCCAGGAAGCGGAAGGACTCCACAGTGTTGACTGGGGAGTCACACAGGGTGATGGGGGTGAGTGGGGCTGTGTTCTCCCTGAAGTCCACAACCATCTCCACTGTCTTGAGAGCATTGAGCTCTAGGTTGTTCTGGCTGCACCAGGTTACCAGGTTGTCTGCTTCCCACCTATAATCAGACTCGTCTCCACCAGAGATGAGCCCAATGAGGAGAAAATAAGCCCCTTCAGGGCAAAACAAAACCCCTCCGCTTCTCGTCGGGGTGCTGTTCGCCCTGTCGGGGCTTATTTTCCCGATAATGACCGGCGTTCTATACATTATCCCTTACAAAAGAAACATTCTCATTTCCGGCGCTTTCAAACAATCAGTGAAGTGTGGATAGCAACAGCAGCTAGCTTGCCTCTAGCAAACTGCTTTTGAATTAGCCATGTCCCTCTAAATTAATATCGAACTTATTTACGTTTTGTGGGGCTTATTTTCAGTTAGCAGACGGTACTATTTGAATCGCAATTCCATCTGAAATACTGCCAGTGACAACGTTGTTACAGTAGCTTGTTTCAAAGGGGGTTCCTTGTTTCAAAGGGTGTTCTTAATGAATTATGCAATATGAGTAGGCTAAATGCTTGAAAATATCACTAGAAGGGAAAAAAGATCTTTCTGAGCACAAAATGGTGGAGTACCACAAATATGTTTCAGTGTTTCTCAAACTCGCGGACCATCTAACTAAATAGGAGGCTATATCCCCGGAACAACAGGCCTCCAGACCTGGCGCCATACAATTGTTAGCAGCACATGATTTTCTAACGGATAATGTAGGCTATTCCGCTAATTATTAGCCTGGCTGCAAGCCCAACTTATCCCCGCCCACAAAAAAATGTGGTTGGGAAGTTGGGTCTGGAGTAGCTCGTTTGCGGAAAAACTATATCCGAACAGCTGTTCGGACCAATCAAATTGTCAGGGCGGGCTTTATACGATGATGGACAGATGATCAACAGTAATCAACAACGTCACCAAAGAGCGCTTGGGTTGAATTCGTGTTCAACAAACAACATATTACGTTGCTCTGATTGGTTGTAGTTCTATCCAATTGAGCGAAGAGGCATTTGTTTTACGAGTTTGGTTGGAACACGCCCCATAGTCACAGCCCAACGGAGAGTTATCAGACTCATATTCTGACAAGAATCATGAGTATGACAACATCAGGCTAGCTGATTACAATATCAATATAATATCAAATTCACGTGATCGAGCGATGTTTAAAATGCGTCATTCCGTTAATAGAACACCGTATCAAAGTTATTTTTTGCAAAGCCAATCTAGCGCTCCGTAAACCAATAGGTGCGTTCGACATCGGCTGCATGTAACGATCAGCGAGAGTTGCCGCTTGCAGTCGGGGAGGAGTTATAAACGGCTCTGTAAAGTCGGAAAATGTGTCATTTTATGTATTGGGCTATGATGAACTATTTCTCCAATCTGTAGGTTGCAGCCGGCTGCGGCGCTGCATGGAGTCGAATACACCTAATGTCTGATCACGAGATGTTCCCTGCACCACGCAACTTAGTTTCTAGATGTAGACGGCCGGTTACAGAGGACAGAGGTCCCGTCCACACACTAGCCTGAGTAAATTAAAAAACTGTATGATGTCTGCGTTTGCACCTCCCGTTCACACTAATACGGCGTATTCGGACACTGAAATCTGAGCTTTTCGAATACGCTCTCCTAGCCGGAGACATTTGAAAATGCCGGGTTCTCGTAGTAGAGTGGACGGGGTCCACAGAGCTTTTCAGATACGATGACGTTCAGTTGCTATGGCATTGGGGGTAGCTTTCGCTCTAGCTAGAATGAGCGGCCCCATTATCGTCCACTGCAACTCTGCAACGTTCGGGGCCCTATTATCGTCCACAACCGTTTCTTCCGTTAATTTCTTAAAGAAGATATGCAGCAGCAACAAAATAAAGTAACTCGTCGATATGTACACTTTATATTGCTGCACACCAAAATACAGCTTCGTACTTTGAGATTTGAGTATGTAAATATTCTCTCAATCCGTATGTGTAGCTACCTTCCGCAGCGTCAAACTGACATTTCTCCATTGAAAGTGGTTGGGTGGACGATATGGGACCCCTGGCTAACTGCTAAAATCAGGAAAGTAACATTTCTAGGCATATCCTGATTGGATTTCAAAACCGGAATGTTATAATATAGGTGTGTATCTATATATTAAAGTACAATGCCGTGACATAATGTTTGGAATTTGTAATATAACGACACTTTGGTAACATTTCTAACGAGTGTCGAGAGCTAGGTGGACGATAATGGGACCCCTTATCCTATTATGTCAAGATGAACATGGAAGGTGAAAGAAATATGCTGCTCCATCTCTATAATTTATTTACCAGTTTAGTTAGTGTATTTCAGGTAACCCTACAAGTATTATAGCCAACGCGTTACTCCTACGCAGAAGGCGAGTGTTGTAGGCCACTCGGTGTGCCTGAACGATAAGGCAGAGAAGACGGTTTAAACCAAACCTAGATCGGCGATTCTGGGTGAGCCCTGGCTGAACAGCTAGCTGGTGGGACAATTTTAAAACACCAAATAGTATTGCCAGAGGAGTATGAAAACAGGGCACCGTGGCGGGAGGGAGGGGCAGGAGTGGCGTAACCATGACAACGATTGTCATGTACCCGTGTGGACGGCAAACATTTGGAAAACGATATGAAAACGCTAGTGTGGACGGTGATCCTTAGTTTTTTTATTGATTGTATAGAGTTTTATTCACATCCATTCTGCAAGTACAATGCATTGTGAGAATCAAATTTGATTAGGTTAAAATCAACAAATAATCGTGATAATTAATCGTGATCTCAATATTGATCATGATGATCATTTTGGCCATAATCGTGCAGCCCTAATTTCCGCTAAGAAAAAAATTAAAGTTTTGAGACTGCTTAACGATCCGAGTGTTAATCAAGCACGGAGCCAGACGTTGTAAATATTCTAGCCCAAACCTAGGACATATGGGTTTGATGTGATGCAGATAGGGATTTCCACACAAAATGTTTGGCCATTATTTGAGCGCAAAATACTTTTGGGAGATTTATGGAAAATAAACAGACGTTTTTCAATTGGTAAAATCTTGTCTAGTGATGCCATCACTCCGGCCCTGCTCCCATCCATCCTCCCTGACGCGTATCATTACGGTTGGGCCGCCTGGCCCAGCAATCGGTAGCCTATCTGAGAAAACGTTTTACAAAAGACGGGCTTTGGACCCAACCAACTCTATTTGGGAGGGGAGAACTCCCAATGGTACAACCAGAGAGGCTCTGGTACAACCCATGCAGAGGCTGCGATGTCAGAATGCGGAACCATTTTAATAGGCTACTACTGACTGTGTTTTCTTCGTTCTGAGTTGGATGTTAGAAAAGTCGCAATAATTTACTTGTGGTCGTTGAGGACCACTACAGGGGCAGTGGCGGACCACCAGTGGGCCGCGGACCACACTTTGAGAACGACTGATATGTTTCTTAAGGATGCTGGGTCTGTTATCATATTAGGTGTCACATTTTAAGTCCTCTTGTTATCTGATCCTTTTTTCAGTGCTATTGAAACATTAAACACCATTTGATGTTTAATGTTTCAGTATATATACTGTGCATAAAATATAAAATATGTACTTTTGGCAAATTGTCCATCAGCATTAAGTATCCGTGCATTCAAATATCTGGACAATGTTATTTTTTCCTTTCGATCATCATGAAAAGTTGGACCTCCGCTAGAATACAAAACTGGAAAACACTTAATTTGCTTTGCATGCTTCATTTGCTTTGTCCGTTAATAATCTTACAGGACTATTACCTTCACCAGGAGCAATAGACATAATGCTGTCAAAATGCTGATCCAAAACTTCAGAGGCAATGTCAACAGGCTTTAATGATGTGTCTGAAAAGAGGCCACCTAGGTCTTTAATGTATGTAAAATCATCCTGTTTCTTGATTTTCGTCAATATCATCTGTTTCATTCTGCTGTGTTAAATCATGCTCATCCATGACATCTGAATCATCTCCTGCATCTGTCTGATTCAAACGATTTTCCCAGGCCTCATTAAATTGCACATCTTTGTAACACTTAGTAAACTTAAGCAGGTACATAAGAGCATTTCTAATATGGTCTGTATGTGAGTTTACGTTTCAGTTTGATTTTTATCATCTTGTCATCACACTGATTGGAAGAAGATTTGTGACATCATTGGTATGTACTGGTACACATACAACAGGTCCATGACAACCATTTTGTTTCCCACGAGGCAGGTAGAGCAATTTCATGATAGGAATATTTTTAGCAATCTGATGATGCTCTAGAAAATTCAAACATTTTAGCAAATGTTACTGAGCTGTAGAGTAGAGGCATGTCACAGTATACAGATTGACTAGATGAAGCACCAATAACCTTTGTTATATTTGCTTTAGGTTTACCTTTCAGCACCAAGCTGTATGGTTGAGGTGTGTCACAGGTTGATGAAGCACTAGTTCTCAAAGTTACCTTCACACCAGTGACCTCAAATTGCATTCTTCCAGCACTTAATGATGCAGCAAGGTTAACAACACGTGTACACCATTTGAAGGTCGTCATAATAAGCCACAATGCTTGTTCCTGTACCAAATTCCCACACACCATGGCCATTGCACTGATGAGAGTCCACAACTGCAAACCAAGAACCTTGTCTTATAACTGCACAGATATTTTCCTTCAAATTAAGCAAACATGCATTACAATGGAGAAGCGCTCTCTGGAATGCTTCATCGAGAGACATGGATACCTTTTGCAGGGCCTAATCATATACCTCTATAGACCAATTATCACCCTACGTCACACAACTGTCAAGCAGTCTCAACTGCGCATGTGGGTTGCAAAAGACGAACTTCTCCCCGTTCTATTATTCTTGAAGTGTCGTTCAGATCATCATATATCTCTGGCCACTGGATTGCAGGGCTTGATATTAACTTTTTGAGGCTCTTGGCCTTTGGACAAATACATTTACGTTCACTTGTCTATGCACAAAAGTCACTTGACCCCGATACCCTTAAATAGCCTGTCCAAGTGATCGGGCAAAACTAGCCTGGCTAACGGAGGTCGCTTTCTCAGGCAAATGACGAATGAAACATACAGGTTAAAGAAATCCGAGATTCTGGCTATCTTCACCAGACTCGTATCTACATTAGGCAGTCCTCCCTGACGTTTCTGGTGTAGAATGGAGTGAAATACAACATTGTGCACACTGCCAGTAAGCGAGTCTGACTGAGGCTAACGTCAAAACAGTGTAACTGGGATGTAGTCTCACTCAGATTGCCAGTTCAAACAAATAAGAAAAATAATCGGACCAGCTGACTAAAAGCAGAATTCCCATATCTCTTGAAAGACTTTTTAAATGTAGAATTGACTGTAAAAGTGTAAAATTATGAACTTTATAACATGACGTGAAGACATGGTTGCCGCTCGACTATGCGGTCTGTACGGGGCGACATTCTCACTCAAATTTCAAGATTTTTGTGACCCAAATCAAAATTCTGATGCGACAGATCATTGGGTAATCGCTTTCTCTCCTAGAGGAATGTCATCCTCGACACTTTTGGTCTTTTTAAATCTAACTATTTGTATTATCCGTGTGGTCCTTTTGCCAAAAAAGGTTTAAAATGCTATCCTTTCCCAGTTTTCTGCAGCCACGTTGCGTGCGCATCCCAATTGTTTACAAACAAATAATTGGTCTATTCCAACATAACCACAGTATGACTCACCATACTTAATTGAAAAGTCTGTGTTACAGAATGTGTGCACTTTGGGCAATTCAGCAATAGCAATGTAACCTTGGCCAGTTGGGTATTTAATCTTTCCATGAGGTCTCATTTTGGTATACAGCTGATCTCCATTTTCAGCACAGCATCCAGCCAATACATTCTTTAACTCACTCGAAATAAACTGTTCACTTCACACTGCCTGTTTCTATTGTAACCAAAGCGCCTGTCACCCTGATGAAAAGAACCTCTTATGACATTTACCTGTGGAAAGTCAGTTACATGAACAGAATTATTAACATCAATGTCAGAGATTTTACCAACACATTTGCCAGGGTTCAGACCAGGGTTCAGGCCAGAGTTAAATCCAAATTGGCAACCAGAGTTCATCTTTTTTTTTTTCAAAGGAGAAACAACCTCATCAGTCATGTTTTATAACATCTTTAGTTTAACCCTTGTGCTGCCTTCGGGTCATATGACCTGACTACAAAATGCCTTGATTGCCTGCCATCTGCAGCGAATGTTTTGGCAGCTGTGAAAACGGCTGCAGGATGAGAAAATACACCATATTAGTTGATATATTTGAATAAAAAAAACATTTTACAATTTTAGACTACAGTGAATATTTGTAAAGTTGTAGACGTTATAATTTAAAAAAAATATTACTTTGGAGGCCTACGTCTTTACCAATATTCACCCTACATAAAACCTATGTTGGTAACGAACAGCCATTCCATGTAGAATGAAAATAAACGGATTGATCTGTTGAGCCAGCATGCCCGTAGTTGTTTTGTTTGAGAGAAGAAGACACAGCCTACCGAGAGAGAACCCTCACACTGTAAAAAATTATCGATGCAAAAAGTTTTACAAATGAGGAAATACATGTTTGCTCAACATAATGGTTGTGTCAAAAAAGAAAAATATGTTTGGTCAATGATAGCAGGATTTTCATTACTGAACTACAAAATGTTCATCAAGAGAACATCTATAATTGTGTTCACCAAACTTTTATAATTGCACAGAAAATATTATGTTGGCCGAGCAAGAGGGACCAGCGACAATTGTCTGAGCATGCGCAACGGAGTTCTACTAGGCTTCTGTAATTTTCCTCACAAGTCACAACATCGTTTGAAGTGGTGAGTGGTTCAAAGATAGCTCCCTGTGTTTGTGCTACGAGGTAATCAGCAAATATAGGTAAAAAATATATCAATTGTCGATTGTATATATCAATTTCAACAAAGTTTGAAATACCTATATTGTCAGTACCTGCAGCGATGAGCAGTGCTGGCAAATCAAATTTTTTACTATTACAGCTTAGCATTCCTTTCCAACTGGCACGTGGTTAACGTTGGTCCTAATGGTTAGGTAGTGCTACATTGCATGGCATGTGTGAAGGAATGATAACTATACTGCTAATCAATGCTGCTATACCAATCACCACCGTATATACATATATACACAAATATTACGTAATGCTTTATACCAAAACATGTATCCATTTGTGATCAATTGATTTAATAAAGAACATATGAGATCATGCAACAGGATGCTTTCTGTGCAAGTAAGGTTGTGCTGAAATGTATCTGTGTAAAGTAAGATCATGCTAAATTGTAACTTCGGTGTGTGGGCAAGAATTCCGATGTCAGGCAAACTGTTTTGGGAGGCGAGTTTGTGATGCTCAGGGACCGCAGTGAGCACAATAGGGCCTCTCAGCTCTTGGGAGTAAAAGTGTCAACTTGGGAGATAAGGTAATGTTGGGACAGTAACTCTTCTCTGCTAAAGGATGGGCCAGATCAGCCGGTCTGACCACCTTTGGATATACTCTGTTCTGAGGTCACATTCCCTTGAAGACCCTGCCCCTGTCCCCCCTTTCACACTATCCCTCCCCTTGGAGACCCTGCCCCACCTGCATCCCCTTGGAGAACCTGCCCCCCCTCTTTCACACTAGATGATCTACCCCTTCCCTTTGGAGACCCTTCCCCACCTTCCGCCACACATCATCGACCCTGGCCTGGTCTGCCTCACCCCTTCTCCTGGATACACGACCCCCCCTTCCTTGGAGGCGCAGCTCCCATCTCCCTGCACGCCATCAGGACCTTGGGGCGATCTACTCCCTTCCCTTGGATTACCTCAGACCTGTGGGTCCTGTCTGCCCCCCTCCCTGAGTAGACCTGTGGGTCTTCTTCGCCCCCCTCCCTCTCCGAACATCACCAGATCCTTGGACTGCCCACCTTGTGCCACCGTGAACGCCCTGGCCCTGGACATTTAATTGGACTATCACATCCCCACCCTATGGTATTCTGACCAATCACCCATCAAAGGCACTCCCTCTCTGGGGGGTACAAGACCTGTCTCCTGAGGACAGGGAGACAGAACTTGGTATGGGCAGAACTCTCGCTGATCTCTGTCACAACCACTTTCTCAACGAAGGGCCTTCGTTTGTTCTATTCTGAGACTCTGTTTCTGTGAGACTGCTGTTGCATCATCTGATTCATTGTATTAGACTACGAACATCCTGGTGTGTTGTTTTCATTGTGTATCTTGTGATTGCATCATTACTTACATTAAACTACAAGTAACCTGGTCCGATATTTGACCTTGTATTATTCTCCGCTACCCAGCTACACATTCCTTAACACATGTTACCCGTTAGTATTTTTAAAGGTAACATTTTTTATTTTAAAATTCCATTTGCATTCTGGCTTATGATACGTGTGATAATTGACTCTGCTACAGCCAGCTAGTCTTGGTAACTAGTGCTTTGCAATCACATAGTGGCTGATCAGCACGTGTGCCTTCGTGTTAGCAGCTAGTACTCTATAAAGCCTCTTTTTGCAAGAGTGCAATAACATTTCAGTCCAAAAAATAACCAGTATTGCTAATAAACACGAAAACTAATAGCTGCTACTGGAGTTTTAAGCCGTTTAAAATATGTTGACGTAATCAATTTGCCTCACCAAACCCCCTGTACCCAGCTATACTAAGCCTATAAAAGGTGTGATGGCTAGTGCGCCATTGTTAGGTTTAAGAATGCCCTAAAATACGTAAGAATAGTTTAATATGGTTGTTCTCTTCACATAATGAGTTATTGCTGCATTTGGCTTTGTTTGTATTTCAGGGTGTTTTTTCAGGCTTAAAACAAAAGTGCAGTGCTGCTCTTGTAAATGTTTTCATCCTGCTTAAGCAGTAGAACAGGGGTCAGGAACCTTTTTTCTGGCAAGGGCCATTTGGATATTTATAACATCATTCGGGGGCCGTACAGAATTATCAACTTAAATTAGCCTGCTATATTTGGTCAAACAATTAATTAACTCACCCCTAATGTGATGTCTGGAACTGCTTTCACTGGGGGTGCAGTGAACATTTCTGGGGGGTATCATGATTACAAAAAGGGATTGTATTATTTTTTATATTGCTACAATTTGAGACTGCTTATCAATCTGAGTGTTAATCAAGCGGACTTTGTAAACATTCGGGGCTTAGCCCAAACCATGGTAGATTGGGAATTCCACACTTTAAAAAAAATGTGTACGTTGGTACGCGACGCTGCCCACCTCCACGGTCCTCCTGCACATTAAAATAGCGCTGCTGCCCGGCAGCGACCAACAAATAATGCATCTAATAATAGGGTGCCTGCAGTGCCATGGCGGGCCTGACGTTCCCCACCCCTGCAGTACAGGCTTCATCACTGGCAAGCCGGTAAAGGTTCTTTTCCCTCCATTCATCCTGACTGTGTTTGTATTTTTACAATAACAGGGCTTTAAAAACTAATTTATGGAGAGCACATTCTAAGATAGAAAGGTCTGCATGCTCTGACCATGCCAATTTTCAGTGTGAATTATGTAAATTCTCAGATATTTGCAAAACCATGAGCGAGTTCATTGCCATTCCCCAACTTTGATTTTAGCTGCAACAACAGAACTGTCAAAGCTCACAAGTCCAAGAAACACAGAAAACAAACTTTTAATGGCCTCTGCACATCTGTTTGTACAGTAGGCAGTACAGACAATGAGTTTGACAGTCTCAGTTTCAAAAAGTCTTATCAGATCAAGACATTCATGCAGATCCTCATGTGTCAGATTTGGACCTTGAGGAATGTGAGCCAGTGCTTAAACACAAACTTAAGCCCTGGGAAAATATACAACCCCCAGGTCCCCAAAACTATTTAGCCTACGTCATTCCATTTTCATAGACTATCCTATCAATGACTGACAACACACAGGTTATGCATGACAGATATTTTTTTCAAATAGTTCACCTATTTTAACTAAGTTTCATGTCTCCCATTCCAACCATCTAGCGCCACCAATGGGTCAAAGTTGAAGGTGTGTTTACACATGTTACTTTTGAACCATATGCCCCATTGTCCAAAATGAGGTATCGTTGGATTCCCTGGATCAAGACGAGTTCAACGCACTCTATGACATCATACCCAGTTCTATAGATTCTCCGCCATTTTGAATGTAAAGGAAAAGCGTTTTTTCGCTACTCCTCCTACAATTCTTGTCGAATCTTCTTCAAAATTGCCACAGATGATCTTCAGACCAAGCCTCACAAAAATTATCCCCTGGAGCTTTGATTTTCGCAACCGTTTGTTATATACAGCCACATCAAATTGATGTGGCTTAATTGATGTGGCCGCCATTTTGAATATAACGTTTTTTCGCTACCTCTCCTATAAGGTTTGTCCAATCTTCACCAAATTTGGCACAGATCATCTTCAGACCAAGCCACACAAAAGAAATCACATGTTTTTTAGACTTTCTACACTCGACTGGAACAGCCAATCAAAGTCATCAGCCAATCAAAATCGTCAACCAAGCCACCATAAAAGAAGTGAGGTCATATCTCAGCACCTCTTTACTGCATTGACAACAAATTTGGTATAGGGACGAGGGACCCTGTTCTAAAGAAGTCCAAAATAGGTCATGCCATTTCACCTCTAGGTGGCGCTGCAATAGGCAAACATTTTCAGACCAAGCCTCACAAAAGACATCACATGGCGTTTTGATTTCTGCAACCGTTTGTTAGTTACAGCCAATCAAATTGAGCAACTGATCTGGAAAAAGGAAGTGAGGTAATATCTTAGCCAAGCTTTGATGCATTGACTCCAAACTTGGTGTATGGACTCAAGGCCCTCTTATTAAGAGGTTTGAGACAGGTAGTGTCATTTGACCTCTAGGGGGCATTACAATAGGTAGGATTGTGTTTTGACCAATAACTGTTGATTTGTTTGGCGTATTTAAGCAATTCCTATGTCTCGTGATATCTTAGGAGATCCCGCGTCTGATGCATGTTAACGCGTGATACCAGACGAATTGATGAGGCCGCCATTTTGAATGAATGAATAAAACTTTTTTCCTTACTCCTACACAATGTATCCAATATTCACCAGATTTGGCACAGATTATCTTCAGACCACAATCACCTTGCCATGTAAAAATATGACTGAATTACAGCTGTTTAAACTCGGGCCAAATCTGACCATGCGTGCCACAGGAGAAACGGCTTCCTTTTTGTATTCAGTAACTGTACACAGCAATTCCCAGTGCTGATAATGGCTCACTGGGATAGACTGGCTCCGTTGAAGTGCAAGGTCGTAGGTTCGAATCCAGGCAAAGTCTCAGGCATGTCATGATACTGGTTTATCTGTTTAGTGAAGCCAGGTATGTGACAGTAGCTGTCGAGCAGTATAATCATAATGGCCACGATAATGTTTCATTCTCAGGGGATTTATACTCATGAAGAATCCGATTTATTGTGCTTTGTAGATATAGTGAATCTACATCTAGCCAGTGCATCGGATTTCTTGCATCATAACTTCTGAACAGATTTGTCATAAATCACAAGATTGGTCTCTTCTGATTCTACGTGGCATACCAAGTCGAAATATATCACATTGTCCCGTGTCCACCATTTTGGGCGTCGGCCATTTGGAATTTTCATAAAAACATACTTTTTTGAACTCCTCGTTTGCCGTTGCTCCTATTTTCATGGACATGTAATCAAATCATTTTCAGACTACAATCACCTCGATTTGTCAAAATATGACTGAATTACAACTTTTTATACTTGGTTCAATCTGACAACGCTTCCCACAGGAAAAACGGCTTACTTTTTTTTACATAGTAACTGAACACAGTAATTCCTTGCACTGAGAATAGCTCACTGGGATAAGACGGGTTCCTCTGAAGTGTAAGGTCATAGGTTCGAATCCAGCCAAAGTCATCACGCATGTCATGATACTTGTTTATCTGTTTAGTGAAGCCAGGTATGCCACAGTAGCTGTCTAACAGTATAATCATAATGGTAATGATAATGTTTCAATCTCAGGAGATCTATACTCAAGAAGAGTCAGATTTATTGTGCTTTACAGATATGTGTCCTCTAACCTCTAGGGGGGCGATTCCATGTCTGACACATGTTAACTTGTGATACCAGCCAAATTGATGCCGCCATTTTCATTAATTAATAAAACGTTTTTGTCCTACTCAAAATGTATCAAATATTCACCAACTTTTACACAGATTATCTTCAGACCACAATCACATTGACATATCAAAATAGGACTGAATTACAGCTGTTTAAACTTGGGACAAATCTGACAACCGCTTGCCACAGGAAAAATTCTTTATATTTTTACGCAGTCACTGAAAGCTGATTTCCAGCACTGAGAATAGCTCACTAGGATAAATTGGTGTCCTGGCAACGTCAGAGGTTCAAATCCAGCCAAAGCTGACAAGCTTGTCATGTCTCCGATTCTCTGTTTAGCGAGACTATAAGCCACTGCAAAGAAAGCCAGGTAAACCGCAGTCACTAGATGTCGAAAGTTTCTTCTGGGTCATCTGACCTGCTTGGCTACCACATTGCTGCTTGCAGCTATATTTTATAATTACAATTGTAAATTGTCTCAGAAGATAGCCTAATGTTAGAGGGGTAAAATTAGAGAGTGGTATCTTTCGGTATAGCGTGTAGCGTGGTTGCAGTCAACAGCTGTTTACTTGTGTCAACTAACAAACCTTTGGGTGCAACCCGCCTTACCAAAGTTTTGGTTTAGCACCCTTACCTGTCCTTACTAATGCTGAAACTACTCTGCTTTGTTACAAAGCCGATATAATAAACATACAATGTGTTAAACAGCTCTTAAAGGAAAAAAAGAACCCCAAAAAGATGACATCCTGGAACTCCACATTGATACCAGTAAAGAGTCAAGTCAGTCTTCAAGTGATTCTTACTCTTCCTTCCTCTTCGGCAGTGGCGGTTTTAGCCTTAAATTTCTGGTGGGGCAATTTTTCATGACGTCATGTCACCGTCACAAAAATAGGGGTAGCTGATTATTATTACAGTAGGCCTATATAGACCAGTCAGATATAATATGGGCTGCATTTTGAGTGCCAGAAATCCTTTTTCAAATACATTTCACATGCTTAAGCGCTCAACACAACACAAAGATGTTGCCTATAATAATAATAATAATATTATTGCATATTTTTGACGCACTCTTCATTTCAAAGAATCTCAGAGTGCCAACATAGTAGGCACTATAATACAGCATTAAAGTAAAATGATTGCAACAAAGTAAAAAGATTACACAGACACATAGTTTAAATAACTTGCATAATTTATTAAACAAAACTTTGTAAAAAAAGACGTACTTCAACAAAAAAAAAAAAATACGATCACCAATGCCGATCACTTAAAAAGGAAGTTGGCGCGGCGGTTCTTTGCTTGAGCAAACCTCTCGATCACTTTGCTGTTAAAATCCAGCAGTCCATTAACGAACGGGTTCTCAATAGAAAGCATGGAGAGGGCGTTCAGTCTCTTCTGTCCCATCGTGTTCCTTGTGAAAGTCTTAGGCCGAATCCCAATACTCCCCCTTACCCCTTCCCCTTACCCCTACCCCTTAACTTACCCCTTCCCCTTGGCCCTCGAAAGTAAGGGGTAATAGCTACATAGCCCTAGGAAATGGGACGCCACTTGGTTACAGGTACGTCATCTAGCACGTATCGATATCTCCAAAGCAAGTAGCGTTATGCACTGATATTAAACGAAATTCGCTGCTAATGGAGTTTACTTAGAACTGTAGACATGCTAGGCAAAGAAATGCAGGACTGTTGTGCAATTCAGAACTGTAACAGTAACGTACCAAACTAGCGATTTTTTGAAACGTTTCAATTAGGAAAATGGTTGCAAATATATATGTTCATGACTGTATATAACACAAAACAAGACTGTCATAATTTTTTTTTTTATCAATATTTTTTTTTTTTTTTTATCAATTAATTAAGCCGATAATATAACATTTGTCGGACTCTCTGGATGATTTGGTCGCCATTGTTGCCGGTCGCGCAGTTTTCACATAGCCCTAGGTTTCAAGTAAGCTCCCGATCTTACTTGGTTTTAAGGGGTGTATAGCCCTTAGTCTTAGCCCTTCCCCTAGCTCCAAAAGAGTATTGGGACACCACTAGCTCTCACGGGAACGCGCAAAACTAAGGGGAAGGGGTAAGGGGGAGTATTGGGATTCGGCCTTAATCTTTTTCAACTTTGAAAAGTTCCTCTCAGACTCCGCAGACGTCATGGGGGTTGTGATGATGATGCTGAGCAGAGTGCAGGTTTCAGACAAGGCCTCTTGTAGGTTGTTTTCCCGAATGGCCTGGAACAGCAACAGTGCTGATTTTCCTGTGTGCGGCTCAGTGTGTCCGTATAAAAGAGCCAGCTCTGTTTGCAGCTTCCCCTCGTTCATAAGAGCTGTGGGCCAGAGCTTGATAGCACAGGCGAGTTGGGACTCCGGGAATGACTTCACAAACTTTGGGAACAGTGTGCAGTCCACCAGTTGTGTGGCAATAAGATGGTCACTTTTGAAGAACCGGTCCTCCACTTGCGCAATCATGGTATCACAGGCCTCCTTCATCACGGCAGGCGTATTTGTTTTCCTGGTTACCAATCTCATCTGCTCTCTCTCTGATTTCTTCCACGTGCACTTTGAAATTCTCCACTGCACGATTCACCCCAGATGCATCGATCTCTCTTCTGTAGTATGCCATAGAAAACATCCACTTCTGGCATAACTTTGGCAAAGAACTCCAGCAGTTGGAGAAACGTGCGGTTCCGCAGGTGTATGGAGAGGCCGAATGCCACGCCGATGGACACCTTGTCCCATCCTGGTTGAGTGCGAATGTTATCCAGACACTTCAGTATATCTTCCCGAGTTTCGCATACCACATTCACGGTCCTGCTTTTAAAATTCCATCGGTGCCGGGTGGCCGCGGGATCCGCTTGTCTGATGTCTCCGCCAGAGCAGCCGTTCTTTTCGGTGAGGTGGAGAAGAAGGTGGCAAAACCAGCCAGATCAGCAAAGAACACCTTCAGCTCACTGATCCTGGATGCACATACTTGCTGCAGTGTTAGGTTTAGCTGGTGTGCGTTGTTGTTGATCTACCTCCGGTAGGAGGGGGACCCGACACCCCACAGCCCAAGGACCCCCAGAAGTGTGCGAGCAAAACACCAAAATAACAGCAAACACGGTCAAGCAGGGCTTTATTCACCTCAGTAATCAAACATAATATCACAGTGGTATGTTTGGGAAAAGGGGCTGGACGGTACCAAAGCAAAGAAACAAACATAAAGTACCCACCCCTAACCTGTCCTAATCTACCACACTCAAAACTAAACTAACCTGGCACACATCAGGTGCCCTAACCGAAGCACAAGGGGTGGTCCGCCCAGAACTAACCTAGAGTGTATAGACACGGAATTTGGAATACCTTAATAAATAACGTATAAATGTTTAATAAGGCATAGATAGTTCACACTTTAGATTAGGCCACGCAAAAGCCTTAACTAACAGTTAGTAAA
Organism: Hypomesus transpacificus; assembly: GCF_021917145.1. Classification (NCBI taxonomy): domain Eukaryota; kingdom Metazoa; phylum Chordata; class Actinopteri; order Osmeriformes; family Osmeridae; genus Hypomesus; species Hypomesus transpacificus. Next base: position 91,387 of record NW_025813702.1, on the reverse strand, counting down.
TCCTTTATAACTTGCATTACTAATCACAAGTTGCATCATTAGTAAGTGTTAATAAAATAGTTGTTAAGATATCTGTTAAGTATTAGTGTACATCATATATTCGACTTGGCGTACATTAATTAAAGACATAAGTAAATATGTATTTAGTTATTTACTAATGCTTTGTAAAAGTAATGTAAATGGTTTGTTCACCATTTGCTAATGCTTTCTATACCAGCTCATGTACCATTAACAGATTATAAACTACTGGCTTAAAACTATACTAACAAGCTGTCTATAAAGTATGGTAGTGCAGTTATCAAACACCTTATGAATTAAATTATGAATCAAATCCATAATGTTGAACAGTGTTTATTAATGATGAACATAGCGTTTATTAATAAGCTTATGTAGCGGGGTCTCGTCGTGTTAAAATATAAATATTTAATTTATCATAAAGTTCGGGGCACCACCCTAATATTGGTTTAGGACATTAGGGAATCCTATATTTAACATGTAATAATCAGTCTCATCTTTAGGAATGAATTCGTTCTAAGTGTAGAGCCAATCGTAACATCAGTGAACACGCACGTCAAAATATCTTTACAATGAATTTATTCAAGTAAGGTAAACAGATCTTATTAACAAGTTAGATTATGGGTTTGATATGAGTTATTGGTTTCAATGAACAGAATGAAATGGACTAACTTAAAGAAAGACAGAAATGGTAAGTCAATGATTACATCCTTACAAATCATAAACAGAGCTCACGCCAATGCCAAGTCAGGGAGGAAAGAGCGTTAGCCATAGTTACGTTTGATCAGGGGTTGATCAATGAGGTTAAGGGCAGTTTGTGCCAAAGGTCCATTTTAAGAATCGGAAGTGAAAGCGCGGCTGCGCTGCCGGGTCATCATGTGGCTGAGTCTGCGGGATCTCAGTCAAGTGTCGCGATCACTATGAAGTTGAATCTCAGGAGAAGCTTGGGGACGTCCTTTGGAACGCCAATCCCGATGGCGTTCATGCCATGGTTGGTTTCGCTGGAATCCGAAATTGATGGTCATCTCAGATATTTATACAGTTCAGAGTTCGAGGGAGGACCTGTCTGGGGTCAGACGTTGATTGGGGGAAGTTGGGTTGTCAACTCTCCCCTCCTTCCTTCACACCTACCAAAAGGTGTGATCTGGTCTCTGGCTGGTTCAAAAGATCATTCAAATATTGTTCTGGACATCTTGGTACAGTTACAAAATATAGTTGAATGGTTGTTTTATTATGAGAGCTTTGTGTAGATACTGATGAAGAAAATTACGTCACCCTGCTGAAAATGATGGAGATGGGTTACATTTATGGAACTATCTAATTGAAAAGTGAATGTCTCAATTATTCCTTATATTATACTCTAAGTTGTATTATGGGAAATGTGATGCTAAGCTCTGACTGAGTAAAAACAATAGAGGTGTGAAACATTGGTTTTAGCAAAGGAAGATAGGGGAGTACCACTCTAAGGAATGCAGAGGCCTAGCCGTAAATTAGAACGTACACATAGGGCCAAGCTGCAGGAAAACTCCTCCAAACCAAGTCCGAAACTGTCACCCAGGTCAGGCCTAGGTCTGTGTCAAGGGGTTTTCTATGTTTATAAAGCACAAGCATCCCATACCAACTAGAAGAAAGTCTAAGATATGTGTGCACCCAACACGAGCCTGGACATGGTCAGATTTATGTAAGGACAGAGATGCCAACGTGACACAACTTCTGTAATCAGAAACCCTAGTATAGGGGCCATTGGGTGACGAAGCGTAGAAATGGTCATCAACAGAAAGGTACCAATAATGTGAGGATGCATAATGTATCTGTGACCAACAGTGTTGTACCAATAGCAAAAAATGACACAAATAATAGGCAGAAAATACAGTATATAAGAGGACGTTTGGAGAGAACTTGCCAGTCTGCTCTTAGGAGCTTACTCACTTGGATACCTTTTTTACCCTGTGTTGGAATAAACCTTTGCATCAATACTCTGAGTTTCAGTGCATCTGTTGGGACTTAGCCTGATTTTTGACTGGTTTGGACTTAAAATAATTTTCAACGTTGGGACTTAGCCTGATTTTTGACGGGTCAACACTTAGAATAATTTTCATCGTTTGGACTTAGTTTATTTTTCACTTGTCTACACTTGGAATCATTTTCAACCTTTGGACTTAGTTTATTTTTGACTTGTACGGACTTAGGATTTTCCTCACTTCGACACTCTGATTTATTTTCACTATACACGGGAACTGGAATAATTATTTACGACATTTGGCGAGCCAGCCAGGAGGGGATTTACCGACGCTAAGCTAACGGGTCCCGGGAGGACGCACTTCGGAACACGCTTGGCCACAAAATTTACAAGGTAAGCAGACCATTTACTCTGCTAAATTTGAATGCGTGTCCGAGTGTGTCCGCCCAGGCCCGATACTGGTATAGTGTAATTTTTTCAAAAGAACCTAGTTTTTAAATTGGATTTATAAAATATATTAGTGCACTGCAACCACAGTTTTGATGCAAACGTACATGTATTTTTTTATATTTTATTAATTTGTGATTTTTAATAATTGTAATAATTGTTTCCTATATGGTTTGCTATGGTGCGGAAAGAATGAATGACTAACATGGAACGTACGTCTATCATTTGCTGGCTGATTGCATGCTTAGTATTTGCGGGATGTTTGCTTTGGCTTGCTTTGACGGCGAGACGTTGGCATTAATCGCTACGCTGCGAGTTATTTTTTGAGACTCTGTAGAGAGAGAACCCTGTGTCGCCCTATATAAATTGTACTTTCTGTTTCAGTGTGTTTAGAATAATAGTAGTAAAACTGTAGTATGTGTGAAGTCCTCCGCGCTAGTAAGCGAGGCAGTTATCCTTGGGGATAAATAAATATAAGTGGCTCCCGGCTGGTCTAAGTCGAGAGAGCGGCTCCCGGCTGGTCTAAGTCGAGAGAGCGACTCCCTTCAGCTGGTCTAAGTTGGGGGAGAGACTCCCAGCTGGTTTAAGTTGGGAGAGCGCCTCCCATCTGGTCTAAGTTGGGAGAGCGACGCCCAACTGGTTTAAGTTGGCAGAGCTCCTGGCTGGTCTAAGTCAAGAGAGCGACTCCCTTCAGCTGGTCTAAATTGGGAGTGAGCCGGCGGTTTCCCTTGGGGGGAACGAAAGTACTTTGTAAAAAACTGCGTGGGTCGCTGGAGGGGCGACAGATAATAAAACTGGCCAGAACCAATGCTTGTAAATTTGCTTGTATATACTGCATGAGTACATTTTATACAAAAGTCATATAACGTGTTGTATAGCAGGTTGTTGAAATAGAGAGAAAAAGACAAAGTGACCTGCGCTTTGCACAGCATTATAATATAGGTAGACCGCTGTCAGGAAAGGGGAAGGTAGAGGCTTGATTATAAACCTGATTGGAGCTGACGAGAGGCAACTCAGAGTACCGCTCGGAGACTCCCCGAGGGAGACACGACCGGTAGACAGACGCTGTCCGTTTTCTCGGACGGGGCAGCGGGTGAACAGACAAAATTACAGATTTATGTAAATTGAGTTGAATATTGTTTCACATTTGACGTTATTCCGTAAGGATTTTGTAATTGTAGTTTTTCATTTAAAGTAATAGCAAACCATAGAGCATTTGGGGAATTTTCAGAAAGTTAAAATAAAAGTGTTATTGGTACTAAAAGGTAGAACAGCATATTTCTGATATACAACAGATACCTTTTGTTGCTAGAACGTAAGTGTAATAACATGTGAAACGTAGAAAATAGGCTGATATATATTTTGCCTAGTGTTTGTGTCCAACCAAATTATGAATAATTAGCAAAAAAAATAGCAAGCTGCCCCGCAGGTTAACATAGGTTTCCCCTTTAACCCGAAGAAGTGTATTTTAGGGAGAAAAGCCTGTAAATCTCTGTGGATCTGCGGAGTCCGTTCGGCTTGAAAGAAAGCAGACTGCAAATCACCAGGGCACTCCAAACAGGAGACAGAGTGGGGTTTACAGGGAGAGAAGTCTGAAAGAATCGGTTAAAAAGCCACTCCATCTCTGCCCCAGACTGAACATCAAAGTTATAGATAAAGTGAATGGGAATGGGATTGTGAGAGCCGACGGAGAGCTCTGTTTCAGTGTTTCATGAGTTTGAGAGTACTAAGTTGTGGGACATATAAGTGGTGGTTCTCTGGAACAGTTGAAAACAGATATAGTTGTGTGGGAAGGTTGTCTGAACTTCGACGGACAACTCCCATCTGCGTAAGTTTCGCTCTTTGCGAAGGGACCCCTCCGCTCTCTCTCCCTCTCTCACTCGCTCTTGCCACCAAGCAAGTGGCCACGCCCATTTTGCTCTCCCCAGCTCGAGTTGAGCCTCTCCTTCTTTTCTCTCTCCTCCCTCCCCTCTCACATCTCCTCTCTGCTCTTTCCTCCCTCCTCCCCCTCTCGCATCACCTCACTCCTCTGTCCTCTCTCCTCACTCCTCTCCCACATCTCCTCTTTCCTCTCTCCTCTCTCACATCTCCCCCCTCCCCTTTCCTCTCTCCTCTACCACCCTTTCCCCTGCATACACTCACACACACCTCTCACACAACATACACACTCACACATCCACACACATTCACACACATACTCACTCCACATACCCTCTTTCTCTCACACACACACACACACTCACTCACAACCTCACACACACACTCACATATTCACACGCACACAGGTACACACACTCACACTCACTCACAACCTCACACACACACTCACATATTCACACGCACACCTACACAGACACACACACACACGTCCACACACACCCCTCACCACACACACTCCTCTCCCTCATACACTCATACATACACATCCACACGCGCACACAGATACACATACTCACACTCTCTTGCTCTCACATACACACATACACACACACACACTCATCCAGACACCCCTCACACGCACACACACGACACACCTACTCACACTCTCTCTCTCATATACACACATACCCACAACACACACGCACACAACACACACACACTTTCGTATACACACACTCACATATATATTTATACATTGACACCTACACACACCCCACACACAGGTACACACTTAGACTCTTGCTACCCGTCCTTCCGTTTCTTGTAGTTTCACACTAGGTTGTATTTGATTTACTGAGTGGCAGGAAGAGCAGTGTGCCATTTGCAAATAAATCACATACAGATGGTAAAGCTGGGAGGAAACACCAGAGGTCTGTGTGAAACTTTAACGACAGTCTGAAGTCAGAGGGACTGGTGTGAGTTACACAGAACAGCATTTGCAAAAGTATTACTGAACGCATCAAAGACTCGGGAGTTCCGTGATATAGACGGCGTTCCATTCTTACACATTGATTAACATAAAAGGGGTAAAAAGCCCACCAAATACATTTAAAGCTTGATTATAAATTTAAGCCCAGAAGACGGTTTTTCTCAGACGTGTCTTGAGCAACAAGCATTGCATTGTTTGTGTAACTGTAACAGTCTGGCCCAGCTCTTAGAGCGGACCACATTGGCAAATATACTGGTGATATCCGCCTTACAGTGTCGGGAGGGTAATAACGGGACGAGTTAGCCCCAGATCCATCACTCGGTGTCACTGTTATTCCCAGTAGGTTGAGCAGGGATCATATTACCAGACCTCCAAGATAAGATAGATCTGAGGAGCTGGTGCAGGACTCCAACTGAGCCGCAGAACACCAACTAGGACAGCCAATGAGCTATTTGATAGAGATAAATAAAATCAGGGAAACAGACGACCAACCGGAGCTTCCCGGGTCCTTGGCCAACAGAGCACAACAAATCTACATGGGGATCACTCACGGTAACAGTAGAGGGGGGGCCAGAGACAGCCAGTCGAAGGTCCCAATGGAGATAATAATAAAGCGCCACCCAGAGGACAAAAAATTAATTCAACAACTAATGAAGAAATGGCATGTTCGCAACCCACTTTGGCTGAAAGGTGGATCCTTTGATTGGGCGTGTTGTGAGGAGATGGAGGTCAATATCAAACACCATAAATCTGAAGACCACGGTGACAAGAGATTAGGCAGGAGGACGAGGGAAAGAATGGTGTTAAGCTGGTTTAAAATGCATGGACAAAAGCGCCAGCAGATGGCCAGAACAATGTGGAAAATACGAAGTAATGAAAAAGAAAAAACAGATGACGTGGCTACAGCAATGGAGACAGGGATAGAGAGAGTACAGGGTGAGGACCCCACCGCACCAGCATGGCCTTCGGAGCCGCCCCCATATCCTGACAACATGAATCCATTCAGAATGGGACAGTATCCACTCCTGAACATGGGCCGTGAGGAAGGAAAAGTAACAGGGCAACTACAGGGAGATTTCACTTTCAGTCTGAACAAAGCACCTGAAATCCACATTAGGCAAGCGCCTGAACTACCAGTCAAGTCAGGACAGCTGGTCGAAACTGACATGGGAAAAGAGGACGGGAAAACAACATGTGATAGTGAACGGTCCCAGGATAGTCGAGACAGAAGCGAGTACCAAGAGAAAGCGGCAGCTAAAGCAGAAGTGGCGCACCTGGCTGATATACTGAATTACCTGGAAGAGGCAATAAAAGAATCCGATCAAGAGGGGCGGATATGGAGCCAACTTAAGAGAGCTGAATCACTGAGACAACGTGACCATCGAGACATCCGACAGGAGGAGGGCGAGGAAATTTATCAAACACCTCCGAAACTAGAATCACTATATCTCTCATCAGGGGCACGGCCTAAACAAAAAAGCAGAGGGCAACCATCGGAGGAGTGGGCCCACCTCACACGGACATGTGAAGACTGGGAGCAGTCATTACGCAGGATGGATGACGAAATAACCAACCTGACGACAAAATTACGAGTCCACAGAGAAAAAACACCCACGCCCAGGCCAACGCCTTATGACAGACCAAACAAGGATCCCCACAGCGCATGGCAACAGAACAACGACAGAGGGGCAATGCACTTAAGTCTGGAAGGGACCATAACTCCACAAGACAGAAGAGCTGCGGAAGTGGAGAAGGCTTCAGTCGACAGTCCACCGCCCAGACGACACCCACAGGAAGAGCAACAGCGGCGCTGGGTGAGAGACGGAGGAAGACTGGGGAGAAGATCCAGCCAAATGGACCACCCAGCCGAAGGGGGAATAGAAGACCTAGACGCACCAACCTCACTGTGCCCCCTGGTGGTGAAAGGAGCTGGACAAAATCCCATGTACGTGCCATGGTCATTCATGGACATGATCGGCCTAGCAGGGAGACTGCCCACACTCACGGATGGAGCAAATAAATGGATAACAGCACTGGAAGAGAGCACAGCAGGGGTGACTCTGGCTCTGGGAGATATAAAGGCTCTACTGATGCACACTGCCGGAAAACAAATAACAGAAGAAATCTTCCAGAGTGCACAACTGCCAATAGTGGTGTCCGGAAACCAAGTGGACGGTGTAGGGTTCGGAGGTCATCGCAACCAAGTATGGGCAGAGCTAAGGAAACACTACCCAGAGAAGATGGATCCCTCCAAGCTGGAAGGCGAAATGCTGAAAGACGACGAGTGTCCATCCAAGTTTCTGCATGTTTTCCAACGCAGATGGAGAGATGAGACAGGGAGTGCCTGGAACACGAACAACACCACACAGAGACTGTTTATGCTAATGGTGAAGAAGGCAATGCCACTGGAAGTACAGAAGTGTCTGGACGGTGTGGTGGGTCTGATGAAAATGGACTGGCCACTGTTCTCAGAACACATTGTCCATCACGTTGATAATTGCAGGAAAGATAAGCGGGAGGCGGAAGAACTAAACAAGCAACTTGTCAACAAGCTAGCGCAACTGCAGCTGGGAGAACTGTGTAAGCTGAAAAAAGACAAAGCCAAGACACAAGCCCCGGTAATAACAACACCACCCCAGGCTCCCGAGAACCCGACACTCCAGGCCCCAGTGATGTTCCAGCCACCACCCAAGCCACCTGTTGCAACAGGACCAGTACAGGCAGCAATAGTTAACCCTACAGCTCTGCCACCAATCCATGTGCACATTGGACCCCCAGATGGCATCTATCGATCCTGGAAGGGAAAAGGTGGACCTATGCAGCGAGGTGGGAACTCCCAGGGGGGAGGAGGACAAGGCCCACCCCCACAGCAGTATGGACAAGCTCAGTCCAACCCCAACCAGTATGGACAAGCACAGTCCAACCCCAATCAGTATGGACAAGGCCCACCCCCACAGCAGTACGGACAAGCACAGTCCAACCCCAATCAGTATGGACAAACACAGTCCAACCCCAATCAGAACGGACAAGCGCAGTCCTACCCCAATCGCACTGACAATCAACAAGCTAATGTGTGCTGGGGATGTAAACAACCAGGACATATCAAAAGAGACTGTCCAACACAGTCTTGGGGACCAGCAGCGGACTGGCAATAGAGTTGCCCGGAGAAGCCTGAGGGGGAAACAATAATGTCACCAGTTATCTCACTACAACCACGAGAAGAACCCACCATACCAGTTACAGTGCAAGGACGAGAACATGCCTTCATGGTAGACACCGGAGCGACGTATTCATGCATTGGAAAAAACGGCTTCAATCTCCCCCTCTCCAGTTCATCCATCCGAACTGTAGGCTTTTCTGGGAAAACACAAGTAATACCACTTACGGAGCCACTCACGATGCAAATTGAAGGAAAAACTATTGTAGCGCCTCTACTGTACTCCGCACACACTCCCATCAATCTATTAGGAAGAGACATTCTCTGCATACTAAAAGCTAACATTGTGTGTACTCAACGCGGCCTGCAAACGAGTTCCATGAAGGTCCCTCAGCAAACCAGATGATGCCAGTGATGGTTGGAAAGGAACTCCAAAATGGCTTAAGTACATTAATGAATGTAACAGCACAAGATCATCACAGCCGGACACCACTGCTAGCGTACTGGCTACAATTGGCCCCACAAGAATCTTCACTAATCCAATTATGGGAAGAATGGGAACCGTGGGTCCAAGCATTGGTAGGGAAACCAAGACCACAACAGATGCCGCTCCACTGCACTCTTCTATATGACGAACATCAAAACTACACAGACTATGCCGACTGCTGGATGGAGCTGATCAATAAAAAACAATACTCCATCATCAGCCAGGATATTTTTGTAGGCCCTGAAGGAGCAGCCGCAGCCGTAACACTCCCACCAGAATTACGAGAATGGTATCATGTACAGAACTCAGCCCCGCATGTCCCATTGATGACAACCGAAGGACATCGATCTAGTGAGTTAGGACCAATGATAAAAGCAGCTTTACAAGTGTTAGACTGGAGGCCCATCAATAATAAGTACTTACACATATCTCCTGATGCCCGGTTTCATAGAATTTAAGCGAGAAATTACAACGTAGGGACAGCTGAGATAGTGGTTGTAAATGTAAAGACACCATCACATCAATGCCCATTGTCGGAACATGAAGATGTGTTAGGACAGGTGCCCCCATCCCTATGGTCAAAACATAAGACGGATGTGGGTTTTATACGGGCAGCAGACCCCATACACATAAAAGTGAAGAAGGGAGCAAGATTACCATACCAGAGGCAGTACCCACTCTGACAACACGCCATAGACAGGATTAGACCCACGATTAGGGGTTTAGTGGATGCGGGAGTCTTAATAGAGACAAAAAGTTCCGGTAATACACCCATCTTTCCAATAAAGAAGCCACATTCTAATGATTATCGGTTAGTACATGATCTGCGGGCTATTAACTCCATTGTGGACGTTCCAAAGGCAATTGTTCCCGATCCACATACACTACTTTCTAACATACCCCCAGGTACCAAATGGTACACCGTCATCGATCTGTGCTCTGCCTTTTTCTCAGTTCCCCTACACACTGATTCACAGTACCTGTTTGCTTTCACCTTTGAAGGCAAACAAATGACTTATACTCGGTTACCCCAGGGATTCCTGGACAGCCCAGCTGTGTTTAATCGAGTGTTGGCCCAGGACCTGCAGAACCTGCACGTCACTAGTACCGTCTTGCAATATGTAGATGATATCCTTATTTGCAGTAGTTCAAAGGAGCAGTGTGAGAGAGACTCTGTCACCGTGTTAAACCAGCTGGCAGAAGGCGGTCATAAGGTCAGTAGAGATAAGTTGCAGTTCTGTCAGACGACAGTTGATTATTTGGGGAGACGACTTAGTGGGGATAAGAGGCAGATAGCTCTGTCACAGATAGAGGCCATAGCCAGAGCTCCGAAACCACAGACGGTAGGGCAAATGCTCACCTTGTTGGGAATGGCGGGATACAGTAGACCATGGATTTGTGACTATGCCCTCAAATCAGCGCCTCTGCGGGCCCTTATTAGGGCTGCGGGGCAGACCAGTAATGCTGCTGCTCTGCAGTGGACCGAGGAGGCGGAGGGCGCTTTCTTGGCCCTTAAAAGTGACATGCAATCCGCCCCCGCCCTTGGCAATCCGGATTACACAAAACCATTTCACCTATATGTTGCAGAACGGTCTGGATATGCTACTGCTGTGTTGTTGCAGGACACGCCCATTGGGAAACAACCGTTAGCCTATTACAGTACAAAACTGGATAATGTAGAGGCAGGACTTCCACCCTGCTACCAGGGACTGGCAGCCGCTGTCTTTGCTTTCAAGAAGGCATCATCACTAACCATGGGACACCCAGTCACGTTATATACGTCCCATCAACTGTATGCCTTACTCACAAGTCCCCGGTTTGTGTTAACACAGGCCAGACGGACTGGCTACGAGGTGATACTGTCTGCACCAGAGCTCACCATTCAAAGGTGCAGCATAGTAAACCCAGCAACTAAGATGGTGTTACCTGTAGATGGGACACCACATGATTGTGTTCATGTAACTGATGTATTTATGCGGGCACGCGACGACTTGCACAATGAGCCCAGCGTAGCAGACCTCACATTGTTTGTGGATGGATCTTGCTTTAGGTATGCTGTAGGTAACCATGCAGGTTACAGCGTGGTGCAGCTTAAGGATGACACCACATTTGAGATACTCCAATCTGTAAAAGTGGACCAACCATGTTCAGCCCAATTGGCTGAGATCAAGGCTCTTACAGCTGCATGTCAGGTGGCGTCGGGTAAGAGTCTTAATGTTTATACTGACTCTGCATATGCATATGGTGTGTGTCACGTGTATGGTAACATATGGAAACAGAGTTTCCGCCGAGCGGATGGTACAACTATCAGCCACGGAAGCTCCATTTCGCACCTTTTAGAAGCTATGCACGTTCCAACGGCCTTGGCCATTATTAAGTGCCCAGCCCACCAAAAGACAGATACTCTCATAGCCAAGGGTAACAATATGGCCGATGAGGCGGCCAGACAGGCAGCGACAGGGGCAGTAATGGGACCCGTACAGGTAGCTGAGGACCCTGCCCCTCTTACCACGTTGTCTTCCCTTGTGTTAGCACAGGACGGAGTCAGTCCCCAGGAAAAGGACATGTGGGTGAGACGGGGGGCGATACAAACCACTCAAGACGGACCGCACAAAGGTCTATGGAGGAGCTGTCAGGGACATTTTGTCCTACCTAGTTCGTTGTTACGCTTTGCTGTTAGGAATGCGCATGGCGGCGACCATGGCGCAAGGGGGGAGACTATACGTCGTCTTCAGGCCGTATGGTGGTCCCCATACTTAGCAGCCACAGTTGATAGAGTGTTACACGAATGTGAGGTATGTGCACATTATAATGTTAGGAAAACACTTCCTGCCCCCATATCACACATCCCAACACCTGACGGACCATTTCGACATTTGATGATCGATTATGTTGACATGACGCAACGCATAGGAAGGCTGAGATACATCTTGGTAGTAATATGTCGATTCAGCAGATGGGTAGAGGCGGTACCAACTGCAGGTCCAGACTCCCGATCAGTAGCAAAATTTCTGTGTAGAGGTCTTTCCGAGATTCGGAATCCCGGATAGCATAAGCTCAGACAATGGACCGCACTTTGTGGCTGAAACTTTTAAATTGGCATTGAAAATGCTAGGTATTAGACAAAGGTTTGGCTGTGTTTACCATCCCCAGTCACAAGGGACAGTCGAGAGGGCCAACGGTATCTTGAAAGCTAAGTTAGCAAAGATCATGGCCGATGGTAAGTTAAACTGGGTACAGGCTTTACCGCTGGCACTAATGGCAATGCGCTCAAGTACTAACCGCATGACATTTCTAACACCGCATGAGATGGCAACTGGGAGACCGCTTCCAGTTCCTTATTTGAGAGGACCCATTGCGGGTCCTCCCCTAGAAAAATTGGAAAGGGAGCTGCAAAGCTACCTACTACATTTAACACAAATACATAAGGAAGTGTTCTCACAGGTAAAAGGTGCTACAGAGCGAAGGGAAGCAGAGATCCCAGAGAACCTGCAGACGGTTGAGCCTGGAGATTGGGTCTACGTGAAGGTATTCAAACGAAAGTGGAACGAGCCCAGACGGGAGGGTCCCTTCAGAGTCCGTCTAACGACCCACACAGCTCTAAAAGTCGACGGTAAGAAGTTTTGGTACCATTTAAATCACTGCTGCAGAGCAGAAGATCCAGAACAGACTGAGGCGATTAGGAATGAAGCAGCTCTACCGGAGACAACAGGGGCAGGTGTCACCGCCCCGCAGGGACTCCAGGATGGGGATGGACACTCCTCCCCGCAGGGACTCAGACGATCTCACAGACTGGTCCAGCAGAGAGTCACAAACAACAGCAACATTGTCAGCAGCTGCTCGCCAGTTAAGGGAGTACCAAAGCGAGGGTCAACGGGCAGTTAAGAATGTATCAAGGCGTGAAATCACCTTGAAACATGAGGAAAGAAACCCAGATTGTGCAGCCATGATACAGCTAGGGATAGGGATGATGCTTATAGGGACAGCCATAGTGTTGGCAGGTAGTTTGATGTGGATGCTAGCACGCCCGAAACCCACCATGTATCCCCAACCTAACTCAACTCAACAGGTTTTACCCACCCCATATCACCAATATGACCCAACGCCACAACGGGAAGTGCCCATTAATGAGTCAAAAACATCTATGGATGATATACAGATGGCAAAATGTGCATTAGCTGTAGGAGTTATGGCAGCCAACCTAGGGTATATAACATTAGCAGAGGAAGTTAACTTAACATACAGCAACCCACCCAACCGACACGTGATAATAACAACCGGCCCCAGTAATGTATTAATCTACAGCTATTTCCCGAACCAAAGGTGCAGGGACAAAGGAATGACAAAAATAACTATCAAATGCTTGAAAACTCAATGTATTGATGTAAACACCAAACAAACAATGAATACCCGGAGAGCCTGGAATATGATCAAAATATACTCCGTAACCCGTCGAGTCAAACGCAGCCAGGACATAGTTAAATCGATAAGAACGGGGCAACTCAATTCTAACTTGTTCTACAAATGGCTGAAGTACTCAGCTCGGCAAGTAAGTCAGGAAACCTGTTTAGCATGTTACAATGCAAAAAAGATTCCACAGGTCAGGCCCATCCCAGGCAGTGCATTGGGGTCCTGTGCGGACTTAGACCAGTGCTTTGCTTACTGTACTATGTACATGGCGAATAGAAAATACCAAAGTATGAGTATGGATGAGACGGTCTGTCCGCGCAAACTACATGAAACGTTAAAAGAGGGCGATTATAGTGCGCCACCCCTGGTTAAGATCCCGCCAACTCTAATTTTTCCATTTTGTATAGTAAGGGGTACGGAAATAGAGGATGTGATTAAACGCTACGCCTTAACTGACTCCAAAGGATTAGTGAGTTGTAAACAGGAAGTATTTGGCAGACGGTGCGCCACGGCAAACACGGCTACAATAAAGTGCGAACAGCTGGTATTAGACGGTGAATACATTACCCATAAAATAGAATCCACAGATACTGAACAATATCGCATACCTAGTTACGCAGAAGGAACAGTACCATTGGGAGATATATTTTGGTTGTGCGAAGGGGACGAAAGTCTTAAAATTAGGTTAGAGCCGGGATGGGAGGGTATCTGCACCCCAGTTATGCTAACTGGAAAAGTAACAGTGTTAGTACCGCAAAGCCAAGTACAAAACAAACAAAAAAGAGACACACAAACTCAGTGGAAGACAGGTGACACGGTATACATCTCTTACGACCAAATACCGGTCGGAACGCCCACTGAACATATGGCCATAAGTAATGACTGGATAATCTCAGGACGTATAGCAGGCTCATTGCCCTTTTTCGGTCAGGTAATAAATGCTCAATACATAGCACGTAACAGCAGATGGATAAATTACTTATGGTACAACCAACAACGATTCATGAACTACACAATAACTGCCCTAGAAGGAGTAAAAGAACAACTACATGCCACCTCGCTGATGGCCATGCAAAATAGGTTTATCATTGAAACCATACTAGCAGAAGATCAGGGAGTTTGCGATCTCATTGGTGAAGAATGCTGTACCGTCATTCCCATGCACACCGGGGAGGGGGGGAATCTTACTAAAGCTCTGATTAATCTAAAAGAACTAAGACAGGAGCATGTAATACATTCCAATTGGAAGACGGGAACAAATGCGTTATGGAGCTGGTTGACAAATTTAACGTGGCCTAAATTACTGAGGGGGATAGCGATGGCTGTGGCAATGATTGTGATAATAGTGGTAGTAGCGGCATGCTGCATATTGCCATTGGTAGCGCGACTGATAAAAAAGATGGCAGGAGTAATAACAGGACAGTTTCCCGTACAAGTATATCCGAAAGGAGAGGAAAGTGATGAATCACTGTATATGGTTCCCACTAACAACCAACTCGATTTAGAGATTTACACAGAAATGACGGATTTAGGGGAGTCACCAAAATTCAAGTATAAATCTAACCTGTACGAGCTAAACCATGGGGCGTTTGGCAAATACTAATCTTGTGTTATGTCACTAGATGAACACGGCAGACGACCCCAACCAGAAGAATGACCAAGGCAACCCAACCCCCCGGCAGACGCCAACTTCATCCATGCCATCCCCAACAAGTCAGAAATCCCCAACTCCAGGTCTAGATTTACGTCAGTTAGTGTCCCCGGTTTCATCTGTACCAGATACCCCAGAGAGTCCACCCCCATTGACCCCTAGAGATGTAGACATGCGTCCCCCAATCCCCATGCCAGTGTGTAGAATTATCGCTGTAAGAGAAGAAAGTCAGGTTCCCAGCGACCCCAGACAAAGGAAGTGGCAGATCCAGCCCATAGACCTGCCTCCCCCTCAGGTAGACGAGTTACAGCTGCTGCAGGATCTTCCACTCGTTGACCTTGGTCCTCTGATCGCACTGGACCAAGGCGTGGGGTGGCCAATCGATTTCAGTCTATCAGGACCATCATCCAGTGACCAACCACCGCGGAGGGCCCAACGGCGAGGGAATCCACGGACGACGCGGACGAGGGCCCCGATGACGAGACGGATGATGACGCAGACGACGAAATGATGATAGCCGGTTCCTGGACCACTGAGGCCATACAACGGATCGGAGACATGTGGCTAAGTTTAGGAGCCTCCAGCAACGTGTGTCCCGAAGGATTAGACAACTTCTCGCTACTGCTAGAAAGCGAGGGCAATTCAGCGGTGGAGAGTTCGCCGCCAGGAAGACACTCGTCAGAAGGACGAGTGTCTGGCAGTTCAGCACCATAATGGGGTGCTAATTCGCGAGAATGAGGAGCTCAGAGAGACGATGGACAGATTGCAGCGGGTATGGGGAACCTCTCAACGCATTTACCCGCCAAACCCGCCACCACGTGGATAGTATGACGAAGGGTAGTTGGACTCGTTCTCCATCACCACGAAGAACAAGTCACAATTGATTCAGTGTTATGGACACCACACAACCTTACCTCACAATCTACCTCAGTGTTATGGACACCATACCTCATAGTCTACCTCAGGTTTATGGATATCATACCACATTACCTCGCAGTCAACCTCACTGCATGTCTTCAAACTGATTTTTGTTGTGTTGTTGTCAATGTATTGTTTGTTTATGGTTTGCTGACCCTGCAGTAATGTTGTGTTGATGTCATTGTTTTGGTTGTTAGCCTCGCATACTGCAGGGGGACATTTTTAAATGTTGCATGACCACGTTGCTCACTAGCCCATCATATAACCACTAGTCATTGGGTGGGAAATGGTAGTAAATCTTCATGTGGCAACGAACACCTATATCTCATATGTCACGACCACTGGCTGGGGTGATATGTATACTCAACGTATATTCATACACTATGTATTTTATAATCTTCCTTTCTTACCATTTTTATCTTACACTTACGAGACGGACCAATTTTGTATAAGTAATCAGGACCTCAGTGCCAAGCTTCCGAAGTGTGGATGGTGGATAGGCGGGAAAGTACAGTATGACAACTAGCGATGACTCAGTTTGTCTCATATACTTAGGTAGAGGCTGGAACAGATACTCATGTCGCATTATGAGCATAGTTTGCCCTGATGTCCTGCGCCATGTGCATCATTGGGGCTACGGGGAGTTTCCATCACCCATAACCTTTTTACTTCACTCCCCTGCTATGTGTTGCTGTAAGCTGATAGCTTATGCGAGTATTGGGCGATAGGAAGACCACCAGGCCACCAAGGTAAAGCTCCGCACATGATGACATTTATGCACAAGATGAAAATTGATCATGTATAGGTCTGCATTACTGTTTATTACCTCAACTGCATAATGGAAGAGAATGGTCTTGTTACCAGTTGTGTTTTACGAGCTCACAGCATTCTCACATTTACATGTCCATATCATCTTTATGTAACTACTACTGTTTTATTTGATAATTGTAATCCCATCCCATCATTAGTAAAGATGGGACTTTGCAAGTCCCAAAGGGGGGAATTGATGAAGAAAATTACGTCACCCTGCTGAAAATGATGGAGATGGGTTACATTTATGGAACTATCTAATTGAAAAGTGAATGTCTCAATTATTCCTTATATTATACTCTAAGTTGTATTATGGGAAATGTGATGCTAAGCTCTGACTGAGTAAAAACAATAGAGGTGTGAAACGTTGGTTTTAGCAAAGGAAGATAGGGGAGTACCACTCTAAGGAATGCAGAGGCCTAGCCGTAAATTAGAACGTACACATAGGGCCAAGCTGCAGGAAAACTCCTCCAAACCAAGTCCGAAACTGTCACCCAGGTCAGGCCTAGGTCTGTGTCAAGGGGTTTTCTATGTTTATAAAGCACAAGCATCCCATACCAACTAGAAGAAAGTCTAAGATATGTGTGCACCCAACACGAGCCTGGACATGGTCAGATTTATGTAAGGACAGAGATGCCAACGTGACACAACTTCTGTAATCAGAAACCCTAGTATAGGGGCCAATTGGGTGACGAAGCGTAGAAATGGTCATCAACAGAAAGGTACCAATAATGTGAGGATGCATAATGTATCTGTGACCAACAGTGTTGTACCAATAGCAAAAAATGACACAAATAGGCAGAAAATACAGTATATAAGAGGACGTTTGGAGAGAACTTGCCAGTCTGCTCTTGGGAGCTTACTCACTTGGATACCTTTTTTACCCTGTGTTGGAATAAACCTTTGCATCAATACTCTGAGTTTCAGTGCATCTGTTGAGACTTAGCCTGATTTTTGACTGGTTTGGACTTATATAATTATCAACGAATAATTATCAACGTTGGGACTTAGCCTGATTTTTGACGGGTCAACACTTAGAATAATTTTCATCGTTTGGACTTAGTTTATTTTTCACTTGTCTACACTTGGAATAATTTTCAACCTTTGGACTTAGTTTATTTTTGACTTGTACGGACTTAGGATTTTCCTCACTTCGACACTCTGATTTATTTTCACTATACACGGGAACTGGAATAATTATTTACGACAATACCAAGAATGACATGGTTATCTTTCAGGAAGAAGGATTAGTTACTAGAATCAAGATTTCAGTGAACACAACATTAAAACAAAGTAACAAACATGACACAAATATCCCTCTCATAATTCTCCACCTTGTACTCTCGTGGTAAAGGTGAAGTCTGAAGAACTTTCCTCAAAAGTTATGATTAAGGTATGTTCTTTGTTCAACTGCCGCCAAAACGGTTGCAAATGGTTTCAGGAGACGTGTTTACTCAAGCAGGCCCTTTGAAGCTTGCAAGCTAGCAGGAGGGCTGAGATTGGGGAGGTCCCCCCCCAATTCTATGGTTCCTTTGCATCGACGTTTGGTGGGTAATCAGCATACTGAGGGTGTCACAAAGGCTGATTAGGTTTGTCTGATGTGATTGAATCACTCTTCAGGTGTGGCAAGATGTTGGCTCCGTGTGGTCTTGCTGACCTCACTACACTTATTAATGATTTAATAATGTATTGTTAATGTTTCAAAATGTTTTATAAAGGATTAACTAACTATTAGTTAACACTTTGTAAATGCCAAAAAGCGTGGCTTATTATAGTTTTTACCCACAACTGCAATGTCAATGAGTCAATTGTTGCTGACATTACTGACACATTACAAAAACAAACCAGTTTCTGAGTGCCACCACTGACAAAGGTCCCCTTTCAACTAATTATTTGCGAAACATCCAAAGTTTTTTTGTTGGCATAATTGAACCTATTGAATGTGTTCAATAGGGTAAAAATCACACATTTGTTTATGTTCCTCTTTTGAAGACTTTGAAGTCTTTGTTGGAGCGACCTGACGTGCTTGAGAAGACGTTTCCCATAAAGGAGAGTATACCAGGATTCTACACCTCCCCTTTTGATGGTCAGTTTTTCAAAGTTAACAAGCTTGTTAATGGTTAAGATTTCAGACTTTCACTTGGGTTTATATTGATGATTTTGAAATTGCCAATCCATTGGGAACTTCTAGAAAGAAGCATTAAATTACAGCAGTCTATTGGGTAATTTTGAATTGGGAATCACAGTACAGATCGAGTCTCCACTATCCAATTGGCGCTGCTTGGGGAAAGTTCTGAAGTGAGAGTGTATAGTTATGAATCTTTTTTGAACCACTTTTACATGACTTGAAGAGCCTAGAGCATGAATGCTTGTATGTTGAACAGATGAATGTCAGGGGAACTGTGCTTAATGTGTCTGCAGACAATCTTGGCGCCCATGGACTTTTTTTAGGTTTTCAGGAAAGTTTTCCTGTTGAAAAATTCTGCAGATTTTGCTTAGCATCTTTGAAAGACATTCAGACCACAGAAGTTGGGCAGGGACTCCTTCCTCTCCGAAGTCCTGAGCAACATGATCAAATGCATTGCTGAGTTGAAAAGCAATTAGTTTGTAACAAAAGTGTATGTTGTGAAAGCTGAAAGTGTTTCCTTCTTTCATGTCATTACTGGTTTTCTTCCAGATGTTTTACACGATCTGTTTGAAGGGGTGATACCTAGGAAACTCTGTGTTTGCAGAAATTGATTGGTGCCAAGTACTTTACCTTTGAGCAGCACAATAACATTACCCAATAATTTCAATACTCATATTCAGATAAAGTGAATCGCCTTAAAAGAATTCCAAAGACCTTTTACTTGAAAAAAACAGTTGGAGACAATGCACATGAAAATTGGGCCTTAAAGGGACGATTGATTGCAACCGATTTTACCTTGTCATAGTTGAAAAATGATAGTTTGGTGTATAAAATAGACATTGACAGTGAACCTCAAAGTCCATTGAAACCTCTGTCCTGTCAAAATTTCACTTTTTGAAACTGCAACTTGCAAACGCTAGCTTTTGAAACAGTGCAAGTTGTGACGTCATGTCTTTGTCACAGCATCAACTTTGTCACACCCCAAAATTCCGTCCTCTTGTTTTTTGGTCCAGGAACATGAAAGGAGGTTGCGTCTCTCAACAAGTCTCTTAATATGAGTCATTGTGAACCTGGAGGAAACTAACATCAGGTCCAGCCAAGCATTCCTAAGTGCCGTTGTACTCCCGGAAAAAGTGCGTCCTGAGCCTTTTCTTGAAAGTGGGGAGACAGTCAGTGTCCCTGATGGAGGTGGGGAGCTGATTCCACCATTGGGGGGCCAGACAGGAGAAGAGCTTGTGTTGGGACCAGGCGCTCTTGAGCGGTGGGACCACCAGACGGTTGTCAGAAGAAGACCGTAGGTGGCGGGTGGGGGTGTAAGGCTGGAGGAGCACTATTTACGCTGAATTGCAAGGAATGCAAGAAAAGCATGTGTGCTTGATTGTGTGATGATTTAGCTTAGTTATTATTAGCAATGGGGCTAACGTTATTTCATGTTCCTGACTGTTTCATTCAAATAAATAACCTGTTGTCATGTAAAAGATGCATGTTTGTCTAGATCTATATTTCAGCAAAATATCTAGAGCAGCTGAAGCTGAGTTGAATCACAATAGTTTGTTTGCTAAGCTGTACTGATGTAGGCTGGTGATGTTACCCACCTAAGGCGATCCTGTTTGCGTCGACAACAGAAGTGGAAACAACTAACCTAATAATTTCAAATGCTATCTAGTCAATCTGTTGAAAACAGTGTTGTGAAGACACAATAGACAATAGATTTGCAGTGCAGAACAGTGAGTGCTGTTCTGCGGTGTTGCGTCTTTGCTCCGCAGCTTCAATTGTTGTGAACCAACCAATCAGTGCGCAGCTCTGATCTATTATTCATGAGCTTACCATAAAAGGAGAAAACCTAGTGTTTTGGCGCGGGAAAATATCAGAAGATTTTTCAGGGGGCATAGAACAGCACCCGGGCCATTTTCAGCCAAACCAATTTTACATACCCTATTCGGAGACCTTAAGGAACAGTGTGAAATTCCCCAAAAACCCAGTCAATCGCCCCTTTAATTAGACTGCTCCCTCTCATGGTAGGTGGTATGGTGCCTGAGGATGAAAAAGCATGGCAACTTTTAATGGACTTAAAACACATTGTGGAATTAGTGGTTAGTTCAAAGCTATCAGACGAATCTCTCCGTTATCTAGAGAGTAACATTTCTGATCATCGCCAGTTGTTCACTGATGTTTTTCCCAATGAGAGGTTTCTACCTATACATCATTTCCTTGAACATTATCCAAACTTGATCTGTTGTTTTGGGTCTTTGGCTGATCTGTGGACAATGCGGTATGAGGCGCAGCATTGCTTTTCAAGAGGGTGTCGCACAACACCCGCAATTTAAAAATTCCCTCAAAACGTTGGCAAGTAGGCATCAATCAATGATTGCTTTAGCTTTGGACTCTCAACATTTCTTCAAAGCACCATTGCATGTTGAAAAATTAAATGTGGTAAAAATGTCGGCTGTTGAACCGCAGCTGCGGACAGTTGTTGAGAACAAATATTCAAATCTGAGTTCTTTGTCCCTGGCATCCAGTGCAACATTGCTTGGGCCTTTTATAGTAAAGGAATGATTCTTCCAGTTGGACTTGGTGATGGCTTTCCAGAGTTTGGTCGAATTCACAGTATTCTGGTTCATGTTGTTTTAATTTGCAACTTGTATAACTGCATGCTCTTATGGGTCTTCCCTTTGGAACTTGTTTAGTTTTTTCACGATGTATGCTTCATGTTTTGGCTGCTGGCAATGTTTGGGACTACGTCGTTGTTACGATCAGTGACCTATGCTCTTTTGTAAAGCTCTCTCTTGGAAGTCACTTTGGATTAAAGCATCTGCTAAATGCATAAATGTAAATATAAATATGAAATAGTTGGAAGTACTTCCTGCAATGTAGCCATTGTCAACCCACAAGATCTCATTGATTTCGACCCTCTGGCATCATACAATGTAGGTGGAAAGATTATGGTGTCTGCAAAGAGATTTTTACTTTGCTACAATTGAATTTCTTCTAAATTTTCTTTCCCGGGAAACAATGTTACTTCGAGTCATTCTCTCACCTGACAACATCAGGAAATTATCAATACCCACACCATCATCAATTGAGGAACTCTACTGTTCTCTGTGAAAAACTGCAGATAGTGGGAAGTTTTGTTATCCAACATGAAGACCCTGACTTCAACAATGAACTTTGTACTTTACATGACATCACCGAGCTTCCAAACGACAAGGCTACTTTGAGGATCCACTGGGAAGTAGTTTTAAGCCCAGTGGTGGATGATGCAAGCATGAAATCCACTGAGTCGTCAGCTTCATCACCCCATTCAGTTTTTCCTTTCTCCATCTAGATTAGAGAGTTGGCCAAGCACTTTTCCAGTGCATTCATTTTCATATGATGTGGAGTTGAGGCTGAAAAAAACAAATGAGGATCTTCAAGAAAATGGAACAGCCCTGATTGTTCCAAGAGACATGAAAAAATCTTGGACAAATTGGCTGAAACTGTGTACTCTTACAAAGCTTATCCAAAGAACTCTGAAATAGAGAAGGTTGCATCTGCTTTGGTAGAAAAACACCCATGTCTCAAAGACCCAGGATCTGACAGGACGGGATGTGAAGCATGGAAAATTTGTCTGAAGTTTAAAAGGCTAATTATCGTCAGAAACTCCGCAATGCAGGATACAGTGAGTTGGTGTGAATACCCACTCAAGACAAGGTTCATGTCGAGGATCTGACAAGCGACCCAGAAGATCTGAACTCAACTTTCTTCCTGACCATCCTGTTGGTTTGGATGAAGAAGAATTGGAGAAGGAAAGGTCATCGATGGAGGAAGAAGTGAAAAAGAGAAATTTGAGCTTGACTATTTTGAATGCATAGATGGAGACAACATTTTCCTTGAGGAGAAAGGAAATTGTGCAGGATCAGCCGCTGGTGTCAACAATCAAGCAAAGATGGCCTGGACTTTTTTGAGGAGGAAGTAAGTAATTTTTTTCCCTGTCACCATAGGAATTGAATGGCTGGAAATTATTTGCTTTTACTTGTTTGCTTATTCTGAATCTCTCATTATGTCGTCGAAATTATAGTCTACGTTTTTAACCAATATCAAAGTTTAAAACTGCACGGAAACGGCAGCAAAGTATGATGCAAAGTGTTTATTCGAATCCAACACAAAGGATTGATTCCAACAAACGTGAGTAGACACCAGAGTCTGACTGGAATTTTTCACTCATATATTTACTCTTATTTTGTGATATTTTGCCATTGGCACGTTATAGTTGGTCACAGATGCAAAATACATTTCTCACCAGGGTTTGTACAAGTTGCTTTAAGTGCTTGAAGTACTTGAATTTGACTTTTTGAAATTTAAGTCCTGGAAAACCCTTGAAAACAGTCATATTAAATACGAGGTACTTGAAAAGTGCTTGAATTATTTAAAGACAATATATATGATTTTACAAAGTAATTTTGAAGTGTTGATAAAAAAATATTTTCGCTCAAAATTAACGCCTTAGCCCATCCCCCTCCTGCAAATTTATTTAAAGCAGCACCCGTTTTTCTGGCATTCTTTGGTTTGCGTTATAGCATATTATCATGTTCTCAATTAATTTAAAGTCCATATGGCAGTATAACCACCACTGTCGATTAATGGGTACATAAAGCACTCAAAATATGTATATTATACAAGAAATCTCCAAATGGTGTATCAAAATGGTAATTAAGACCAGTTTTTGACATTTTTAGTGTTAGCATTAGCATATTAGCGCAATTCGACGATGACATCACGTTGGGGAGTCGTAGAGCAGAGTAGCCTCAGTCCAGTACTAGAACTATGAAAACTGACCGGGATGAAGAAGAGGTGGCAAGAACCACTCATGTATATGATGGCCCGCAGCCGGCCGTCAAAGCCAAATAAATGTTTCATATATCATTTTTTAAATCATTCATTTATGAAACGATTCATTGTACCAAAGAGAATGAGTGGAGAGTTGATGAAGTGTCCTCCTGATGAGTTGCTATCATTTAGCAACGCAGCAACGACCTTTGGAGCTCGTCTACGAACAGCAGTGCACATATACAATTTATTTTTACTGTCAGTGAATAGCACCGAGTGGAAGTCAACGTTTTCTTTATATCTAGTGATCATTCAGTGCATGACATTACTTTTTGAGGCACTACACTAGCCTACATTTACGTTTCACTTTTCCATGCACAAAAGTCACGTCTGGGTAAACATTGTGCCTTTGACCAACGAAGATGAGCTGTAATATTATACAAATGATAACAATTGAGGTGTAATAAAAAAAACTGTATTTGTTACATTAAACATTTACACATTTTCTGCAGAATTAAACACTTTCTGTATGTACTGTATTGCAGCTTCGTCCCAATATCTCTACAGACCGTGCACCTAATTTGACTTGAACTTATTACTTGAAAGAGGAATTATTTACTGAGTCTTCTCAGTTACATTATCAGGGCTTGGAAATACTGTGACTTGCTAAAGTAGGCAAATGGTTAGTAGTAGAACATAACATTTGATAATAATTGCAGTCAATCAAACAGCTGCAAGACCCAGTGAAATGTTATATACAGCTAGCAAACTAACGTTAGCTAGCATCACTAACGACATTGGCTAACTCAACTTCGGTAGGCTATCCTCAGTATTTGCAAGCTGGCCAGTGCAAGTAATATGCCATTTTATTTTTAGTTTAAACTTGCCCTACAAATCCACAATTGTCCCGGACAATCATGTTGTTGTAGTTCAGATAGACTACCGGGTAAACGTAGCTCTATCTAGATCTAGAAGACATCATGCTAGCTATGGGCTAGCTATGGGCTAATTTGCCAGTCCCACCTGTAAAATCCCCCCAAGATAATCCCAAATTAAATATTTTCCCCGACAATGTAAAAACTTTCCAATTAGATGTCCCACGTTTTGATGGTACTAGTAGTGCCCATATTAGACATTCTCTAGTACTAGCCTAGTGTTTTTTCTAGTCGATTTCAATGGTCTCAAAGCAAGACTTTTGTCTGTTGTCTCCCCAACGTGACGTCATGCAATGCATTGTGGGGGAAAGAAAAATAATTGCAAAAAGTAGCAAATTTTTTGTATTATATTGCGTTTTGTGACACCCAACAACATCAAATACAATGGATAACAGTTAAAATGTTTATTACCAACAAGCAAATGGTGCAAATTCGTTGGAAAAATTAACCAGCCATATGGACTTTAAGTGTTTTTCAAGCTCGAAAAGAGCCAAAGTAGAAATCAATTTGGTTCTGAAGAAGCGCTGTCTGAAGCGGCATTCTTTGCACAAACACCAGACTCAAACATCGAGAGAAAAAACGCTTCTTCTCAGCCAGTGCGCGCCAGTACCGTATTAATTATACCTACTTGAGGACTTAACAGAAACTTGTCAAAATGACCATTTTGGCGAGTATCCTCGTAAGCAGTCTTTAATGAGTTTCAAAGTCTTAAATAAAGGTGAAGAGCTGGAAGAAAACTGGATTTGTGTCAGATCCGCAACATGTGCGTCAGGTCTTAGAGACAGACGTTTAATAAACCCACTGCTGTCCGTCTCATTAATGTTAATAAAAGAAAAAGAGAAAATCACTGCTCTTGATTGAATAACATATGTAGCTTTAATAAGGATTAATTTAAAGTAAATAAAGTATGTGTTTGATAAATGTGATCCCTGATTGTAGTCCTTGAAACCCCCCAATATAGTGCTTGAAAAGTCCTTGAAAGTACTGGAATTTCATTAAACAGTATGTACAAACCCTGGTTGGAGCAAGGAAACATCTAAAACATACAGGACAGCAGCCCCTGAGGAATAGGATTTCAGTGCTACACAGCTGCCAGTCATCATTATGAAAAAATCAATACAAATTGTATTCTTAGGATTTCTTTCCCTTTGGGTAATAGTATTAACAATCAATGTTAACTTTTCTCTTTTAAACCACAAATGTCTTAAATATAGGCTTTGGAACTACAAAGTAATTTAGGCTTTGGAACTACAAAATAATTTAGCTATCACTTGTTTAAGTACAAAATATCACAAAATAAAAATAAATTAACCAAACCATTGAGACATGTCACCCCCAACAACTAAATAAAAACAGTAAAAGTTAAATAAATGCAAACTTTATGGGTGGAAAAATATTACTTTTTCATCTGTTTGGAACTGCAACAGCACAAATATTTTTAAGGCGTTACATTTTGACATTACATCAAAACACAAAATTAAAATCTTGGCACACCTTTTTAGACAAAATTGCACCTCCCCACTTGTCACAGTGTAGTTAGCAATGTTTGCAATCTTCAAAAATATCGCCAATGAACCTGTGTATGTACCTCAGCAACAGTCAGAAAATCACAACATTTGGAATCTACAGTTGCCACAAGCAAAATGCCTACATTGTTTAAAACTAATTAGCCATGTGAGGATGCTATACTAGAAAAATCACTTTAAACTGAATCAGAATTTTGTTTAATCTCCATGTAGGTTTGCACAAACACAGAATTTACTTTGACAAGGAGGTGCAAACAATAAAAATATACGGATCGAAATTAAAAGTAAAAAGATACAATATTCCAACTAATTCTAAGAACGAAACAATCTAAAATGTTTTAACAAAAATAAGAATAAGGTGCAAAAGAGATCAAAGTGGCTTGTGCATAGTGTCGGATGGACTGGTAATAGATAATAGTCAAATGTCAGTGGGAGTCCTTGGCCTTGTTGAAGAGACCAGTATCACATGGAAAGAAACTGTTCTTATGGCATGAGGTTTTAGTCCTGATGGACCGCAGCCTTCTGCCAGAGGGGAGTAGCTGGAACAGGGAGTGTCCAGGGTGGGAGGGGTTGGCCACAATCTTCCTCGCTTGTCTAAGGGTCCTTGAGGTGTGCAGGTCCTCGAGGGTAGGAAGATTGAAGCCGACCACCTTCTCAGCAGTGCGGATTATACGCTGCAGTCTGCTCTTGTCCTTGGCAGTGGCAGCAGAGTACCAGATGGTGATGGAGGAGGTGAGGATTAACTCAACGATGACTGTGTAAAAGTGCACCATCATTGTCCTTGGCAGGTTGAATTTCTTTAGCTGCCGTAGAAAGTACATCCTCTGTTGTGCTTGAGGTCCTGGGAGAGGATGGTGCCCAGGAAGCGGAAGGACTCGCACAGGGTGATGGGTGAGTAGGGCTGTATTCTTCCTGAAGTCCACAACCATCTCCACCGTCTTAAGAGCATTGAACTCTTAAGTTGTTCTGGCTACACCAGGGGGCCTCATATATAAAAGATAGCGCAGCTTTAATACCAGAAGATGGCGTCCGACCAAAACTTGAAAAGTACCTACGCACAGAAATATTCACATGCATAAAACCGGTCGTACGCCAGGTCCTGCGCTAGCCTGGTCCTAACCAGACCCTCGTACATTTCATTTGTACAGAGGGTCTGGGATCTCTCGATTGACAAACATTAACTTCCTTGAAGGCGGGTCCTCTGTTGAAGTTTAAAACTATTGGATCCGCCCAGAGCCACTCTGATTTGCCATAACCAATCACAAGCGTTCGCCTTAGCCAACTCCTTCACCACTACTGTAACGGAGCTAGCTGCCGTAGCTGGAAAATCCAACTTTTCCCAAACCCCGTGGGGAGGAGGGCCACAACATCATGGCCACCAACAAAACTCTTTGTTTACCGGCTTTAACAATTTACAATTTCGGCAGCGTTGCTACAACCACAGAATAGTTTCGCTTGCATCTTTCTCCGCCGCCATTACTGAACTACTCAAACAAGTGCACGACATTAACGTCATCGTTCTCAGCCACTCCCTCGGTTCGCTGATTGGATTTACAATTTTTTTTTTCTGGAAACCGACTTCAGAGCCGAGCTCCCAGACCTAGTACAGAAGCAAAATCAAAATTGAGCGGAAGTACGTAGGAGGGCAGAGCCAGGCTAGTCCTGCGCATCTTTTCTTTATAAATCACAATCAACGTGAGATTGACCGCACGTGAACGAGCCAGACCCCGCCTTGCTTCTTCCCATAAATGAATATGCAGATGGCCTATAAATGCGCTCCTGAGGTCATTTCTTTGTCTGTATTAAAATGGCTAAACACGCTAAAAAGACTGTGAAATCGAGGTTTTAACAACAGAGGTGTAGGCGAGAAAATGTGTCCTGTTTGGCAGCCTGTCATCAGGTATTAGCAACAAAAGAAAGTCGCAGGAGTGGAAAACTATCACTATTTGCACCGTTTATTGTTTTTAACCTGTAGCACTTTGAGATACATTTATATTTAGTAGAATAGTTAAGATCATAGACGTATGACAATAACTATAGCGGAAACTTTATTTTGTTATGTTTTGTGAGTTTCTGCACTTTTCAGTTAGAATTCCCCATGTTACAGAGCCAGACAAGACTTTGCGGACGGCCGGCACATTCTCACGTCTGCTCAAAAGTTTCTGTGACGGCTCGCACATTCTCAAGTCAAGTTCATTTTCATACATAAAACCGTGTGTGTGAAAACCAGCGTACGCAAGCTTTTCGTGCGTACGCAACGTTTATACATGAGGCCCCTGGTGTTTTGGAGACTGACGTGAAAACACGGATCGTTTTGTAGTAGTGTCCTCAACGATCAGCGGGTGCTGCAGTTAGCTCCTCCGCCGTCCCAAAGCACTCACATGCGGTCAGTCTCACAATAGCCTTGCACAGCAGTCCTAGCTGCAGTCAGAGCAGACATCACTAGACCCACACACTCCGCATCCATACTGTAAATGAATCACGTATGCGCTAAGCCACAGTTTTTCCCGCCCTGGCTTACAAAGCAAAATAAATACTGTACACAATATAAATAAAGGTAAAACTTTTTTTCACTGTCACACTGAAATAAATAACCAAATTTTACCTCACACAGCCTCAGTCACCTTATCAACTGTGTGTTTGCCTCTCTGTTACATACCCTGTGAAAACCTAGCTAGCTAACAGTTATAATTATGCAAATTGGATGATTGATGCATTTAGAGATTTTTAGGACAGTCAATAGCTACTTTCCTTACTGAGGAGTTGGCAACACTGCTTACCCGGCGTCATGGAGCAGAGCAGCTAAATACTTATTCAGCATCGGTGTTGTTAGCTACTGTATCCCTGCCTGTGTTTGCGATGTTGCTTAGAATTGAATTGATGTTTATTGGCCATGAAAGTTTGCACAGACACGGAAATTACTTTGGCAGGAGAGCCTACCTAGGCAGCCATCAGAGGCGCCCACCAGAAAGATTACAGCAAAGCATAACATGAGGAGAGAGGAGGAGAGAAAAAGGCAACCCCCATACAATGCTCCTAGAGGAGTACAGTATGGGAACAGGCAAAAACCTCAGCACATAAGCCCACAACATTAACACAACATTACAAACACTTGCAATGGGAAAGGGCGGTGGGGTAGACCAGCAGCATCTGGTCCTGCGACCGTAATAGGCGCTGGACACAGACCCGCCAGCCACCCAGGGAAAAGCAGTCAAAGGCGTTGGATGGGGGTGGGGCGGTGGTGGTATCTGTAGTAGGTGAAAGTTAGTGTGTGAGTAGGTCTGGGTTGGCGCCCTCGACCTAGGCCACAATCAGTCCGAGTCTCTCTATGCAGATAGTGTTGGCAAGGAGACGTCCTTGGTCATGACCCGGGTAGAGACCAAGCCACAGATGTTGATGGTGGGGGAGTGGGAAGGGAAGAGCAAGATAGACTCGCTTCAGCGCTCTCCAGGGGAGTTGTTTTCCAGCAACGGCCTTGGCCAAGGCCTGAGCTGGTTACGGGGCCGAAAGTAGATGAGATTGGTGTAGATGTTTAGACGAGTAGACGCGACTCAATTTTCACGTCCACCCTTCAGGAAGGCCTCCAGATCCTCGAACCTTCTTTGCTGAGCCGCGAACTTATCCCTGTTGTACTCCCTATTCTGCTGTAAGTTCACAGTCAGTGCTCCAACGGTTCTGCCCACCGTCTCAATCAGGTCGGGCAGCCTAAGGGGGCTTTTGATGGCTGCAGCCGTTTCCTTGACTTTCCGATATGCAAGCCAACCGCCTAATCCACACAGCTGAAAGCCTGTAATCATGGTTCAGAAAATAAAGATGTCTTCAACATCCTCAACGGAAAGCGCCGCTAGACACACGACACGCCAATTGTCCCACGCGTCCATCGTGTAGCCAGCTGCAAACGTCCCGTCCAGACATTTGGGTTCCCCAGAACCCGAGCTTCTCTTCGAGAAGATGGTGTCAAAGCAAGCTTAGCAAGTATTGTGCCGTGGTGTGGGAGGAAAAATTGACAAGCGCATCATACAATTCAAGACCTGCATGTACAGTAGTGTCACAATAAATAATGCATTTAATAGTGGTGGGCCGTTATCGGCGTTAACGTGCTGTGTTACCGTGACTTATCGGGCAATAAAAAAAATATTGCCGTTAATCTATTCTCAAAGTTGGGTTGGGAGCTGGGTCTGTATCACGCAAGGTATGATGACTTTCACCTTGATATTTTTGCGCGGATGTATACCTAGCCGAATTGCAATGTAGGGGGCGAGAACGAGTCTTCGAACCTGTGTGTATACCTTGTGTATGAAATTACCACATCAAACGAGACGTGCTAACATGGATGCAGGATGCATGGATGAAGCCGCCGGGTTTGCTTCAGGGAAAATTAATTTTTAAGAAGCTTCCCAATGGAAACCTCGACAAGACTAATGTTGTTTACACCTTGTGCAATGCAGAATTTATTTTACTGTAGGAGTTCTTCCAGTCTCAAATACGCAAAGCAACATCCCTTAGCTAATGCGAAGATGCCGGGCCAAGCGTTGATGTAGCGCAGGAGAAGAGTCGTCATCAAACTACTATGTGTGAGTGTGTTGCGCCCTCAGCGCAAGATTATTGGCTGAAAGGAGAAATGCAAGACGTTTTGAGAAGTGTTCAGGGTTTAATGCATAAATGAGTACATCAGTTCTACCACTAGTGGCAGCAGCGCGCTAGAAACGGTGGGTACGCTATAGCTCCTGCACTATGTAGAGTCAGTTCTCAGCAGGAGGAAAAACCCATCCGTTTGCGCTGTTGACTTACCAATGTGTTTCTGTATGTTTTACAGGTGAGCTGGTGTCAAGTGTCATGAGAAGTGTGTACGAAGTTAAAATAACATGTAATGTGTGGTAGAATGTGAACTTTGATGCAACGGTTGATGTAAATAACGATTATCTGGATGTTAGCTAGCTAACTAGCATGTGTTCGAGTGCGGTTAGCTTATGTTCTATTTCCCCATGTGTTCGGTCGCGTGACCACAGATTGATTGTTTTACAGCCCGACGTGCAATGTACATCCTTGGAAATGTATGAATAGAGCACTATGTAGACGCAGTTCTCAGCAGGAGGAAAAACCCGTCCGTTTGCGCTGTTGACTTATCAATGTGTTTCTGTATGTTTTACAGAGTGAATAAATATATGTGGAGACCAATTTAACTCATTCCTTGAGGGTGTTACAAGTGCAACCGAGGCAAGCCCGTCAGCACACACCAAAATTCATGTTTAACTGAATAAACAGTTAGTAAACAAAAGTACATCTTATTGAACATAATGTATTTTCATCACCAATTATCATAGTAGAACAGCTTTCTCAAGCAGTTTGTGATGCATTTTGGAAACAGGAGATGAGCCCCTGATCTATGGAACGCCGAGTTAGTCAAAATTAAATAAATAAATGAATAGGTAAATGAATAGATAAATTGACCAATTATTTGTTTGTAAACAATCGGGATGCGCGCGCAATGTGGCTGCAGAAAACCGGGAAAGGATAGCATTTTAAATGGCAAAAGGACCACACAGATAATACAAATAGTAAGATTTAAAAAGACCAAAAGCGTCGAGGAGGACATGCCTATAGGAAAGAAAGCGATTACCCAATGGTCTGTCGCATCAGAATTTTTATTTGGGTCACGAGTCTTGAAATTTGAGTTAGAATGTCGCCCGGTACAGATCGCATAGTCGAGCGGCAACCATGTCTTCACGTCATGTCACAAAGTTCATAATTTTACTTTTACAGTCAATTCTACATTTAAAAAGTCGAGCAGGGCAGCTTTCAAGAGATATGGGAATTCTGCTGTTAGTCAGCTGGTCCGATTATTTTTCTTATTTGTTTGAACTGGCAATCTGAGTGAGACTACATCCCAGTTACACTGTTTTGACGTTAGCCTCAGTCAGACTCGCTTACTGGCAGTGTGCACAATGTTGTATTTCACTCCATTCTACACCAGAAACGTCAGGGAGGACTGCCTAATGTAGATACGAGTCTGGTGAAGATAGCCAGAATCTCGGATTTCTTTAACTTGTCTGTTTCATTCGTCATTTGCCTGAGAAAGCGACCTCCGTTAGCCAGGCTAGTTTTGCCCGATCACTTGGACAGGCTATTTAAGGGTATCGGGGTCAAGTGACTTTTGTGCACAGACAAGTGAACGTAAATGTATTTGTCCAAAGGCCAAGAGCCTCAAAAAGTTAATATCAAGCCCTGCAATCCGGTGGCCAGAGATATATGATGACCTGAACGACACTCCAAGAGTAATAGAACGGGGAGAAGTTCGTCTTTTGCAACCCACATGCGCAGTTGAGCCTGCTTGACAGTTGTGTGACGTAGGGTGATAATTGGTTTATACATACATAAATAAATATGGCTATGAAATAAACTCTGAAATAAAAAAGATGGTAATAAATATATAATTAGAACATTATATAATTAAATTGCTGAATCCATTTACCAACATCAATAAATAAATACATTTATTTATTTTAAAATTACGTTTTTGTAAAGACAACATTTATTTAATTCATGGGACTTTTATTTCCTAATGCCACATTTTTTTTTTTAGACTTTTACGCACCACATTTATTTCCACATGTATTTCCACACCACATTTATTTCAGTGCTGTATTTATTTCACATCTCACATGCAAACGAGAGGGGCGTGGTTATCGTCAGACCAAGGCAGCTGCACAAGATCATCACCGATTAATAGAGTAGGGAGTAGGGGGTACCTGCAGAACTATTGGAGTAAAAGACTGAATGCTTAACACTGCATTCCATACTGGTGCGTCCAAGGAGCAATGTCGGAAAGGGGAAGGGAATCTCAGACCTATTGAGAGAGGCTGCAAACCGCCTTGACGGGGTGGCGACACAGCAGCCACCCCATACAGCTGCCGAAGTGAGCACCCCATGCCCAGGAACCCCTGTTCAAGGTAAATTATGTTAGCTAGGTGCCGATAATCAAAAGTCTGTGTTCTGCAGGTAAATGTAGCTAGCTCATGCAGTGTAGCTAGCTGCTACTTTTAATCCTATTGGTTTAACGTTTGTGATTATTCATTATAGATGGCACTACATTGTTTGTGTGGATGACAACGTTTGATGAAACATTCGGTGACGGGATGCCGTTCTGTTATAAGCTAATGTGGTGTCTTAATCACTGAGCGGTTCTGGTAGCATCAAGTTAACCGGCGCCATGTGGACAGTATCTTGTTACGGTGCTGCATAGCTACTCAGCCAGTTTGAATTGAGTGGTTTTAAATTGTTATTGCTCCGTGATAGGCTGCAATCGCCCATGTCACGACCGACCCACCGAAGATAAAACTAAAAGGAATTTATGTTACTTCATACCCAAATGCAAGCAAATAAAAAGTTGACAGATGTCTTTGCTTACAAGGTGAAGTCAGTCAGCGGCGGTGGAAGTACTCAGATCCTTTACTTAAGTAAAAGGACTAACTTGCTGCTGTTGCCCAGACAATCTCTAATCCTATGCTTTATTTTCACATTTTAAAGCTGAAGTGGCAAGACTATTTGCCCCTTACAGAGGTAGGCTGGCAAGACCTCCACCAAGACCACATTCCCGGGTACCTCCAGCAAAACTAAAGTGTCGCCCCATTTTCACCCACAATTTCTTTTGCATGAGCGACCACAGTTCAGAAACAGTTCCAGCAAAGAAGGAAAAAATTGATTTTACAGCTACTGGACTACACTCTAAAAACAAAAGGTTCTATATTGAACCTTTTAGGGTTCTATAGCTTGGTACATATATGGCACCCTCAAAAGGTTCAATATAGAACCATTTCAGAGGGTTCAATTTATGGCACCCTCAAAAGGTTAAATATAGAACCTTTTCAGAGGGTTCAATTAAAAGAACGCTTTTTTTTTTAAGGGGTTCTAAACAGCACCTTTATTCATTCTCCCAAAACCTTTGATCGATTTTTCTTTAAATCATATTTTAACACTTAATCATCAATAGTGAATATTACTGCAATTGTGATAATCAATCATTCTTGTATAACCATTTGGGAAAGTGCTGTAGGTTAAATGCAACTATTATTTTAAATAAAATACCCAATAACTAGATAACAAACCTTTGTTTACAGCTGTTGTTAAAGAAAGAGAGGAGAGGTGGATTCAAAAATTGACAATTTTTTTTTTTTTTTAACTCAACAGTAACAGTGATGAACTAATCTGATTGTATAATTTCAGAACAGGGATGGACACTTTTTTTTTTTAATTTTG
Organism: Hypomesus transpacificus; assembly: GCF_021917145.1. NCBI lineage: Eukaryota > Metazoa > Chordata > Actinopteri > Osmeriformes > Osmeridae > Hypomesus > Hypomesus transpacificus. Next base: position 57,012 of record NW_025813702.1, on the reverse strand, counting down.
TATTTTGAAAAGATAATGCTCTGAAAAGCTAAGGGTATGCTTTATCTGCCGGGGGTACTCCACTGCAAAGACGAAGTACACCTCCGATTAACTAATCTGATTGTATAATTTCAGAACAGGGATGGACACTTTTTATTTTTTTATTTTGTATTTTAAAAAGATAATGCTCTGAAAAGCTAAGGGTATGCTTTATCTGCCGGGGGTACTCCACTGCAAAGACGAAGTACACCTCCAGCAGACATTGAATGGCATGAGCCACATCCATCTTGCCGCTTATGATGGTGACGCCATCCATCATAATAGATGCTCTCCTGGCAAGAAGGGGAGTCTCTGCATCGTGGAGGATGATGACTGGAAATGAGCTGGGTGGTTCCTATGAAAATTAGAAGTGTGTAAGGGATCTCCTGTTAAAAGTTTAGATGTAAATTTACAAAACAAAGAAAGGTCAATTCGCAATGTTAAAACAACACATACCTTGTTTAAACAATAGAGAAAATCTGAGTTCTCCTTGAAAAGTGCAGGCAGGATGAGGATTGCCGCACTCTTTTGAAAGTCTGAAATTTCAACAGAAACAAACAATATTTAAATAGAAACATTTTTATGGAGATGATTGAAGGGTGCAAGGGAAAAGAAGAGTTGTCAGCTGGTGACATACCATCACTGTTAGCTTCATCTCCGAGCAGGCTTGACAGCAGCTCCCTCTGACTCCCACTTTGAGCTTCCATAATGATGTTGGGTGTCATCACACTGAGGGCATTTTGCAGGTTTACCTCCAGGTCCTGACCAAAACACAGCCTCATTTCATGATGCATCTTCAAAATGTTTTAATCAAATACAAAGAGAGAGAGTTGTGGTTACCAATGAATGATTATAAATTAGGACACTTACTCCCAAGCAGCACTGATTCACATTATAGTAATAATCTTATTAGTTACTCAGAAGCTCTGGCACCCGGAGAAAAGGGAACATCTCCATCACCTCCTCAGTCGGATTCCCCATATGCTCCACCCTCTTGTACAGCGTACGCCGCATTCTGTCCATTATAATGGGGATGTCTGGCTGACGCCGGCGCAGCTCATCCTTAATGGCATTAATATGCACCTGGTAACTGTGGTCATCCTCCCCAACTACCTCAAGTTCCAGCATTATCTGAAAGAAAGTCCCCCTCCAAAGGACAAGACATAAAGTACAACAACAACAAGTTAATGATAATATAAATGTTCTCAAGCCAGAAAGTCTCTCGTCCAATCAGAAATAAGTAAACATAATTCGACCAGACCTAACTGCTGTATAATTCAGTATCTCATTCACAAAAATATTGCAAACCTCTTGTGTGGCATAACTCCCAGAAAGCATCTCGACTGTGTTTTGCAATCTGCACCTCTTTGCGCTCTGAAATTTGCCATAAGAAGTGTAAAATTAAGAATTAAGACTGGCAAACAATGACAACTGTGACTAGCAAGCAGATAGATATAAAGACACATGCACACAGTTGGGCTAAAGACAAACAATATTATAACAAATGACACCTGATGTCCAGGTGGTTCCTCCAGTGGCACATGGTCCACATTTTTTCTAGCACCAAACTTCCTTTTCATTTCTTGGACTGTCGTCAAGTTGACCAAAGGTGACCTTTCCTTTTTAAATTTGTTTCTTAGACACTCCAGTAGGGTCACCTATGGGTATAGACATACATTATGAGCCTCACAAAAAATCAAAGTAGAAATTGAACTGAGGAATAATGTTTTGCATAACAGTTGGGAAAGAACATACATATCCAGAGGAGCTGTGGTCTCCAAGAAATGGAAATCTGGTGATGAGACATCCCAGAAGAATATTTTTTGTGGTTTGGGTACCTGAAAGATCATTCATTGTAATTAGAACTTTCCTACTCAAATAGTTTTCTTTTTAGCCTTTACACTGTAATTCACTTTAAGGTTGTATCAGCGATGCTGCAGGATATTGCTGTTTTATGTTTTTTTTTACAGCGCATGTAGGTAATGGGGAGCTAGCAGATCATGAGGAGATATTAGCTGAACATTATACATTTTTTTTACAAAATGCTCAGAATCGCTGATACAACCTTTAAAGTAACCAACACAACAATCTCAATGTACTGTATGTTCCTGACCATAAACTAGAATAAAAATCAAGGGTGTAACAATACCATGTGTACTTTGTTATGTTGTCAAACAACACTTGGATCAGCAGGGCTCGCAAGTGGGACTTGTCCTTTAATCAGTTTAATCAGGCCACAATCAGTCCGAGTCTCTCTATGCAGATAGTGTTGGCAAGGAGACGTCCTTGGTCATGACCCGGGTAGAGACCAAGCCACAGATGTTGATGGTGGGGGAGTGGGAAGGGAAGAGCAAGATAGACTCGCTTCAGCGCTCTCCAGGGGAGTTGTTTTCCAGCAACGGCCTTGGCCAAGGCCTGAGCTGGTTACGGGGCCGAAAGTAGATGAGATTGGTGTAGATGTTTAGACGAGTAGACGCGACTCAATTTTCACGTCCACCCTTCAGGAAGGCCTCCAGATCCTCGAACCTTCTTTGCTGAGCCGCGAACTTATCCCTGTTGTACTCCCTATTCTGCTGTAAGTTCACAGTCAGTGCTCCAACGGTTCTGCCCACCGTCTCAATCAGGTCGGGCAGCCTAAGGGGGCTTTTGATGGCTGCAGCCGTTTCCTTGACTTTCCGATATGCAAGCCAACCGCCTAATCCACACAGCTGAAAGCCTGTAATCATGGTTCAGAAAATAAAGATGTCTTCAACATCCTCAACGGAAAGCGCCGCTAGACACACGACACGCCAATTGTCCCACGCGTCCATCGTGTAGCCAGCTGCAAACGTCCCGTCCAGACATTTGGGTTCCCCAGAACCCGAGCTTCTCTTCGAGAAGATGGTGTCAAAGCAAGCTTAGCAAGTATTGTGCCGTGGTGTGGGAGGAAAAATTGACAAGCGCATCATACAATTCAAGACCTGCATGTACAGTAGTGTCACAATAAATAATGCATTTAATAGTGGTGGGCCGTTATCGGCGTTAACGTGCTGTGTTACCGTGACTTATCGGGCAATAAAAAAAATATTGCCGTTAATCTATTCTCAAAGTTGGGTTGGGAGCTGGGTCTGTATCACGCAAGGTATGATGACTTTCACCTTGATATTTTTGCGCGGATGTATACCTAGCCGAATTGCAATGTAGGGGGCGAGAACGAGTCTTCGAACCTGTGTGTATACCTTGTGTATGAAATTACCACATCAAACGAGACGTGCTAACATGGATGCAGGATGCATGGATGAAGCCGCCGGGTTTGCTTCAGGGAAAATTAATTTTTAAGAAGCTTCCCAATGGAAACCTCGACAAGACTAATGTTGTTTACACCTTGTGCAATGCAGAATTTATTTTACTGTAGGAGTTCTTCCAGTCTCAAATACGCAAAGCAACATCCCTTAGCTAATGCGAAGATGCCGGGCCAAGCGTTGATGTAGCGCAGGAGAAGAGTCGTCATCAAACTACTATGTGTGAGTGTGTTGCGCCCTCAGCGCAAGATTATTGGCTGAAAGGAGAAATGCAAGACGTTTTGAGAAGTGTTCAGGGTTTAATGCATAAATGAGTACATCAGTTCTACCACTAGTGGCAGCAGCGCGCTAGAAACGGTGGGTACGCTATAGCTCCTGCACTATGTAGAGTCAGTTCTCAGCAGGAGGAAAAACCCATCCGTTTGCGCTGTTGACTTACCAATGTGTTTCTGTATGTTTTACAGGTGAGCTGGTGTCAAGTGTCATGAGAAGTGTGTACGAAGTTAAAATAACATGTAATGTGTGGTAGAATGTGAACTTTGATGCAACGGTTGATGTAAATAACGATTATCTGGATGTTAGCTAGCTAACTAGCATGTGTTCGAGTGCGGTTAGCTTATGTTCTATTTCCCCATGTGTTCGGTCGCGTGACCACAGATTGATTGTTTTACAGCCCGACGTGCAATGTACATCCTTGGAAATGTATGAATAGAGCACTATGTAGACGCAGTTCTCAGCAGGAGGAAAAACCCGTCCGTTTGCGCTGTTGACTTATCAATGTGTTTCTGTATGTTTTACAGAGTGAATAAATATATGTGGAGACCAATTTAACTCATTCCTTGAGGGTGTTACAAGTGCAACCGAGGCAAGCCCGTCAGCACACACCAAAATTCATGTTTAACTGAATAAACAGTTAGTAAACAAAAGTACATCTTATTGAACATAATGTATTTTCATCACCAATTATCATAGTAGAACAGCTTTCTCAAGCAGTTTGTGATGCATTTTGGAAACAGGAGATGAGCCCCTGATCTATGGAACGCCGAGTTAGTCAAAATTAAATAAATAAATGAATAGGTAAATGAATAGATAAATTGACCAATTATTTGTTTGTAAACAATCGGGATGCGCGCGCAATGTGGCTGCAGAAAACCGGGAAAGGATAGCATTTTAAATGGCAAAAGGACCACACAGATAATACAAATAGTAAGATTTAAAAAGACCAAAAGCGTCGAGGAGGACATGCCTATAGGAAAGAAAGCGATTACCCAATGGTCTGTCGCATCAGAATTTTTATTTGGGTCACGAGTCTTGAAATTTGAGTTAGAATGTCGCCCGGTACAGATCGCATAGTCGAGCGGCAACCATGTCTTCACGTCATGTCACAAAGTTCATAATTTTACTTTTACAGTCAATTCTACATTTAAAAAGTCGAGCAGGGCAGCTTTCAAGAGATATGGGAATTCTGCTGTTAGTCAGCTGGTCCGATTATTTTTCTTATTTGTTTGAACTGGCAATCTGAGTGAGACTACATCCCAGTTACACTGTTTTGACGTTAGCCTCAGTCAGACTCGCTTACTGGCAGTGTGCACAATGTTGTATTTCACTCCATTCTACACCAGAAACGTCAGGGAGGACTGCCTAATGTAGATACGAGTCTGGTGAAGATAGCCAGAATCTCGGATTTCTTTAACTTGTCTGTTTCATTCGTCATTTGCCTGAGAAAGCGACCTCCGTTAGCCAGGCTAGTTTTGCCCGATCACTTGGACAGGCTATTTAAGGGTATCGGGGTCAAGTGACTTTTGTGCACAGACAAGTGAACGTAAATGTATTTGTCCAAAGGCCAAGAGCCTCAAAAAGTTAATATCAAGCCCTGCAATCCGGTGGCCAGAGATATATGATGACCTGAACGACACTCCAAGAGTAATAGAACGGGGAGAAGTTCGTCTTTTGCAACCCACATGCGCAGTTGAGCCTGCTTGACAGTTGTGTGACGTAGGGTGATAATTGGTTTATACATACATAAATAAATATGGCTATGAAATAAACTCTGAAATAAAAAAGATGGTAATAAATATATAATTAGAACATTATATAATTAAATTGCTGAATCCATTTACCAACATCAATAAATAAATACATTTATTTATTTTAAAATTACGTTTTTGTAAAGACAACATTTATTTAATTCATGGGACTTTTATTTCCTAATGCCACATTTTTTTTTTTAGACTTTTACGCACCACATTTATTTCCACATGTATTTCCACACCACATTTATTTCAGTGCTGTATTTATTTCACATCTCACATGCAAACGAGAGGGGCGTGGTTATCGTCAGACCAAGGCAGCTGCACAAGATCATCACCGATTAATAGAGTAGGGAGTAGGGGGTACCTGCAGAACTATTGGAGTAAAAGACTGAATGCTTAACACTGCATTCCATACTGGTGCGTCCAAGGAGCAATGTCGGAAAGGGGAAGGGAATCTCAGACCTATTGAGAGAGGCTGCAAACCGCCTTGACGGGGTGGCGACACAGCAGCCACCCCATACAGCTGCCGAAGTGAGCACCCCATGCCCAGGAACCCCTGTTCAAGGTAAATTATGTTAGCTAGGTGCCGATAATCAAAAGTCTGTGTTCTGCAGGTAAATGTAGCTAGCTCATGCAGTGTAGCTAGCTGCTACTTTTAATCCTATTGGTTTAACGTTTGTGATTATTCATTATAGATGGCACTACATTGTTTGTGTGGATGACAACGTTTGATGAAACATTCGGTGACGGGATGCCGTTCTGTTATAAGCTAATGTGGTGTCTTAATCACTGAGCGGTTCTGGTAGCATCAAGTTAACCGGCGCCATGTGGACAGTATCTTGTTACGGTGCTGCATAGCTACTCAGCCAGTTTGAATTGAGTGGTTTTAAATTGTTATTGCTCCGTGATAGGCTGCAATCGCCCATGTCACGACCGACCCACCGAAGATAAAACTAAAAGGAATTTATGTTACTTCATACCCAAATGCAAGCAAATAAAAAGTTGACAGATGTCTTTGCTTACAAGGTGAAGTCAGTCAGCGGCGGTGGAAGTACTCAGATCCTTTACTTAAGTAAAAGGACTAACTTGCTGCTGTTGCCCAGACAATCTCTAATCCTATGCTTTATTTTCACATTTTAAAGCTGAAGTGGCAAGACTATTTGCCCCTTACAGAGGTAGGCTGGCAAGACCTCCACCAAGACCACATTCCCGGGTACCTCCAGCAAAACTAAAGTGTCGCCCCATTTTCACCCACAATTTCTTTTGCATGAGCGACCACAGTTCAGAAACAGTTCCAGCAAAGAAGGAAAAAATTGATTTTACAGCTACTGGACTACACTCTAAAAACAAAAGGTTCTATATTGAACCTTTTAGGGTTCTATAGCTTGGTACATATATGGCACCCTCAAAAGGTTCAATATAGAACCATTTCAGAGGGTTCAATTTATGGCACCCTCAAAAGGTTAAATATAGAACCTTTTCAGAGGGTTCAATTAAAAGAACGCTTTTTTTTTTAAGGGGTTCTAAACAGCACCTTTATTCATTCTCCCAAAACCTTTGATCGATTTTTCTTTAAATCATATTTTAACACTTAATCATCAATAGTGAATATTACTGCAATTGTGATAATCAATCATTCTTGTATAACCATTTGGGAAAGTGCTGTAGGTTAAATGCAACTATTATTTTAAATAAAATACCCAATAACTAGATAACAAACCTTTGTTTACAGCTGTTGTTAAAGAAAGAGAGGAGAGGTGGATTCAAAAATTGACAATTTTTTTTTTTTTTTAACTCAACAGTAACAGTGATGAACTAATCTGATTGTATAATTTCAGAACAGGGATGGACACTTTTTTTTTTAAATTTTGTATTTTGAAAAGATAATGCTCTGAAAAGCTAAGGGTATGCTTTATCTGCCGGGGGTACTCCACTGCAAAGACGAAGTACACCTCCGATTAACTAATCTGATTGTATAATTTCAGAACAGGGATGGACACTTTTTATTTTTTTATTTTGTATTTTAAAAAGATAATGCTCTGAAAAGCTAAGGGTATGCTTTATCTGCCGGGGGTACTCCACTGCAAAGACGAAGTACACCTCCAGCAGACATTGAATGGCATGAGCCACATCCATCTTGCCGCTTATGATGGTGACGCCATCCATCATAATAGATGCTCTCCTGGCAAGAAGGGGAGTCTCTGCATCGTGGAGGATGATGACTGGAAATGAGCTGGGTGGTTCCTATGAAAATTAGAAGTGTGTAAGGGATCTCCTGTTAAAAGTTTAGATGTAAATTTACAAAACAAAGAAAGGTCAATTCGCAATGTTAAAACAACACATACCTTGTTTAAACAATAGAGAAAATCTGAGTTCTCCTTGAAAAGTGCAGGCAGGATGAGGATTGCCGCACTCTTTTGAAAGTCTGAAATTTCAACAGAAACAAACAATATTTAAATAGAAACATTTTTATGGAGATGATTGAAGGGTGCAAGGGAAAAGAAGAGTTGTCAGCTGGTGACATACCATCACTGTTAGCTTCATCTCCGAGCAGGCTTGACAGCAGCTCCCTCTGACTCCCACTTTGAGCTTCCCTAATGATGTTGGGTGTCATCACACTGAGGGCATTTTGCAGGTTTACCTCCAGGTCCTGACCAAAACACAGCCTCATTTCATGATGCATCTTCAAAATGTTTTAATCAAATACAAAGAGAGAGAGTTGTGGTTACCAATGAATGATTATAAATTAGGACACTTACTCCCAAGCAGCACTGATTCACATTATAGTAATAATCTTATTAGTTACTCAGAAGCTCTGGCACCCGGAGAAAAGGGAACATCTCCATCACCTCCTCAGTCGGATTCCCCATATGCTCCACCCTCTTGTACAGCGTACGCCGCATTCTGTCCATTATAATGGGGATGTCTGGCTGACGCCGGCGCAGCTCATCCTTAATGGCATTAATATGCACCTGGTAACTGTGGTCATCCTCCCCAACTACCTCAAGTTCCAGCATTATCTGAAAGAAAGTCCCCCTCCAAAGGACAAGACATAAAGTACAACAACAACAAGTTAATGATAATATAAATGTTCTCAAGCCAGAAAGTCTCTCGTCCAATCAGAAATAAGTAAACATAATTCGACCAGACCTAACTGCTGTATAATTCAGTATCTCATTCACAAAAATATTGCAAACCTCTTGTGTGGCATAACTCCCAGAAAGCATCTCGACTGTGTTTTGCAATCTGCACCTCTTTGCGCTCTGAAATTTGCCATAAGAAGTGTAAAATTAAGAATTAAGACTGGCAAACAATGACAACTGTGACTAGCAAGCAGATAGATATAAAGACACATGCACACAGTTGGGCTAAAGACAAACAATATTATAACAAATGACACCTGATGTCCAGGTGGTTCCTCCAGTGGCACATGGTCCACATTTTTTCTAGCACCAAACTTCCTTTTCATTTCTTGGACTGTCGTCAAGTTGACCAAAGGTGACCTTTCCTTTTTAAATTTGTTTCTTAGACACTCCAGTAGGGTCACCTATGGGTATAGACATACATTATGAGCCTCACAAAAAATCAAAGTAGAAATTGAACTGAGGAATAATGTTTTGCATAACAGTTGGGAAAGAACATACATATCCAGAGGAGCTGTGGTCTCCAAGAAATGGAAATCTGGTGATGAGACATCCCAGAAGAATATTTTTTGTGGTTTGGGTACCTGAAAGATCATTCATTGTAATTAGAACTTTCCTACTCAAATAGTTTTCTTTTTAGCCTTTACACTGTAATTCACTTTAAGGTTGTATCAGCGATGCTGCAGGATATTGCTGTTTTATGTTTTTTTTACAGCGCATGTAGGTAATGGGGAGCTAGCAGATCATGAGGAGATATTAGCTGAACATTATACATTTTTTTTACAAAATGCTCAGAATCGCTGATACAACCTTTAAAGTAACCAACACAACAATCTCAATGTACTGTATGTTCCTGACCATAAACTACAATAAAAATCAAGGGTGTAACAATACCATGTGTACTTTGTTATGTTGTCAAACAACACTTGGATCAGCAGGGCTCGCAAGTGGGACTTGTCCTTTTTTTTTTTTTGGATCCTTTCTTTTTAGAGGTTCCTGTAGCTCTGGAGGCAGAACAGGCAGGGTGTAATGTGCTGGCCATGACTCCTGGATGCCTTGACTATGTAAAGAAATAAAAAAGAACACAGACAGCACAGTTCCAATAACATTAGACCTTTCTCATTTGTCAGGAGTTGTGGAATTTAAAACTAAAGTGAAATTACACTGAACTGCTGTGCACTTACTGAGTACTTGGCTCTGCGTGTGATACATCACACGGTCCTGCTTGTCTATAGGCAGACAAAATAACATTTGGTCCTACAAGACTTTCACACTAAGAAAATCAAATTTTTAACAGGAAAAACAACGTAATATACTCACTGAGCCAATGATGATGTGTTTCGCAACCTCTCCAACTCTCTCAAAAAGATATCCACCTGGTCAATTTCATCTTCTGCTGAGGATGTTACATTGTCTAAATTATTATACTTTCTGAGAGCAGCCCTATTTTTCCTGTGAATATGTGTTCTTAAGCCAGGTATTGTTGTGTAACTCCTTTTACATCCATCTATATCACAAACAATGCGGAAATCAGGGAGATGGTGATGAAGAAGCTGTAGATGCTGCAAATATTGCGTAAGCTGAAACTTGACGACATCACAGAATGGACATTTGAAGATTCTTTCCATTACCTCTGTAGCGCCCCTCGTGCCTCGTGTTCGGGCTTAACTCTAGCAAGGGCGCCCTGAGTTCTTCAACAAATATTTGCAAAAAGAATGAATATATTCAGAAGCCGTTATTTTATAAGGACCCAATCTAAACACAAATAATGCATCAGCATCCAACACAATCTTTACATTTAATATATATATACACACAATACAATAGAAAAGACAATATCCCTGGCCGTAATTATCCTATTAGACACTAATAGAAAATAATAAACCGAGTCCGTCAAATACCAACTGCAGTTCGGCTCGGGTACGTTGGCCCACACCACGAGATGGCGGCTGCTGTCTGTGGGCAACACGCGGCCCAACCAGGTACCTCGTGGCGTGACGATGGTTGGAAAGTTGAGTAGGTCGACGGTGTCCCGGAGAGTTTGACCAGAGTTCGTTGAGGTCTTTGAATGTCCGTAAGACTGGAAAGTTCTTCTGTCCTTCTCCAATCCGACGCAATCCCTTTATGAATTGTAACTAACCTGCAATGGAGTTGCCTATCCGACAGCTCACCAGTTAGGCTACATGCTAAACATGGTTCCCGAGTTGGCAACACATTTATCCTCGCTAACGCTCCGATCAACACTCAGACCACCCCAAACTCCTATATGAACTCCTCCGTCTCCCGCTTCCGCTTCCCTCTATCCCAATATATATCCCGACATCAGGTCAAGGGTCAAACTAATCAACCAATAAGATGCCATTTAAATGAAATCCAAATATGAACAGCGGAAATATTACAAATATATGAAACTTAACAGCATTGGTGTATCTGAACAGAAAAACAATAAACAAATGTAAAATGAAATAAAATACTAGCAAGGGGCTACACCTCTGAAGATTTCTTTACCGTCGATTAGATTATTAATCTGAAGCCATTTACAAACATCGTCTACAGTCCAGTGCTCAGCCATCTAAAATGAAAAATAAGACATACGCATTAAGTAGACTATCATTTTAAACAAGCATTCATAAATTGTTATTTAAGGATGGTTTAACAGTCAGAATATACAAACTCTCTTAATTATGATGGAGCGTTACAAACGGATGTACTAGTTAGTTAGCAAGCTAAAATGAGTTACCTTAATTTATCGGGAGCCGGGAGGACAGGGGATATCATTAAACAACAATAGTGGATACAAGCTCAAAATCATATAATCGATAGTTGATTTTATTTTCAGCCTGACATAGGGAAAACGTATCTTAATGATGGATCCACTAACTAGGGTGACAGGCTAGGATAGATAGCTACTAGTAGCGGATCATTCAGGACAACGAATTTCTTGATTATCTAGAGCTAGCTAGCTAACAACTGATCGGTTAACGCCCACTGACGTTTACGAGAAACGCCCAAAGTTGTTTTACTTAAAGGAGTATCACTTCATGTTTTGATTTGCAGACAACAGGGGTAATGATTATGAATGAAATGGAGATGAAAGTTGTATGTCACTTACCGTTAAATCCAGTGAAGAATGAACGTCTTCAGAAAAGTTCCATAAACGGTCGTGAAGTTCAAATAAACCTCACGTGAATGAAATAGCACCCTTTTTAGGCAAAAGGTTCCATCTCCTTGGCTAAGACCCCCATGGTTCTATATAGCACCCCAATGAACCATTTTTTCTAAGTGTAGGAGAGAAAAGGATCTTATTTCAAGGTAATACTGTGCTTGATGTGAACATTGTGTATAATTGTAAACCCACCTTGAACCACATTTAAATACTAAGATATTGTGTGTGTCTGCATGTGTTAGAAAATTTTTGTTTTCTCTTCACTTCCTCCTGTTTCTCTTCTGTGTGTGGTATCAGGGCTGCCAACTTTTTCCAAAACCTTGGCGTGAGATTTGGTGCGAGGGGCGAGCTTTCGCGAGCTTCACCCCCCCCCCCCCCCCCCCCCCCCGATGCGAGCTTTCGCTAGCTTCACTCCACCCCCCCCCCCCCCCCCCCCTCAATGTAACTCGCCATGGAGTGGGGGGAGAGACAATGCGAGTTTACACGACTGTTTGCGCGTCAATGTTGCTTCACTCCGTTAACCTGCGCGTCGTCCGTTACTGTTTACAACGTTAGATTGGCTACTTGTTTGGCGTTGCCTTTTCAGTGTGAGATATACAAGGTGCGGCGTGAGAGCGTGAGAAATTGTTGAAATGCGTGTCACACGGCGAAACCGTGAGAGTTGGCAGCTCTGTGGTATGTAGTAGAAGATGATGAGCCCATAAACTTCAGGGCCAAACTTGTGGACACCTTTCCCCAGTTAAAAGACACTGTGGGGTTTGAATTACTTAGGATTTCAGGGACAACACGCAGCCGACAATTAAGCTTAATCCCAAATCCAGATGAAGGCTACACGGTGCGGTATTTGTCCAACCCTGGGACTGGCATTGGACAAGCCATGATTTACATCCGGCCATTGCAGAGGAGTATTGTTTTGGAATGTGTATGTCATTGGATTGTTCATATTTCACTGAAAATTGTGTGAGCTATTTTATACTTGCAGTTAAATGCTAAGTATGTAATTCAATACTTAAAGCTTTGATATCATTATTTTTATTATGCAGATCCCAACCACCCTGCAACACCAAGGACCACTAACAAAATGCTTGACTTGCGACAAGGATTTCCCCTTAAACCAGATGAGAAGTCACATGTACAAGTGCCCAAGGTACATTTGGCTATGCATATTAATCACTGTGAAATCTGTTAACATGGTAAGTTGGTTCGAGTTTGTACGTCTGTCTGATAAAGACATAAATAAGCACTCACACTTATCTGTAGCTCAAAAACGTATATGTGAGGCTGCGCACCTGTGTACAGGGAAATGTGTCATTGATAAGGGGACAGTTCGTTCTCCAGAATTTTTCAGAAAAACTCTTTCAGAATTTCTGTTTAAAGGGGTATATGTGTGTTTGCAATGGGCCTTAATGTCCAAGGAAAGTAGAAGATGGGGAGTTGTGTGCATGGAGTCAAAGGGTTGAGGAGAAGCCAGGAGAGTTCAGAAGGAAACTTATCTTGATTTTTGCTGTTTCATCCCAAACCCACTCCAGGGATCCAAAAGTGCCTTTTGTTCAGGAAAGTTCAGTACATACAGCTGGTTCTTAGAACAACACCCATTCTTTCTAGGGTCTTAAATTGATCCTTATGCCAAATTCAGTCAAATGTAGTAACGAACATCTGTGATGTTTTAAAATAATGTGTCAACCTTTTTTAGCTTGCCCAGTGTTGCTGCAGCTTCTGTTGATACTCGGGTTATGCAGTCACAAAGCACCTTGAGCAGGACAGAGGAGCCATTCTGTAGCTTCAGAGAGGACAGGACAGAGGAGCCATCCTGTAGCTTCAGTGAGGACAGGACAGAGGAGCCATCCTGTAGCTTCAGAGAGGACAGGACAGGACAGAGGAGCCATCCTGTAGCATCAGTGAGGACAGGACAGAGGAGCGATCATGTAGCTTCAGCAATGACAGGACAGGTGAGCCGTTCTGTACAGTGAGAGAAGAGGCACCCATTTTCTTTCTTGTGGAGGACATTACTGCTTGGAAAAAACAGTCGTGAACTTCTCTTCTCCCCTTGGAATGTTAATCCAATTTGTCTAATAGTGCAACTTTTTATGTTGCCTCTAGATTGGAGGTCTGAACCAGACCTGAAAAAAGCGGCACAGATTTTCAAGTCCAAAATACTGTCCGAAAATGAAAATAAAAAGGCACTCATGCTTAGAATGGACTTGGGCAATTCACCAGAAGACCAGGAAAGATCCCTCATTGGGGTGTGCTTGCCTTTCGGCGAGCACAAACCATTGTTATCTCACATATATATTATTTTTATTATAGTTTATTTTCGCGCCCCTAAGGCTCAGTCAATATTTGGACTACATAGACAACGTCGATGTCAAAAGGTTCGTCTTGGTCGCGATTGCGTTGGTTCTATTGGGATTTATGTTCCGTTGCACGGTTTAGGTTTTAATTACGTTTTTGTGGCAAACGTGAAGCTAACGGTGGCTAACTTGCTAGCCACAGTCACTGACGCTACTGACGTCACTAACGTCACGAAATATCGCGTGACTACCTCTAGCTGAACATTAGCAGCTCGTTAACTTCTGGAAGATATCTTGCAGTTAAGCTAACTGCTTTACTGCAAGGGAGCTGCAGAAACGCCACAAGCAAATAGGCCAGGGTGATAACTATTTACTAATTTTACTTTGTGATATGAAAAACAATATAAGCTGATATAAGGAAGTAGTTACATATACTTTCGAAAACATTAGTCTACTATTTCACTGAAGCATTAGCATCATGACATTAGCCTCTGTTGTCCGGGCAACACATACTACAGCGGTCTAGGATGCATATGTTTTCAATCGTTAAAATAGACATTCCTCACAATTACATTTTTGTTGTAGGATTTGTTATGACATTAGATTACAAGTAAACGATTTGTTGGTGAAATTAGCATTACCTGTGGTTTCAAAACAGTGTAGCTCACTGCAACGCTGTACTGTTAGTACTGTAGCTAAAAAAAACATCTCCACAGCTGTTTACAGTAGCATACGTAGGAAGTCAATGATGTTTGGCACTACCCTTACTTAAACCAAAAGTCTTTCAATAGGTGAAACTATCTGACTAGTGACTACTAACCTGAACTCCATTGCCACAGCCTAAACTTCAATCTGTTCATGAAAATAATTCATTTCAGCCTAGACCGTACAACGGAAGTAACGTTAAATCGAATTCAACCAACGCAATCGCTACCAAGACAGTCTAGTAGTAGTTGTAGCTTACAATTTACCGGGGCAGCTTCTCCACACAGCAGGGCTATATCGCATTTTGCCATGTTACTGACAATGATCGCTACCACTGACATTTTTATGAATGAGTGATTTTCCCCTAAATAAATGTTAAGCTTATTTACATTTTTGGGGGCATATTTTCAGTTAACAGATGATACTATTTGAATCGCGATTCCATCTGAGATAGCTAGCTACTGCTGGTAACGTTGTTGTTTAAATAAATTTCAAAGGGGGTTCTTTATTAATGAATGAATGCAATATGAGTAGGCTAAATGCCTGAAAATATTACGAGAAGGGAAAAACTTACAATGACGTTTAAATCATAGAGATTAGGTCGATTTTTACACCGGTCTGCCAAATATATTCGTTTTGATTCAACTATGAGGTTGCTGATCACCATTCCCTTTTGCAGGGGAAATTACAAGACTATTTCATTCTACTCTTCACTCTTAGTATTTTAAGTTGTAAATGAGCAGAAAAAATGTTGCTTTTAAATCTATGTAATCTTAACAAATAATAAGTAGGCTATGCATTTGAATATAAAATATACAGAAATATCAGTTGTAAAATGTAATTTAAATACGGACCCCTGCAAGTAAGCAAGCACACCCTACAATTTCCCCAGAAATTGTACCCCCTCTAGTTTCCTTTTACAAGGCGCCAAAAACTGAGTGGGCTAACCCCCTAACATGTAGACTGGAAGGTATTGCTGGTGTGCCTGTGTGGAAAAATATTAAAATAGTTTTCCTCGAAAATTTAGTTAAACCGTATACCTTCTTTCCATAGGGGATGCTGCTGTCGGAGAAGGGGTGAATAGGTTCTTCCTCTCTAAAGCAATGAGCCTTCTCCAGTTTGGATGTCACATACATCTTGGTATGTTGCAACTTAACATGTATTCGGTTTTTGTTAAGCCTGTTTTAAAAAGGTTGCAATCCACTCGTTTTTAAATTTGAAACCCATTCTGTACAGTGAACATAACACAAGTGTTTGAGGGCGAGCCAGATCATCTAACTCCCTCAACTGCTCAATTCCTTCTTGAGAGTGACATGTTCCTAGTGGCAGGTAGGAGGGGAGCTGTTTTAAGGGCCTGTGTCTCTACCAAGCACATTTTAACAGACCGAAACGTGCCTTAATGATGTGCCTTTGCAACGGAAGGAACAAATGCACACTGTTTTGTAGGGACCTTAACGAGTGACGGACCAATCTGTGACACAGTCACACTGATACTAAATTAAAGGCTTAATGCTGCCAGGATGTTAAATTAAAACAAAACAACTTACATCTCATTTCCAACTGAAGAGTTGCAGACCTTAATAACTTAAACACAATGCATTAAAGGTCCCATGACATGAAAACTTCACTTTAGGAGGTTATTTAACATTAGTATGAGTTCCCCTAGTCTGCCTTTGGTCCCCCAGTGGCTAGAAATTTTCATAGGTATAAACCTAGCCCTGGGTATTGTTCTCCGTCTTTGAGAAAATGAAAGCTCAAATGCTCGGTTTTGAAAAATCCTCTCCTTGTGACGTCACAAGGAGGAAAGTGACCTCCACTTTCTCTGCTTTGCCCGCACAGAGAATTTGGCCCACCAATGGAAAAAAATGACCACGTGAGCGTATATAAAAGCATCCAAAAACAGCATATCATGTGACCTTTAAACAACAAGCGTGTCCCACAAGTCCATCATTCTTTAAGGTCCCTGGAAACATCTCTGTTGTCGTTTGGGCTGCTTGCAGCGTGTTTCATTATTTGCTGGTATTCTGTTTTATTTTGTAAGCGCACCTGTTGTCACTGGATGAGTGTTTTCTTAATTTGCTCATGTTTTGTCTTTTTTCATGTCTGAAATTGCATAGCCACGTCCTAGAAATGTGAACATCTTTGATCTTGTGTGAAAATCATCTTTTCTTTTTTACCCTATAAGCATTTTACATTAAGTGTATGTTGGCTGCAATCCCCCCTTTTACATTGGACACATAATAGGCCATTATGTGTTAGTGTAATGCCTGGTATATACTAAGGTCCATATACAGTAGTGCTCAATGGAAACATGCCCATAATCACTTCTTAGCTATACGTATGTTTTTGACCACTAAAATCATACATTATTATTGTTATTAATTTGTGTGTTGTTTTTTTTTTTTTTGGGGGGGGGGGGGGTGATTTTGGAAGGATCATGGGACATTCATTTCTGCACAACGGGCCATGTTTAGCTGGCTTAAGTCTTGCCATTATCCATGTCCTGTTTGGGGGTTCGCCAGACACCACCACAATCCAAATTGAGGATTGCCCGGACATTGACATCCGAAACACTATTCAGTTGGTAAGAATTTATTTGGCGCCATATGACGTTGTGTCATTGGCAAAGGCACTTCACCCTACTTGCCTCAGGGGAATGTCCCTGTACTTACTGTAAGTCGCTCTGGATAAGAGCGTCTGCTAAATGACTAAATGAAAACATTTTGTTCATTCAAATGTCAGACAAGTATATTTACACGCACACATGTTGTCATCTAGCTGGAGGGCAAAAAAGATTTGACAAGGGAAGAGGAAACGGCTGTTCTTAAACTTGCCTTGTCCTGGGACCTGCCCCCAGTTAATCAGACCAACAGGAAGTGGCTGCATGAGCGTCTCCTATTCCATTCTGTGAGTGACAGTGCATGCTACTATATTGGAGCTGTAGACTTAATACTGTTTGGTAATAATTTTTCTGTGTACATAAAGTTAGATTGCTGTTCAAGCTCCCTATAGCTCAGATGAAAAACTTGTTTCTGTTTATAAACTGGTTTCCTTTATCTCTACAATAACTCTGTTTGCTTTTAATGATGTCTTCTATTTTGGGGGATTGTAGGTCATTGCACGAACAAGCCGGCAGGTGAAGCAGCTGAGAAAAGGCCTCAAGGAGACCCTGGTTTGGCCCCTCCTAAAAGAGAGAGAAGACCTCGTTCCACAGTTTCTGCCAAGGAATTCAGAGGCAGCTCTCAATTCCCATGTAAAAATGACAGCCACACTTGTGACAAAAAAATATGAAAAAAAGGATTGTTTTCCGTAGCAGAGTGTTCTCTTAAACACATGAACTTTTATGACTTGTTTTGCAGTCTGTCATACAAAGGATCGTGTGGCCAGTCTTGGAGGAAGAGGATGATGATGAATGTTCCTTGGATGATAAATGTAGAGTGGCAGGATATATGCGGCTCTTCATTGAAAATGGTAATGACATGTCTTTCTGAAATATATACCGCATAGCATTATTATTTTTTCTTAACAACTGGGCTATGATACTAGACACACGTTTTGTCTAATATATCAAATAGAGTATTTAGCACTCAGTGTAGTCCCCCCCCCCCCCCCCCAAATAGGGATTGCATGATGGATTTATGGGTATAACTACATCCCAGCCTGTGGTTAACACACTTTGGAATGCCTGTCAGCCAAACGGTTGCTCTTTAAAGTGCACTTCTAATGCAACAGAGGCCATGAATTTAAAATCCTGCTAACAACACTTGTCTCATCTTATAGCAACCAGTCCACAACTTAAAGCACTCCTCCAGTTCTGGACCGGTAGGGAACTCCTTCCAAGCAAACTTACTGTCAGAGTGGTTAGCAGCAACTACCCAAAGTCTGCAACATGTTTTGAGACAATCAGTCTTCCTTCACACTATCATAACTACGATGCTTTTGTGTCTGACATTTTGGCCTGCCTGAACTCCAATGACACAGGCTTTGGTCTTATTTAGATGGGATGACCTCAGACCATTTAGGGTTTTATTCTTGGGTGTAGTTAAGTTATATAGATTTTCTCTGCATGTTTTGGCCCGCTGTTGTTCAATCTATGCTTGGGCCAGCGTATTGCAACTGTTTTAATGTACACAAAAACTGTACTTAGAACCAAGAGAGAAAAAAAAGTACTTCTGTTTATTTTGAAAAATTACTTAAAGGGATGCATGTATGTACTTCCGGAACCAATGCTGTAATAAATAAATAAACATATATATGCTTTGTTAATTACATTAAAAGACATGTTGATCTAATGATCGGAAATGCATCAATTTCTGTTTTAAATAAGGTACCACAGACTCATTGCCCTGACTATACACAGAATGTTCATTGTTTGTTTTGTGGCACATTCTGAGTCAGGAAAGGCCTTGATAGCAGATACTGAGTCACTTCCAGAATTGGACTTTAGGTTGGACATACAAAAGGAAAAACTAAAGTTAAGGTTTGAAATAGCTTTGAGGATTTGGACAGTTTCAAGGTAAACTGCCAATGCTTGAGGAAATGGAACATCAGGGTTTGGTAAGGCTGCAAGGTCTTGTTCACTCAGTAGGTGTGGAAGTTGGATCTCAGGAACACTGACATTTGATGCGCAGGGAATATGTGGTCCTTCCCAGTCCACACCATAATCCTCACTAACCTGAAATAAAGAAGATATACAGCTGTTCAGAATGCAAACCATTTTGCTGTGGGTGAATCATTTAGCGTTAACAGCTGAGCCAGTAGATAACATTACATCATATAAGAAATGTATTTACTTGTGAGAATTCTTGTCCTTCTCTGTGGTTTAGCAACCACAACTGCAAAGGTGAACGTTGGTTTGCAGTCCTTAGTCCGTGATGGTTCCATGCCTCCGTGAAACACTGAAGACTACGCTGAATATGTGGCATGAAGCATTTGTGTAGTGCATACAGGTCAATCTCGTGGTCAGGATTGAGTGCTCCTTCCGCCTCCAACTGGATGAAGATGGTGTAGTAGAGATCGAGAACATTCATAGACATCTCTCCAAAGGTGCTCAATTCTGTAAAGATACAATGAAATACAGCCTAGATTAAAAAGTTCTACGTCCTTGAAAGTTATGTCTAATTGACGCAAGTGGACACCAAGGGAGTGTGAACACAGATAAAAGTGAGAGCTGGATTTTAGGTGACGGCTGAATTACAGATCAACCTTTTATATAGCCATTTTTTCTAGCCCTTTTAGTTCTCCCTACCTCTGGTTATGAACACTCCTTCCAGTAATGTGAGAGTTTCTGTTCTCCCCTCTTGTTTGAACCATGAAATGAGCAACCATCACATTTTCACCCCCCTTGTCAGATCTGTAAAAGAAGAGGAGAAAATGTACATTTCTGTGAGGATGAAAATCCAACAGAATTGTAACTATATATATATATTATAAATGTTATAAAACTACATCAGGTACCTAACTCGAGATGGCACTCCATATTGGCCAACAGCAGACATGAAGCCTTCGAAAACAGTTGTAGCTCTGTTGTTGGTGGCACAATTGAGGTATACAATGAGCCTGGAGAATCCATCGATGCCACCATGGACAATAATCCTCCATCTGTGTGAAACTTAACAGGATTATTATTTAAATGGAGGTTCAAGTCCAAATCCCAGGTGATAATTTCAGGTGATGTGGTGCAGGCTTGTAGCAAAGCCCTTGAGGACAGGAGTTTGAAAGCAGTGGCCTACTACATTACAATTGTAGTAGAGAAAGCAGCAGGAAAAACAGACCTGATCAGTTTGTGATTCCCATCAATAATGCCATAAACTATTTGGCGCAGGAACATTGTACTGACGACGCCTTGCAATCTGGATGCTTAATCTTCGCATCAATACTGCTTCTGGATCATTTCGCCGCATGGATGCCCTTAATCGATGCCCTGATTGACAAAGAAGATTCACACAAATTATGAAATAATAATGCAAGAAAACATAATTATATGGATGGTATTACTAGAGTAGTATATACTATGTAATGTGAACTGCTATAGTTTAAAGTACAGACTGGAGAGGATGGCTCCTTAAATAAAATGAAAAGCAGTAGTACAAGTTAGACAAATATGCACAATAAAATTGGCTACGGCTAAAACACAGAAGATTGTAAAAGGGTTTGGCCTTCTTGAGGTTGACTATTAATTCTTACTTTGAATGTGTATGTCCCTGGATCATCGTGTAGCCAGCATTTGGATGGCTGCGCTGTAACTACATTACCAAGGCATCCAAATCGTCTTCATTGATCGAAGAGTACAGATCGGATTTTCTATATTAGAAAACAACAAATAATAGAAAAAATTGATGGTAAGGTTAACTTTGATACGATTTTCTGTTACATGATTAACACTCGCCAGACAAGATAAGCAACGTTGTGCAAAATCCTAGACATACTCTGGTATAATTACATTAAAAAAGACGGGGCTTTTTTCAACAAATGCTGTTCCACTTGTAATGGGTAAATAAAGTATGGTATAGCCTAGGGCTAGATGTAGGTAAAAAGCTTGCTTATCTAGCTAGCAATAATCATAATGTTTGCAGAAGGATCTTTGTGACTTAACTAACGCTATTATAGTCAGAGAATGTCTCATAAGGGTGCTTTGGCCACTGAAGGGAAAACTGGGCAACTTTGACTTACTTTCCTCTTCATCGAACAAACCCTCCTTATGTCCATCTCGTCTATGGAACAGTCATGTCTGAAGTGCTAGCTACAAGCGCGATGCATCGATCAAAGAATATGGGAGTTGAATCTGCGTGCATGATGCTGTTTTTCTAGAAAACGTGGAGTGGAATTCTATTGCTATGGGTATTTTCCCTACTGATAAAGTGGAACGGATTTGATTGAGAAACAATGGAAAGATCGCTGGACTAGTAGACCAGTCATGCACTAATATTTTGATCGCAAATGTGGAGGGGTCCAAACGGACTGTAGCCTACTGCTACACACTGCCAGAGGGCGAGCCGAGTCTGTTACGTCAAAAGAAGACGCAGTCTCACTCAAATTCCAAGTTTTACACAAATAACAAAAATATGCTGACCCGCTGGCTGTCTTCACAATAGCCATATCTTTAAAACACTGCTCTCCATTTGGATGTAGAATTGACCCTGGTACGAAATTAAACAAAGACTCATCAGACGCAGATCGACAACACTGTTGTCGCTGCCGCAATCGCCAATGGAGGCTGAAGGGGCTCTCACGTAGCAAACAAATCAAAGTTTATACAGCAACCTACATTAAAATCTCACCACCTGGATGTTTTCACAATAGTCATATCGTCATAACATTTCCCTCTTTCTGTTTTTTCGTGTAAAATTAAACTACAAAATTAGCTACGAAAATACTACTATGATATGACGCTCTCTAGCATGGCTGCCGGCTAAAAGACTAGGCGGTCTCACGGGCGACCCGCACTCGCTCAATTTACAAAGTTGTAACGACCTAAATCAAAAATCCGAGATTGCAGTTCCACTCGAAATTGCTTTCTCAACAAAGCTAACGTCACTGTGTCCAATCCCGACCGATTTTTAGCTAACATTCTGATAAAATGCCACTTCAAATATTGATAAATATGATTGTATCACGTTTTCAGCTGATTTACTGATTTCACGTTAAACTTTAACTTCTTACCTTGCGAACTAAATATTGTTAACAAAAAAATTAGTTAGCTTATCCTTTACTAGAGCCGGTAAAAAGACCCTGGCGCCGGTAAATTAGCCGTGCGCTACCCTTGTCCAAACCCGACCGCACTTATACTCGTAGTAAACACTCGCTGCTGCTGTTTTTTGGGTATATTAACTTGATCCAGGGTCACCAAACTGACCATAATGCTGTCAATATTACGGGGACAATAAGATATCATGTCAGAGTGAAAAGCGTCGCCCGAGCGTCGCCTGAGTGGTCTTTCGGCTTTCTCTCATCAATGTAACTTTCCTAAATTATTTAGACATGTAAATGTCCATATATGTTTATGAAATTTGACACGTAGATTGTTTGGTATGCCTAAAATAATATTACTTACACTTTGCTAGCGATTGCAAAAGAAAATGGTGGCAAAAAGACCGGAAACTAGGTGTCCAAACACCGTTCGGGTTTGGACAATAGTAGTTTACAGCGGTCGGGATTGGACACTGTGACGCTAAATGGTTGGGATTTTTGGGGGGTGGTATTTTTCACTCGTAATCCAAGCTCCAATTTGCGTGCTAGAACGTCTCTATCATGTTGTATTCATGCGTCGTTGCTGACGTGTGTTGACGTAGCTAGCACAGATTACCCTTTGTCGACTAAAGGCACTTTGTTACCACAAAAACGTGGTAACCTCCTAAACTGTAAAACGGAACGTAAATCCTAATACAAGCAACGCAATCGAGACCAAGACGAACATTTTGACACAGCCGTTGTCAGTGTAGTCCAAATATTGACTGAGCCTTAGGGGGGCGAAAAGAAACAATAAATAATACTAGAAAAGGCTGTTCCTGCGAAACAGCAGTGAAAATGCTGAAAACCTGAATGGGGATAGCTGACCATGCTTCAAAGCGCCCGAAAGGTATTTTAAATAGGGGCTGGAGCTGGACGAAGGCTTAAAACTACAGAAAAGAGAAGAAAAATGCTAAACAAAAAGTGAAAAAAAATCAGAAAGAAGAGGAACAATGCATAAAAATTTTAAAATGTTGCAGAAGATTATTTGCTGGAGTTTCAAAAGGCCTGAAATGTATGTTATAAAGGACCTGCAGCAAGATGAAGGCAGAAAAGTACAGAAAAGAGAAGAAAAATGCAAAAGTACTGGCAGTTGGAAGGTACTGCTGTGAAAGGTATTTTTGAAAGGACCTGGAGCAAGATGAAGGCAGAAAACAGAAGAAAAGAAGAAGAAAAATGCAAAACTAAAAGGGGAACATTTTTGAAAGATAAGCTGCAGGAAAATGTGAAAATTGAGCAGAAAACCTGGAGCCGAGTGCACCAGCTGGGCGTAAAAAAGTTGAATTTACACCAAGTGCACCAAGCTTGACAGTCCAAGGTCGTAGCTACGTCTGGTCTTAAGATGCGCGTCCTTGTGAAAATGCGAAAGCGTTGATCGTTGCCAAGCAACACATTTAAGAGCCTATCAGAGCCAGTCCACGGACATTCTCTGACCCTATCCGAAGCGCACTTTATAGCTAGCCTATCTCCCTTCAAAACAAGCCATGGATAAAGAAAAACAAAATAAAAGGAAAATACATTTTACTGATAGAGAAATTAGAAAACATATAGTTTGTATACTGAGAATAGAAGCGTGTTCACGGGGAATTGTATAATAATATGAGCACACTCTGCTGGCTGCTCAATCATAAAAATCAAGAAGGAGCTACATTTTTCATGTATTTCAAACTGTCTCAATTCAAAATTGGCTGAATATATTTGAAAGAGCTGAATCATTTGGGAATAGCTGAATGTCTTGTGAACATTTTAAAGGTTTAATGGAGTCTCTAGCTGAAAGTATGCTGAAGTAGTTAAACTTGAAAGAGGAGGAAGCTTTTTAATTATTTGAAATCATTTACCATTACTTTTAATGTGACAATAATTTGCACAAAAACCTTAATTCTTTAAAAAGTATAAAAGTGAGAAATACCACAAGTCATAGCCAACATCTCCTGAAGGAGCTGAACGTTTTGATACAAAAATTGTAGGAATCGGTGAAAGTATGCAGGGCTAAAAAAACGGAGGAAGAACTAAGAAGTTGATATAATAATAATAATAAATATAGCTGCAAGCAGCGATGTGGTGGCCAAGCAGTCAAATGACCCATAAAACACTTTAGAAATCCTCAGAACAGGGTTCCGAGTGCATGCAGCAAGTTTGGTGTGAATCCATCAAAGATTGGCTGAGATACGACCCAACTTCCTGTTTGATGGCTTAATTGCACATTTTGATTGCCTGTACCGGGTAAACGGTTGTGAAAATCAAACAATCATGTGATGGCCTTTGTGAGGCTTGGTCTGAAGATAATCTCTGCGAAATTTGGTGAAGATTGGACAACATGTGTAGGAGGAGTAGAGAAAAAACATTTTTCAATGAATTCAAAATGGCGGCCGGATCAATTCTGCTATTATCACAAGTTATCATGTATCACACACGGGATGTCCCAGCATATCATGAGACAAAGGAACCACTTAATAAAAGCAAAAAAATCAACAGTTATTGGCCAAAACACATTTTTGCTTCCTGCGGCCACGCCCAGTAATGACATGACACCAAATTCATTGGACAGCCTCAGAAGAGGGTTCCGAGTCATCACACAAGGTTTGGGGTTGATTTCTTAAAGATTAG
The DNA here is from genome assembly GCF_021917145.1 of Hypomesus transpacificus. Classification (NCBI taxonomy): domain Eukaryota; kingdom Metazoa; phylum Chordata; class Actinopteri; order Osmeriformes; family Osmeridae; genus Hypomesus; species Hypomesus transpacificus. Next base: position 32,040 of record NW_025813702.1, on the reverse strand, counting down.
CTGAGATATGATCCAACTTCCTGTTGGGTTGCTTTGTTGCCGATTTTGATTGGCTGTACCGGACAATCGGTTTTTAAAATCAAATATCTTTTGATAACTTCTGTGAGGGTTGGTCTGATGATGATGTGTGCCAATTCTAGGGAAGATTTGACCAAAATTGAGGGAGGAGAAGCAAAAAAACTTTTTTTCACAAAATTCAAAATGGCAGAAAATCTATATAACCGGAAATTGACGCCATGGTGTGCGTTGAACTCGTCTCGATCCAGGGAATCCAACGGTACCTCAATTTTTGAAAATCGGTCATACGGTTCAAAAGTTACGTATGTAAACACAAGTCCAACTTTGACCAGTTTGTGCCGCTAGAGTGCTCCAATGGAAGACATGAAACTTGGTGAATATAAAGAAGGGATTGTGCTTAATGAGTGTGCCAAATTTCACAACTTTTTACCATACGGTTCTAGGGGCTGCCATAGACTCCAATGACAGAAGAAGTGTAATAATAATAATAATAAGAAAAGGTAGAATCACTTATGTGGCTTCGCCGCTTCGCGGCTTGGCCACCAAATATAGCTGCAAGCAGCGATGTGGTGGCCAAGCAGTCAAATGACCCATAAAACACTTTAGAAATCCTCAGAACAGGGTTCCGAGTGCATGCAGCAAGTTTGGTGTGAATCCATCAAAGATTGGCTGAGATACGACCCAACTTCCTGTTTGATGGCTTAATTGCACATTTTGATTGCCTGTACCGGGCAAAACGGTTGTGAAAATCAAACAATCATGTGATGGCCTTTGTGAGGCTTGGTCTGAAGATAATCACTGCGAAATTTGGTGAAGATTGGACAACATGTGTAGGAGGAGTAGAGAAAAAACATTTTTCAATGAATTCAAAATGGCGGCCGCTTCAATTCGGCTATTATCACAAATGATGATGGGTCACACACGGGACGTCCCAAGATATCATGAAACAAAGGAATCACTTAATAAAGGCAAACAAATCAACAGTTATTGGCCAAAACACATTTTTGCTTCCCGCGGCCACGCCCAGTAATGACATGACACCAAATTCATTGGACAGCCTCAGAAGAGGGTTCCGAGTCATCACACCAGGTTTGGGGTTGATTTCTTAAAGATTAGCCGAGATATGATCCAACTTCCTGTTTGGTTGCTTTGTTGCCAATTTTGATTGGCTGTACTGGACAAACGGTTTTGAAAATCAAATATCCTTTGATAACTTCTGTGAGGGTTGGTCTGATGATGATGTGTGCCAATTCTGGGGAAGATTTGACAAAAATTGAGGGAGGAGAAGCAAAAAAACGTTTTTTCACAAAATTCAAAATGGCAGAAAATCTATATAACCGGAAATTGACGCCATGGTGTGCGTTGAACTCGTCTCGATCCAGGGAATCCAACGGTACCTCATTTTTGAATATCGGTCATACGGTTCAAAAGTTACGTGTGTAAACACAAGTCCAACTTTGACCAGTTGGTGGCGCTAGAGTGCTCCAATGGGAGACATGAAACTTGGTGAATATAAAGAGGGGACTGTGCTTAATGAGTGTGCCAAATTTCACAACTTTTTACCATGCGGTTCTAGGGGCTGCCATAGACTCCAATGACAGAAGAAGTGTAATAATAATAATAAATATAGCTGCAAGCAGCGATGTGGTGGCCAAGCAGTCAAATGACCCATAAAACACTTTAGAAATCCTCAGAACAGGGTTCCGAGTGCATGCAGCAAGTTTGGTGTGAATCCATCAAAGATTGGCTGAGATACGACCCAACTTCCTGTTTGATGGCTTAATTGCACATTTTGATTGCCTGTACCGGGTAAACGGTTGTGAAAATCAAACAATCATGTGATGGCCTTTGTGAGGCTTGGTCTGAAGATAATCTCTGCGAAATTTGGTGAAGATTGGACAACATGTGTAGGAGGAGTAGAGAAAAAACATTTTTCAATGAATTCAAAATGGCGGCCGGATCAATTCTGCTATTATCACAAGTTATCATGTATCACACACGGGATGTCCCAGCATATCATGAGACAAAGGAACCACTTAATAAAAGCAAAAAAATCAACAGTTATTGGCCAAAACACATTTTTGCTTCCTGCGGCCACGCCCAGTAATGACATGACACCAAATTCATTGGACAGCCTCAGAAGAGGGTTCCGAGTCATCACACAAGGTTTGGGGTTGATTTCTTAAAGATTAGCTGAGATATGATCCAACTTCCTGTTGGGTTGCTTTGTTGCCGATTTTGATTGGCTGTACCGGACAATCGGTTTTTAAAATCAAATATCTTTTGATAACTTCTGTGAGGGTTGGTCTGATGATGATGTGTGCCAATTCTAGGGAAGATTTGACCAAAATTGAGGGAGGAGAAGCAAAAAAACTTTTTTTCACAAAATTCAAAATGGCAGAAAATCTATATAACCGGAAATTGACGCCATGGTGTGCGTTGAACTCGTCTCGATCCAGGGAATCCAACGGTACCTCAATTTTTGAAAATCGGTCATACGGTTCAAAAGTTACGTATGTAAACACAAGTCCAACTTTGACCAGTTTGTGCCGCTAGAGTGCTCCAATGGAAGACATGAAACTTGGTGAATATAAAGAAGGGATTGTGCTTAATGAGTGTGCCAAATTTCACAACTTTTTACCATACGGTTCTAGGGGCTGCCATAGACTCCAATGACAGAAGAAGTGTAATAATAATAATAATAAGAAAAGGTAGAATCACTTATGTGGCTTCGCCGCTTCGCGGCTTGGCCACCAAATATAGCTGCAAGCAGCGATGTGGTGGCCAAGCAGTCAAATGACCCATAAAACACTTTAGAAATCCTCAGAACAGGGTTCCGAGTGCATGCAGCAAGTTTGGTGTGAATCCATCAAAGATTGGCTGAGATACGACCCAACTTCCTGTTTGATGGCTTAATTGCACATTTTGATTGCCTGTACCGGGCAAAACGGTTGTGAAAATCAAACAATCATGTGATGGCCTTTGTGAGGCTTGGTCTGAAGATAATCACTGCGAAATTTGGTGAAGATTGGACAACATGTGTAGGAGGAGTAGAGAAAAAACATTTTTCAATGAATTCAAAATGGCGGCCGCTTCAATTCGGCTATTATCACAAATGATGATGGGTCACACACGGGACGTCCCAAGATATCATGAAACAAAGGAATCACTTAATAAAGGCAAACAAATCAACAGTTATTGGCCAAAACACATTTTTGCTTCCCGCGGCCACGCCCAGTAATGACATGACACCAAATTCATTGGACAGCCTCAGAAGAGGGTTCCGAGTCATCACACCAGGTTTGGGGTTGATTTCTTAAAGATTAGCCGAGATATGATCCAACTTCCTGTTTGGTTGCTTTGTTGCCAATTTTGATTGGCTGTACTGGACAAACGGTTTTGAAAATCAAATATCCTTTGATAACTTCTGTGAGGGTTGGTCTGATGATGATGTGTGCCAATTCTGGGGAAGATTTGACAAAAATTGAGGGAGGAGAAGCAAAAAAACGTTTTTTCACAAAATTCAAAATGGCAGAAAATCTATATAACCGGAAATTGACGCCATGGTGTGCGTTGAACTCGTCTCGATCCAGGGAATCCAACGGTACCTCATTTTTGAATATCGGTCATACGGTTCAAAAGTTACGTGTGTAAACACAAGTCCAACTTTGACCAGTTGGTGGCGCTAGAGTGCTCCAATGGGAGACATGAAACTTGGTGAATATAAAGAGGGGACTGTGCTTAATGAGTGTGCCAAATTTCACAACTTTTTACCATGCGGTTCTAGGGGCTGCCATAGACTCCAATGACAGAAGAAGTGTAATAATAATAATAAATATAGCTGCAAGCAGCGATGTGGTGGCCAAGCAGTCAAATGACCCATAAAACACTTTAGAAATCCTCAGAACAGGGTTCCGAGTGCATGCAGCAAGTTTGGTGTGAATCCATCAAAGATTGGCTGAGATACGACCCAACTTCCTGTTTGATGGCTTAATTGCACATTTTGATTGCCTGTACCGGGTAAACGGTTGTGAAAATCAAACAATCATGTGATGGCCTTTGTGAGGCTTGGTCTGAAGATAATCTCTGCCAAATTTGGTGAAGATTGGACAACATGTGTAGGAGGAGTAGAGAAAAAACATTTTTCAATGAATTCAAAATGGCGGCCGGATCAATTCTGCTATTATCACAAGTTATCATGTATCACACACGGGATGTCCCAGCATATCATGAGACAAAGGAACCACTTAATAAAAGCAAAAAAATCAACAGTTATTGGCCAAAACACATTTTTGCTTCCTGCGGCCACGCCCAGTAATGACATGACACCAAATTCATTGGACAGCCTCAGAAGAGGGTTCCGAGTCATCACACAAGGTTTGGGGTTGATTTCTTAAAGATTAGCTGAGATATGATCCAACTTCCTGTTGGGTTGCTTTGTTGCCGATTTTGATTGGCTGTACCGGACAATCGGTTTTTAAAATCAAATATCTTTTGATAACTTCTGTGAGGGTTGGTCTGATGATGATGTGTGCCAATTCTAGGGAAGATTTGACCAAAATTGAGGGAGGAGAAGCAAAAAAACTTTTTTTCACAAAATTCAAAATGGCAGAAAATCTATATAACCGGAAATTGACGCCATGGTGTGCGTTGAACTCGTCTCGATCCAGGGAATCCAACGGTACCTCAATTTTTGAAAATCGGTCATACGGTTCAAAAGTTACGTATGTAAACACAAGTCCAACTTTGACCAGTTTGTGCCGCTAGAGTGCTCCAATGGAAGACATGAAACTTGGTGAATATAAAGAAGGGATTGTGCTTAATGAGTGTGCCAAATTTCACAACTTTTTACCATACGGTTCTAGGGGCTGCCATAGACTCCAATGACAGAAGAAGTGTAATAATAATAATAATAAGAAAAGGTAGAATCACTTATGTGGCTTCGCCGCTTCGCGGCTTGGCCACCAAATATAGCTGCAAGCAGCGATGTGGTGGCCAAGCAGTCAAATGACCCATAAAACACTTTAGAAATCCTCAGAACAGGGTTCCGAGTGCATGCAGCAAGTTTGGTGTGAATCCATCAAAGATTGGCTGAGATACGACCCAACTTCCTGTTTGATGGCTTAATTGCACATTTTGATTGCCTGTACCGGGCAAAACGGTTGTGAAAATCAAACAATCATGTGATGGCCTTTGTGAGGCTTGGTCTGAAGATAATCACTGCGAAATTTGGTGAAGATTGGACAACATGTGTAGGAGGAGTAGAGAAAAAACATTTTTCAATGAATTCAAAATGGCGGCCGCTTCAATTCGGCTATTATCACAAATGATGATGGGTCACACACGGGACGTCCCAAGATATCATGAAACAAAGGAATCACTTAATAAAGGCAAACAAATCAACAGTTATTGGCCAAAACACATTTTTGCTTCCCGCGGCCACGCCCAGTAATGACATGACACCAAATTCATTGGACAGCCTCAGAAGAGGGTTCCGAGTCATCACACCAGGTTTGGGGTTGATTTCTTAAAGATTAGCCGAGATATGATCCAACTTCCTGTTTGGTTGCTTTGTTGCCAATTTTGATTGGCTGTACTGGACAAACGGTTTTGAAAATCAAATATCCTTTGATAACTTCTGTGAGGGTTGGTCTGATGATGATGTGTGCCAATTCTGGGGAAGATTTGACAAAAATTGAGGGAGGAGAAGCAAAAAAACGTTTTTTCACAAAATTCAAAATGGCAGAAAATCTATATAACCGGAAATTGACGCCATGGTGTGCGTTGAACTCGTCTCGATCCAGGGAATCCAACGGTACCTCATTTTTGAATATCGGTCATACGGTTCAAAAGTTACGTGTGTAAACACAAGTCCAACTTTGACCAGTTGGTGGCGCTAGAGTGCTCCAATGGGAGACATGAAACTTGGTGAATATAAAGAGGGGACTGTGCTTAATGAGTGTGCCAAATTTCACAACTTTTTACCATGCGGTTCTAGGGGCTGCCATAGACTCCAATGACAGAAGAAGTGTAATAATAATAATAATAAGAAAAGGTAGAATCACTTATGTGGCTTCGCCGCTTCGCGGCTTGGCCACCAATAAGAAAAGGTAGAATCACTTATGTGGCTTCGCCGCTTCGCGGCTTGGCCACCAATAATAAATATAGCTGCAAGCAGCAATGGAGGGGCCAAGCAGTCCAGAGCAGGACAAGGCCTCCATAGCACTTGCGCAACAATTAAGTCACAACAACCTGTTGCACTCATGCAACACGCCAAGTTTGGTTGAAATATCTGTTTGCGTTCCAAAGTAGTGATTGTTTACAGTGTTTTTTTCTGGTATAACACCGCAGGCCTCCTCTGCTCCTCGTGGGAACAATGGAACCCAAGTTTGGTGACAATCGCACAAATGGTTGCTGAGTTACGCTCTCACGTGTCTTTTGCGGCTTCGCCGCCACCTTTGATCGTCTCTACCGAACAAACGGTTTTGAAAATGTAAAATCCATCCCGACACCTTTGTGAAGCTTGGTCTGAAGATCATCTGTGCCAAATTTTGTAAACATTGGACAACATTTGGGGCGTGTAAAAGGTTTTTACACTTTTCCATGAAATCCAAAATGGCGGCCGCATCAATTCGGTTATTATGAAAAGTTATCAATGGCCAGGCTTGATATCTCACAAGACATCAACAGACAAAGAAATTACTTTATTAAGTTAAACACTTCAATGGTTATTAGCCAAAACACGTTTATGCTTCCGGCCACGCCCCCTTTTAGTCACATGACACCATTTTTGGAGGACATCCTTAGAATAAGGTTCCGAGTAGGCGTACCAACTTTGGTGTCACTGCTTCAAAGAACTGCTGAGATATGGCTTCATTTCCTGTTTGGCGGCTTTTCTGCAGAATTTGATTGGCTGTACCGGACAAACGGTTTTGAAAATCAAATATCCTTCGATAACTTTTGTGAGGCTTGGTCTGAAGATCATATCTGGTAATTGTGAAGAACATTTGACAAAATTTGTAGGAGGAGTAGGCTTTTAAAGGTTTTTGATAAAACCGGAAACAGCGGAAAATCTATATAACCGGAAATTGACGCCATGGTGTGCATTGCACTCGGCTTGATCCAGGGAATCCAATGGTGCCTCATTTTTGAAAATCGGTCATACGGTTCAAAAGTTGTGTGTGTAAACACAAGTCCAACTTTGACCCGTTGGTGGCGCTGGAGTGGTCTAATGGGAGACATGAAACTTGGTGTAGGTATAGAATCAACTGTCCTTAATGAGTGTGCCAAATTTCACAAAAAGTTGTCGAAGGGTTCTAGGGGCTGCCATTGACTTCCATGGAACAAGAATAATAATAAATATAACTGCAAGCAGTAATGGCGGATTCCTCCAAACATTGCGAACCATTGAAAAATGTATATTCTTGACAAATTGGAACTGTATAGAAAAATCTATGCTGCAGAATTACCAATGGGATACCAAATCTGAAATATAATACCATCAAGATCCACAAGGGCCTTTATTTCAACCCAAGGAGTGAAGGGAGGGGGCTTGGTTAGCCTATCCATTCCAGAAAGCCTTTGTGCTTTAGGGCGTGGAATGTAGCGCCACCTATGGGTAATGGTGGGACAGTTGTGGTGTGGTAATTACCCTTGGTCTATACTTTCAAAAAAGCTCGACCAGAGCATACCCCCCGCTCTCAGGGTACCGAGCTTCAGCTCAGTCATGATGCTGGGATGAATGTAGGCCTACATGTAGAGACCAGGGAGACAGACACACCGGCCAGCTGCCCTGATGGGTCCGTGGTAGATCATTAATGCGGGTTGTATCCTACAACGCTCGTGGCCTCCGAGTAGGACATACTGCTGCTGATAGATCAAGACGTTTGGTGGTGGACACATTGCTGGACGAGAGTGACATTGTCTGCCTTCAAGAAACCTGGATGGCCAAGCAAGATCTGGACAAATTGAACTCCCTACACAAGAACTTTCATGGTGCTGGAGAGTCCACTACCGATCTCAGCATGAGAATGGTTTGTGGGAGGATAGCTGGTGGTGTAGCTATACTGTGGAACATAAAATATGACCCAACGGTAAAGGTGGTGTGGCTTAACGTTGACTGGGCTATTGGGTTGGAGTTTAATCACAATGAAAATAAATGTACTATTGTAAATGTGTACACACCATATGAATCCTATGACCATGAGGATGAATTTCAGAACAGGTTAGCTTTTATTCAGTCCTTCATAGAGGACAATAGTTCATGTTGTGTCTATGTCATGGGTGATTTTAATGCTGACATGTCAGATAAGCGTTTATTCGCACAACATCTGCAGCAGTTCTGTAATGAAACTAAATTAATTATATCAAGCGTTATTGCCTGATACAAGTTTTACCTATATAAGTGAAACGTGGCACACAACTTCCTGGCTAGACCATATTGTAACCACAGCCGATGCTCATGACTCACTGGAAAGTATAGAGATGTGTTATGGGCTGGCCACCACTGATCACGTACCAGTTGCTATGCTGCTAAATGTTGAGAGTGTACCCTTGTTGCTGGCCCCCCAAGAAAACTGGACTGGTCAAAATTGACCAAAGAGGTTATGCACAGATATTCTCTATTAACTGACAGCTTACATAGTGATGTTGCATTTTCTAGGGATGCCCTAATGTGCACGGATATGAACTGCAAGGATAAACATCATGCTGAAAAGCTCTGTGCCATGTATGATGATATTGTCAAATGTCTTTATGCTTTCAGTGAACCTTTTATTAATCACAAGAGTAAGGTCCCTAACGCACGGCCTGTCTGGAATGAGTTTGTGTCTGAGCAACATGCTGCTGCTAGAGAAGCCTTTAGAGTCTGGTCAGAGGCAGGCAGACCCAGACAGGGAGTGCTGCTTGATAACAAAAACCTCACAAATGCTAGATTTAAATATGCACTCGTTTCATTAAGAGAAATGAAAACACAATGAGAGCAGACTCGCTGGCCAGAAAGATGCAAAATAACAATCTTACTGACTTCTGGAAGGAGGTCAAGATCATAAGTAATAACAGAACTTCCCTCCCTTCTGATATCCAAGGGGTTAGTTGTCCAGAGAAGATTGCTGATCTATGGCATGAGCACTACAGTCAACTATTTAATTGTGTTCAAAGTAACACAGTGAGAATTGATAATGAATATAAAGTTATCTCTGCAGACTTGATAGTTAGATCAGTAGATATTTATGATGCCATCCACATGCTAGACAACAACAAAGCTTGTGGTATGGATTGCATTTCTGCAGAGCATCTAAAAAATGCCAGTTATAGACTCAGTCCATTTCTAGCCATGTGTCTCACTGGAATTATGGTTCATGGTGTTCTACCGAACTCTATTATGTCAGTACTGTTAGTGCCTGTTGTTAAAGATAAGGCTGGTAAACTGAACAGCATAGACAACTATCGACCCATTGCATTGGCCAGTATCTTGTCTAAAGTGTTTGAGAGAATGATTTGATTGAAATTGGAAATGTATATTCTGACTGCAGACAATCAGTTTGGTTTTAAAAGAAAACATGGTACTGATTTCTGTATCTATGCTCTGAAGGAGATTGTCTCAGGTACACAAGTCTTAATTCATCTGTATTTTTATGCTTTATTGATGCTTACAAAGCTTTCGATCGAATTTGTCATGAAAAACTGTTTATGAAGCTAATAGCGAGAGGTGTCCCTAAACCTCTTGTGAGGATTTTGGTGTTCTGGTATGCCAATCAAACTTTTCATGTTAAATGGGACAATGTTGTATCAGCTCCTTTCCATGTTGGTAACGGAGTTCGACAAGGAGGAATTTGATTTCCCTTTTTGTTTAATATGGATTTGGACGACTTATCAAGCCAGCTGATTAAGACAAATACAGGCTGTCTTGTTGGTGAATCTATTGTCAATCATCTGATGTACGCAAATGATCTGGTTCCACTCAGCCTGTTGCAACAGATGCTATGGGTGTGCTCTCAGTATGGCTTAGATCATGATATAAAATATAATGCAAAGAAAAGCCACATAATGATAGTCAGAAGTAATCAGGACAGGAAATTAACCTTCCCTACCTTTTATTTATCTGGCAGTCCCCTTGGTGTTTGTGAGGAAATAAAATATCTGGGCCATGTCATTTCTGATGATTGGACAGATGACAACGATATGTATCAACAGCGCTGTCAAATATATTCTCAGGCCAGTATGTTATTAAGGACAATTTCTATGTGCTCAGATTCAGTTAAATGTTCCCTGTTTAGAACCTACATAACACCATTGTACACTGCTCATTTGTGGTCTATGTACAGGAAAAGGAGTATACAGATACTGAAAGTAGCCTACAATGATGCTTTTAGATTGCTACTTAATGTGCCAAGGTGGCATAGTGCTAGTCAGTTGTTTGTGTCTAAGCACGTACCAACCTGTAAGGCAATCCTGAGACAACTGATGTATGGTTTCAATGATGCTTTTAGATTGCTACTTAATGTGCCTAGGTGGCATAGTGCTGGTCAGTTGTTTCTGTCTAAGCACAAACCAACCTGTAAGGCACTCCTGAGACAACTGATGTATGGTTTCATGTGTCGACTGGACAAGTCTGAGAACTGAATAGTAGAGGCTCTGGTCAACCCTCTAAAGAGCTGCTATCGATTACTTGGAACTTAAGACTACATTGGCACAAAAGTCTTCATACTTTTTATGCACTGTATTATCTACGTTTTATGTTTTTGTTTTACTCCCTTTTTCATAGCTCTATGTCTGTTATTTTATGTGGAACTTGGCGTCTGAAATAAAGATTTATATATATATGAATACATATATATATATATATATCAATGTTTCAGGATTTGTATAACTTTTTACCATTGCATACAAAATCGGAAATGCAAGGCCTTTGCTAGAGACTAAGGAATGAGTGGGGGCTTGGTCAGCCCACACTCTCCTGAAATGTTGCGTGTGCGTCTTGCCAAGCCCGCGCGTGTGTAAGTTAAGGCTGAGTGTGTGAGGATGTGGAGCACGCGCGGGCAGGAGGAGGGGAGACATTCATTGGAAATTTGGCTGGAAATTAGCCAAGCAAGCATGTTTCAAATATTCACCAAAAATCGACCTTTGATCTTACAGTCAACTTTTTCACAGATTTGTGTTATAAACATTCTCAAGAGTCTTCATATGAACTTGTGATTGAATCAGAGTATCAGTTTTTGACTGGCTGATGTGTAAAGCATTATTTTAGCGTTAGCGATAAGTTCAATTTGCTTTATATCAATCATTTTTGGAGATATGAAGTTGCCTTTGCACACGGTAACATGTTGTAGTGTCTTCCATCGATATACCAAGTTTCGTGTTGATATCTCAAAGATTTGCTGAGACATGACTTCACATCCTGTTTGGCGGCTTTTCTGATGAATTTGATTGGCTGTACCGGACAAACGGTTGTGAGGATCAAAATTCTTTTTGATAACTTTTGTGATGCTTGGTCTGAAAATCATCTCTGGTAACTTTGAAGAAGATATGACAAAAATTGTAGGAGGAGTAGGCTTTCAAAGGTTTTTGATAAAACCGGAAATAGCGGAAAATCTATATAACCGGAAATTGACGCCATGGGGTGCGTTGAACTCGGCTTGATCCAGGGAATCCAATGGTACCTCATTTTTGAAAATGGGTCATACGGTTCAAAAGTTGCGTGTGTAAACACAAGTCCAACTTTGACCCGTTGGTGGCGCTGGAGTGGTCTAATGGGACACATGAAACTTGGTGTAGGTATAGAATCAACTGTCCTTAATGAGTGTGCCAAATTTCACAAAAAGTTGTCGAAGGGTTCTAGGGGCTGCCATTGACTTCCATGGAACAAGAATAATAATAAATATAACTGCAAGCAGTAATGGCGGATTCCTCCAAACATTGCGAACCATTGAAAAATGTATATTCTTGACAAATTGGAACTGTATAGAAAAATCTATGCTGCAGAATTACCAATGGGATACCAAATCTGAAATATAATACCATCAAGATCCACAAGGGCCTTTATTTCAACCCAAGGAGTGAAGGGAGGGGGCTTGGTTAGCCTATCCATTCCAGAAAGCCTTTGTGCTCTAGGGCGTGGAATGTAGCGCCACCTATGGGTAATGGTGGGACAGTTGTGGTGTGGTAATTACCCTTCAGTCATGATGCTGGGATGAATGTTGGCCTATATGTAGAGACCAGGGAGACAGACACACCGGCCAGCTGCCCTGATGGGTCCGTGGTAGATCATTAATGCGGGTTGTATCCTACAACGCTTGTGGCCTCCGAGTAGGACATACTGCTGCTGATAGATCAAGACGTTTGGTGGTGGACACATTGCTGGACGAGAGTGACATTGTCTGCCTTCAAGAAACCTGGATGGCCAAGCAAGATCTGGACAAATTGAACTCCCTACACAAGAACTTTCATGGTGCTGGAGAGTCCACTACCGATCTCAGCATGAGAATGGTTTGTGGGAGGATAGCTGGTGGTGTAGCTATACTGTGGAACATAAAATATGACCCAACGGTAAAGGTGGTGTGGCTTAACGTTGACTGGGCTATTGGGTTGGAGTTTAATCACAATGAAAATAAATGTACTATTGTAAATGTGTACACACCATATGAATCCTATGACCATGAGGATGAATTTCAGAACAAGTTAGCTTTTATTCAGTCCTTCAAAGAGGACAATAGTTCATGTTGTGTCTATGTCATGGGTGATTTTAATGCTGACATGTCAGATAAGTGTTTATTCGCACAACATCTGCAGCAGTTCTGTAATGAAACTAAATTAATTATATCAAGCGTTATTGCCTGATACAAGTTTTACCTATATAAGTGAAACGTGGCACACAACCTCCTGGCTAGACCATATTGTAACCACAGCCGATGCTCATGACTCACTGGAAAGTATAGAGATGTGTTATGGGCTGGCCACCACTGATCACATACCAGTTGCTATGCTGCTAAATGTTGAGAGTGTACCCTTGTTGCTGGCCCCCCAAGAAAACTGGACTGGTCAAAATTGACCAAAGAGGTTATGCACAGATATTCTCTATTAACTGACAGCTTACATAGTGATGTTGCATTTTCTAGGGATGCCCTAATGTGCACGGATATGAACTGCAAGGATAAACATCATGCTGAAAAGCTCTGTGCCATGTATGATGATATTGTCAAATGTCTTTATGCTTTCAGTGAAGGTTTTATTAATCACAAGAGTAAGGTCCCTAACGCACGGCCTGTCTGGAATGAGTTTGTGTCTGAGCAACATGCTGCTGCTAGAGAAGCCTTTAGAGTCTGGTCAGAGGCAGGCAGACCCAGACAGAGAGTGCTGCTTGATAACAAAAACCTCACAAATGCTAGATTTAAATATGCACTCGTTTCATTAAGAGAAATGAAAACACAATGAGAGCAGACTCGCTGGCCAGAAAGATGCAGAATAACAATCTTACTGACTTCTGGAAGGAGGTCAAGATCATAAATAATAACAGAACTCCCCTCCCTTCTGATATCAAAGGGGTTAGTTGTCCAGAGAAGATTGCTGATCTATGGCATGAGCACTACAGTAAACTATTTAATTGTGTTCAAAGTAACACAGTGAGAATTGATAATCAATATAAAGGTATCTCTGCAGACTTGATAGTTAGATCAGTAGATATTTATGATGCCATCCACATGCTAGACAACAACAAAGCTTGTGGTATGGATTCCATTTCTGCAGAGCATCTAAAAAATGCCAGTTATAGACTCAGTCCATTTCTAGCCATGTGTCTCACTGGAATTATGGTTCATGGTGTTCTACCGAACTCTATTATGTCAGTACTGTTAGTGCCTGTTGTTAAAGATAAGGCTGGTAAACTGAACAGCATAGACAACTATCGACCCATGGCATTGGCCAGTATCTTGTCTAAAGTGTTTGAGAGAATTATTTGATTGAAATTGGAAATGTATATTCTGACTGCAGAAAATCAGTTTGGTTTTAAAAGAAAACATGGTACTGATCTCTGTATCTATGCTCTGAAGGAGATTGTCTCAGGTACACAAGTCTTAATTCATCTGTATTTTTATGCTTTATTGATGCTTACAAAGCTTTCGATCGAATTTGTCATGAAAAACTGTTTATGAAGCTAATAGCGAGAGGTGTCCCTAAACCTCTTGTGAGGATTTTGGTGTTCTGGTATGCCAATCAAACTTTTCATGTTAAATGGGACAATGTCGTATCAGCTGCTTTCCATGTTGGTAACGGATTTCGACAAGGAGGAATTTGATTTCCCTTTTTGTTTAATATGGATATGGACGACTTATCAAGCCAGCTGAATAAGACAAATACAGGCTGTCTTGTTGGTGAATCTATTGTCAATCATCTGATGTACGCAGATTATCTGGTTCCACTCAGCCTGTTGCAACAGATGCTATGGGTGTGCTCTCAGTATGGCTTAGATCATGATATAAAATATAATGCAAAGAAAAGCCACATAATGATAGTCAGAAGTAATCAGGACAGGAAATTAACCTTCCCTACCTTTTATTTATCTGGCAGTCCCCTTGGTGTTTGTGAGGAAATAAAATATCTGCCATGTCATTTCTGATGATTGGACAGATGACAACGATATGTATCAACAGCGCTGTCAAATATATTCTCAGGCCAGTATGTTATTAAGGACGTTTTCTATGTGCTCAGATTCAGTTAAATGTTCCCTGTTTAGAACCTACATAACACCATTGTACACTGCTCATTTGTGGTCTATGTACAGGTAAAGGAGTATACAGATACTGAAAGTAGCCTACAATGATGCTTTTAGATTGCTACTTAATGTGCCAAGGTGGCATAGTGCTAGTCAGTTGTTTGTGTCTAAGCACGTACCAACCTGTAAGGCAATCCTGAGACAACTGATGTATGGTTTCAATGATGCTTTTAGATTGCTACTTAATGTGCCTAGGTGGCATAGTGCTGGTCAGTTGTTTCTGTCTAAGCACGTACCAACCTGTAAGGCACTCCTGAGACAACTGATGTATGGTTTCATGTGTCGACTGGACAAGTCTGAGAACTGAATAGTAGAGGCCCTGGTCAACCCTCTAAAGAGCTGCTATCGATTACTTGGAACTTAAGACTACATTGGCACAAAAGTCTTCATACTTTTTATGCACTGTATTATCTATGTTTTATGTTTTCGTTTTACTCTCTTTTTTATAGCTCTATGTCTGTTATTTTATGTGGAACTTGGCGTCTGAAATAAAGATTTATATATATATAAATACATATATATATATCAATGTTTCAGGATTTGTATAACTTTTTACCATTGCATACAAAATCGGAAATGCAATACTAAAAAGATCAGCTTTTGTTAAGAGATCCAAGATTACAAGATCCACAAGGCCTTGGCTAGAAACCAAGGAATGAGTGGGGGCTTGGTCAGCCCACACTCTCCTGAAATGTTGCGTGTGCGTCTTGCCAAGCCCGCGCGTGTGTAAGTTAAGGCTGAGTGTGTGAGGATGTGGAGCACGCGCGGGCAGGAGGAGGGGAGACATTCATTGGAAATTTGGCTAGAATTTAGCCAAGCAAGCATGTTTCAAATATTCACCAAAAATCGACCTTTGATCTTACAGTCAACTTTTTCACAGATTTGTGTTATAAACATTCTCAAGAGTCTTCATATGAACTTGTGATTGAATCAGAGTATCAGTTTTTGACTGGCTGATGTGTAAAGCATTATTTTAGCGTTAGCGATAAGTTCAATTTGCTTTATATCAATCATTTTTGGAGATATGAAGTTGCCTTTGCACACGGTAACATGTTGTAGTGTCTTCCATCGATATACCAAGTTTCGTGTTGATATCTCAAAGATTTGCTGAGACATGACTTCACATCCTGTTTGGCGGCTTTTCTGATGAATTTGATTGGCTGTACCGGACAAACGGTTGTGAGGATCAAAATTCTTTTCGATAACTTTTGTGACGCTTGGTCTGAAGATCATCTCTGGTAACTTTGAAGAAGATATGACAAAAATTGTAGGAGGAGTAGGCTTTCAAAGGTTTTTGATAAAACCGGAAGTAGCGGAAAATCTATATAACCGGAAATTGACGCCATGGGGTGCGTTGAACTCGGCTTGAACCAGGGAATCCAATGGTACCTCATTTTTGAAAATGGGTCATACGGTTCAAAAGTTGCGTGTGTAAACACAAGTCCAACTTTGACCCGTTGGTGGCGCTGGAGTGGTCTAATGGGAGACATGAAACTTGGTGTAGGTATAGAATCAACTGTCCTTAATGAGTGTGCCAAATTTCACAAAAAGTTGTCGAAGGGTTCTAGGGGCTGCCATTGACTTCCATGGAACAAGAATAATAATAATAATAAAACTAACAATAACAATAGGTTTCCTCCTGACGGAGGAATCCTAAATATAACTGCAAGCAGTAATGGCGGATTCCTCCAAACATTGCGAACCATTGAAAAATGTATATTCTTGACAAATTGGAACTGTATAGAAAAATCTATGCTGCAGAATTACCAATGGGATACCAAATCTGAAATATAATACCATCAAGATCCACAAGGGCCTTTATTTCAACCCAAGGAGTGAACGGAGGGGGCTTGGTTAGCCTATCCATTCCAGAAAGCCTTTGTGCTTTAGGGCGTGGAATGTAGCGCCACATATGGGTAATGGTGGGACAGTTGTGGTTTGGTAATTACCCTTGGTCTATACTTTCAAAAAAGCTCGACCAGAGCATACCCCCCGCTCTCAGGGTACCGAGCTTCAGCTCAGTCATGATGCTGGGATGAATGTAGGCCTATATGTAGAGACCAGGGAGACAGACACACCGGCCAGCTGCCCTGATGGGTCCGTGGTAGATCATTAATGCGGGTTGTATCCTACAACGCTCGTGGCCTCCGAGTAGGACATACTGCTGCTGATAGATCAAGACGTTTGGTGGTGGACACATTGCTGGACGAGAGTGACATTGTCTGCCTTCAAGAAACCTGGATGGCCAAGCAAGATCTGGACAAATTGAACTCCCTACACAAGATGTTTCATGGTGCTGGAGAGTCCACTACCGATCTCAGCATGAGAATGGTTTGTGGGAGGATAGCTGGTGGTGTAGCTATACTGTGGAACATAAAATATGACCCAACGGTAAAGGTGGTGTGGCTTAACGTTGACTGTGCTATTGGGTTGGAGTTTAATCACAATGAAAATAAATGTACTATTGTAAATGTGTACACACCATATGAATCCTATGACCATGAGGATGAATTTCAGAACAGGTTAGCTTTTATTCAGTCCTTCATAGAGGACAATAGTTCATGTTGTGTCTATGTCATGGGTGATTTTAATGCTGACATGTCAGATAAGCGTTTATTCACACAACATCTGCAGCAGTTCTGTAATTAAACTAAATTAATTATATCAAGCGTTATTGCCTGATACAAGTTTTACCTATATAAGTGAAACGTGGCACACAACTTCCTGGCTAGACCATATTGTAACCACAGCCGATGCTCATGACTCACTGGAAAGTATAGAGATGTGTTATGGGCTGGCCACCACTGATCACATACCAGTTGCTATGCTGCTAAATGTTGAGAGTGTACCCTTGTTGCTGGCCCCCCAAGAAAACTGGACTGGTCAAAATTGACCAAAGAGGTTATGCACAGATATTCTCTATTAACTGACAGCTTACATAGTGATGTTGCATTTTCTAGGGATGCCCTAATGTGCACGGATATGAACTGCAAGGATAAACATCATGCTGAAAAGCTCTGTGCCATGTATGATGATATTGTCAAATGTCTTTATGCTTCCAGTGAACCTTTTATTAATCACAAGAGTAAGGTCCCTAACGCACGGCCTGTCTGGAATGAGTTTGTGTCTGAGCAACATGCTGCTGCTAGAGAAGCCTTTAGAGTCTGGTCAGAGGCAGGCAGACCCAGACAGGGAGTGCTGCTTGATAACAAAAACCTCACAAATGCTAGATTTAAATATGCACTTGTTTCATTAAGAGAAATGAAAACACAATTATAGCAGACTCGCTGGCCAGAAGATCATAAATAATAACAGAACTCCCCTCCCTTCTGATATCAAAGGGGTTAGTTGTCCAAAGAAGATTGCTGATCTATGGCATGAGCACTACAGTAAACTATTTAATTGTGTTAAAAGTAACACAGTGAGAATTGATAATGAATATAAAGGTATCTCTGCAGACTTGATAGTTAGATCAGTAGATATTTATGATGCCATCCACATGCTAGACAACAACAAAGCTTGTGGTATGGATTGCATTTCTGCAGAGCATCTAAAAAATGCCAGTTATAGACTCAGTCCATTTCTAGCCATGTGTCTCACTGGAATTATGGTTCATGGTGTTCTACCGAACTCTATTATGTCAGTACTGTTAGTGCCTGTTGTTAAAGATAAGGCTGGTAAACTGAAAAGCATAGACAGCTATCGACCCATTGCATTGGCCAGTATCTTGTCTAAAGTGTTTGAGAGAATTATTTGATTGAAATTGGAAATGTATATTCTGACTGCAGACAATCAGTTTGGTTTTAAAAGAAAACATGGTACTGATCTCTGTATCTATGCTCTGAAGGAGATTGTCTCAGGTACACAAGTCTTAATTCATCTGTATTTTTATGCTTTATTGATGCTTACAAAGCTTTCGATCGAATTTGTCATGAAAAACTGTTTATGAAGCTAATAGCGAGAGGTGTCCCTAAACCTCTTGTGAGGATTTTGGTGTTCTGGTATGCCAATCAAACTTTTCATGTTAAATGGGACAATGTTGTATCAGCTCCTTTCCATGTTGGTAACGGAGTTCGACAAGGAGGAATTGGATTTCCCTTTTTGTTGAATATGGATATGGACGACTTGTCAAGCCAGCTGAATAAGACAAATACAGGCTGTCTTGTTGGTGAATCTATTGTCAATCATCTGATGTACGCAAATGATCTGGTTCCACTCAGCCTGTTGCAACAGATGCTATGGGTGTGCTCTCAGTATGGCTTAGATCATGATATAAAATATAATGCAAAGAAAAGCCACATTATGATAGTCAGAAGTAATCAGGACAGGAAATTAACCTTCCCTACCTTTTATTTATCTGGCAGTCCCCTTGGTGTTTGTGAGGAAATAAAATATCTGGGCCATGTCATTTCTGATGATTGGACAGATGACAACGATATGTATCAACAGCGCTGTCAAATGTATTCTCAGGCCAGTATGTTATTAAGGACGTTTTCTATGTGCTCAGATTCAGTTAAATGTTCCCTGTTTAGAACCTACATAACACCATTGTACACTGCTCATTTGTGGTCTATGTACAGGAAAAGGAGTATACAGATACTGAAAGTAGCCTACAATGATGCTTTTAGATTGCTACTTAATGTGCCAAGGTGGCATAGTGCTAGTCAGTTGTTAGTGTCTAAGCACGTACCAACCTGTAAGGCAATCCTGAGACAACTGATGTAGGGTTTCAATGATGCTTTTAGATTGCTACTTAATGTGCCTAGGTGGCATAGTGCTGGTCAGTTGTTTCTGTCAAAGCACGTACCAACCTGTAAGGCACTCCTGACAAAACTGATGTACGGTTTCATGTGTTGACTGGACAAGTCTGAGAACTGAATAGTAGAGGCTCTGGTCAACCCTCTAAAGAGCTGCTATCGATTACTTGGAACTTAAGACTACATTGGCACAAAAGTCTTCATACTTTTTATGCACTGTATTATCTATGTTTTATGTTTTTGTTTTACTCTCTTTTTTATAGCTCTATGTCTGTTATTTTATGTGGAACTTGGCGTCTGAAATAAAGATTTATATATATATATATAAATACATATATATATATATCAATGTTTCAGGATTTGTATAACTTTTTACCATTGCATACAAAATCGGAAATGCAATACCAAAAAGATCAGCTTTTGTTAAGAGATCCAAGATTACAAGATCCACAAGGCCTTTGCTAGAGACTAAGGAATGAGTGGGGGCTTGGTCAGCCCACACTCTTCTGAAATGTTGCGTGTGCGTCTTGCCAAGCCCGCGCGTGTGTAAGTTAAGGCTGAGTGTGTGAGGATGTGGAGCACGCGCGGGCAGGAGGAGGGGAGACATTCATTGGAACTTTGGCTAGAAATTAGCCAAGCAAGCATGTTTCAAATATTCACCAAAAATCGACCTTTGATCTTACAGTCAACTTTTTCACAGATTTGTGTTATAAACATTCTCAAGAGTCTTCATATGAACTTGTGATTGAATCAGAGTATCAGTTTTTGACTGGCTGATGTGTAAAGCATTATTTTAGCGTTAGCGATAAGTTCAATTTGCTTTATATCAATCATTTTTGGAGATATGAAGTTGCCTTTGCACACGGTAACATGTTGTAGTGTCTTCCATCGATATACCAAGTTTCGTGTTGATATCTCAAAGATTTGCTGAGACATGACTTCACATCCTGTTTGGCGGCTTTTCTGATGAATTTGATTGGCTGTACCGGACAAACGGTTGTGAGGATCAAAATTATTTTCGATAACTTTTGTGAGGCTTGGTCTGAAGATCGTCTCTGGTAACTTTGAAAAAGATATGACAAAAATTGTAGGAGGAGTAGGCTTTCAAAGGTTTTTGATAAAACCGGAAATAGCGGAAAATCTATATAACCGGAAATTGACGCCATGGTGTGCATTGAACTCGGCTTGATCCAGGGAATCCAAAGGTACCTCATTTTTGAAAATGGGTCATACGGTTCAAAAGTTGCGTGTGTAAACACAAGTCCAACTTTGACCCGTTGGTGGCGCTGGAGTGGTCTAATGGGAGACATGAAACTTGGTGTAGGTATAGAATCAACTGTCCTTAATGAGTGTGCCAAATTTCACAAAAAGTTGTCGAAGGGTTCTAGGGGCTGCCATTGACTTCCATGGAACAAGAATAATAATAATAAATATAACTGCAAGCAGTAATGGCGGATTCCTCCAAACATTGCGAACCATTGAAAAATGTATATTCTTGACAAATTGGAACTGTATAGAAAAATCTATGCTGCAGAATTACCAATGGGATACCAAATCTGAAATATAATACCATCAAGATCCACAAGGGCCTTTATTTCAACTCAAGGAGTGAAGGGAGGGGGCTTGGTTAGCCTATCCATTCCAGAAAGCCTTTGTGCTTTAGGGCGTGGAATGTAGCGCCACATATGGGTAATGGTGGGACAGTTGTGGTTTGGTAATTACCCTTGGTCTATACTTTCAAAAAAGCTCGACCAGAGAATACCCCCCGCTCTCAGGGTACCGAGCTTCAGCTCAGTCATGATGCTGGGATGAATGTAGGCCTATATGTAGAGACCAGGGAGACAGACACACCGGCCAGCTGCCCTGATGGGTCCGTGGTAGATCATTAATGCGGGTTGTATCCTACAACGCTCGTGGCCTCCGAGTAGGACATACTGCTGCTGATAGATCAAGACGTTTGGTGGTGGACACATTGCTGGGCGAGAGTGACATTGTCTGCCTTCAAGAAACCTGGATGACCAAGCAAGATCTGGACAAATTGAACTCCCTACACAAGAACTTTCATGGTGCTGGAGAGTCCACTACCGATCTCAGCATGAGAATGGTTTGTGGGAGGATAGCTGGTGGTGTAGCTATACTGTGGAACATTAAATATGACCCAACGGTAAAGGTGGTGTGGCTTAACGTTGACTGGGCTATTGGGTTGGAGTTTAATCACAATGAAAATAAATGTACTATTGTAAATGTGTACACACCATATGAATCCTATGACCATGAGGATGAATTTCAGAACAGGTTAGCTTTTATTCAGTCCTTCATAGAGGACAATAGTTCATGTTGTGTCTATGTCATGGGTGATTTTAATGCTGACATGTCAGATAAGCGTTTTTTTTCGCACAACATCTGCAGCAGTTCTGTAATGAAACTAAATTAATGATATCAAGCGTTATTGCCTGATACAAGTTTTACCTATATAAGTGAAACGTGGCACACAACTTCCTGGCTAGACCATATTGTAACCACAGCCGATGCTCATGACTCACTGGAAAGTATAGAGATGTGTTATGGGCTGGCCACCACTGATCACATACCAGTTGCTATGCTGCTAAATGTTGAGAGTGTACCCTTGTTGCTGGCCCCCCAAGAAAACTGGACTGGTCAAAATTGACCAAAGAGGTTATGCACAGATATTCTCTATTAACTGACAGCTTACATAGTGATGTTGCATTTTCTAGGGATGCCCTAATGTGCACGGATATGAACTGCAAGGATAAACATCATGCTGAAAAGCTCTGTGCCATGTATGATGATATTGTCAAATGTCTTTATGCTTCCAGTGAACCTTTTATTAATCACAAGAGTAAGGTCCCTAACGCACGGCCTGTCTGGAATGAGTTTGTGTCTGAGCAACATGCTGCTGCTAGAGAAGCCTTTAGAGTCTGGTCAGAGGCAGGCAGACCCAGACAGGGAGTGCTGCTTGATAACAAAAACCTCACAAATGCTAGATTTAAATATGCACTCGTTTCATTAAGAGAAATGAAAACACAATGAGAGCAGACTCGCTGGCCAGAAAGATGCAGAATAACAATCTTACTGACTTCTGGAAGGAGGTCAAGATCATCAATAATAACAGAACTCCCCTCCCTTCTGATATCAAAGGGGTTAGTTGTCCAGAGAAGATTGCTGATCTATGGCATGAGCACTACAGTAAACTATTTAATTGTGTTAAAGGTAACACAGTGAGAATTGATAATGAATATAAAGGTATCTCTGCAGACTTGATAGTTAGATCAGTAGATATTTATGATGCCATCCACATGCTAGACAACAAGAAAGCTTGTGGTATGGATTGCATTTCTGCAGAGCATCTAAAAAATGCCAGTTATAGACTCAGTCCATTTCTAGCCATGTGTCTCACTGGAATTATGGTTCATGGTGTTCTACCGAACTCTATTATGTCAGTACTGTTAGTGCCTGTTGTTAAAGATAAGGCTGGTAAACTGAACAGCATAGACAACTATCGACCCATTGCATTGGCCAGTATCTTGTCTAAAGTGTTTGAGAGAATTATTTGATTGAAATTGGAAATGTATATTCTGACTGCAGAAAATCAGTTTGGTTTTAAAAGAAAACATGGTACTGATCTCTGTATCTATGCTCTGAAGGAGATTGTCTCAGGTACACAAGTCTTAATTCATCTGTATTTTTATGCTTTATTGATGCTTACAAAGCTTTCGATCGAATTTGTCATGAAAAACTGTTTATGAAGCTAATAGTGAGAGGTGTCCCTAAACCTCTTGTGAGTATTTTGGTGTTCTGGTATGCCAATCAAACTTTTCATGTTAAATGGGACAATGTTGTATCAGCTCCTTTCCATGTTGGTAACGGAGTTCGACAAGGAGGAATTTGACTTCCCTTTTTGTTTAATATGGATATGGACGACTTATCAAGCCAGCTGAATAAGACAAATACAGGCTGTCTTGTTGGTGAATCTATTGTCAATCATCTGATGTACGCAAATGATCTGGTTCCACTCAGCCTGTTGCAACAGATGCTATGGGTGTGCTCTCAGTATGGCTTAGATCATGATATAAAATATAATGCAAAGAAAAGCCACATAATGATAGTCAGAAGTAATCAGGACAGGAAATTAACCTTCCCTACCTTTTATTTATCTGGCAGTCCCCTTGGTGTTTGTGAGGAAATAAAATATCTGGGCCATGTCATTTCTGATGATTGGACAGATGACAACGATATGTATCAACAGCGCTGTCAAATATATTCTCAGGCCAGTATGTTATTAAGGACATTTTCTATGTGCTCAGATTCAGTTAAATGTTCCCTGTTTAGAACCTACATAACACCATTGCACACTGCTCATTTGTGGTCTATGTACAGGAAAAGGAGTATACAGATACTGAAAGTAGCCTACAATGATGCTTTTAGATTGCTACTTAATGTGCCAAGGTGGCATAGTGCTAGTCAGTTGTTTGTGTCTAAGCACGTACCAACCTGTAAGGCAATCCTGAGACAACTGATGTATGGTTTCAATGATGCTTTTAGATTGCTACTTAATGTGCCTAGGTGGCATAGTGCTGGTCAGTTGTTTCTGTCTAAGCACGTACCAACCTGTAAGGCACTCCTGAGACAACTGATGTATGGTTTCATGTGTCGACTGGACAAGTCTGAGAACTGAATAGTAGAGGCCCTGGTCAACCCTCTAAAGAGCTGCTATCGATTACTTGGAACTTAAGACTACATTGGCACAAAAGTCTTCATACTTTTTATGCACTGTATTATCTATGTTTTATGTTTTCGTTTTACTCTCTTTTTTAGAGCTCTATGTCTGTTATTTTATGTGGAACTTGGCGTCTGAAATAAAGATTTATATATATATAAATACATATATATATATATCAATGTTTCAGGATTTGTATAACTTTTTACCATTGGATACAAAATCGGAAATGCAATACTAAAAAGATCAGCTTTTGTTAAGAGATCCAAGATTACAAGATCCACAAGGCCTTTGCTAGAAACCAAGGAATGAGTGGGGGCTTGGTCAGCCCACACTCTCCTGAAATGTTGCGTGTGCGTCTTGCCAAGCCCGCGCGTGTGTAAGTTAAGGCTGAGTGTGTGAGGATGTGGAGCACGCGCGGGCAGGAGGAGGGGAGACATTCATTGGAAATTTGGCTTGAAATTAGCCAAGCAAGCATGTTTCAAATATTCACCAAAAATCAACCTTTGATCTTACAGTCAACTTTTTCACAGATTTGTGTTATAAACATTCTCAAGAGTCTTCATATGAACTTGTGATTGAATCAGAGTATCAGTTTTTGACTGGCTGATGTGTAAAGCATTATTTTAGCGTTAGCGATAAGTTCAATTTGCTTTATATCAATCATTTTTGGAGATATGAAGT
The DNA here is from genome assembly GCF_021917145.1 of Hypomesus transpacificus. Classification (NCBI taxonomy): domain Eukaryota; kingdom Metazoa; phylum Chordata; class Actinopteri; order Osmeriformes; family Osmeridae; genus Hypomesus; species Hypomesus transpacificus. The sequence goes on along the minus strand of NW_025813702.1, from coordinate 7,076 downwards.
TGCCTTTGCACACGGTAACATGTTGTAGTGTCTTCCATCGATATACCAAGTTTCGTGTTGATATCTCAAAGATTTGCTGAGACATGACTTCACATCCTGTTTGGCGGCTTTTCTGATGAATTTGATTGGCTGTACCGGACAAACGGTTGCGAGGATCAAAATTCTTTTCAATAACTTTTGTGAGGCTTGGTCTGAAGATCATCTCTGGTAACTTTGAAGAAGATATGACAAAAATTGTAGGAGGAGTAGGCTTTCAAAGGTTTTTGATAAAACCGGAAATAGCGGAAAATCTATATAACCGGAAATTGACGCCATGGGGTGCGTTGAACTCGGCTTGATCCAGGGAATCCAATGGTACCTCATTTTTGAAAATGGGTCATACGGTTCAAAAGTTGCGTGTGTAAACACAAGTCCAACTTTGACCCGTTGGTGGCGCTGGAGTGGTCTAATGGGAGACATGAAACTTGGTGTAGGTATAGAATCAACTGTCTTTAATGAGTGTGCCAAATTTCACAAAAAGTTGTCGAAGGGTTCTAGGGGCTGCCATTGACTTCCATGGAACAAGAATAATAATAATAATAAAACTAACAATAACAATAGGTTTCCTCCTGACGGAGGAATCCTAATAAATATAACTGCAAGCAGTAATGGCGGATTCCTCCAAACATTGCGAACCATTGAAAAATGTATATTCTTGACAAATTGGAACTGTATAGAAAAATCTATGCTGCAGAATTACCAATGGGATACCAAATCTGAAATATAATACCATCAAGATCCACAAGGGCCTTTATTTCAACCCAAGGAGTGAAGGGAGGGGGCTTGGTTAGCCTATCCATTCCAGAAAGCCTTTGTGCTCTAGGGCGTGGAATGTAGCGCCACCTATGGGTAATGGTGGGACAGTTGTGGTGTGGTAATTACCCTTCAGTCATGATGCTGGGATGAATGTTGGCCTATATGTAGAGACCAGGGAGACAGACACACCGGCCAGCTGCCCTGATGGGTCCGTGGTAGATCATTAATGCGGGTTGTATCCTACAACGCTTGTGGCCTCCGAGTAGGACATACTGCTGCTGATAGATCAAGACGTTTGGTGGTGGACACATTGCTGGACGAGAGTGACATTGTCTGCCTTCAAGAAACCTGGATGGCCAAGCAAGATCTGGACAAATTGAACTCCCTACACAAGAACTTTCATGGTGCTGGAGAGTCCACTACCGATCTCAGCATGAGAATGGTTTGTGGGAGGATAGCTGGTGGTGTAGCTATACTGTGGAACATAAAATATGACCCAACGGTAAAGGTGGTGTGGCTTAACGTTGACTGGGCTATTGGGTTGGAGTTTAATCACAATGAAAATAAATGTACTATTGTAAATGTGTACACACCATATGAATCCTATGACCATGAGGATGAATTTCAGAACAAGTTAGCTTTTATTCAGTCCTTCAAAGAGGACAATAGTTCATGTTGTGTCTATGTCATGGGTGATTTTAATGCTGACATGTCAGATAAGTGTTTATTCGCACAACATCTGCAGCAGTTCTGTAATGAAACTAAATTAATTATATCAAGCGTTATTGCCTGATACAAGTTTTACCTATATAAGTGAAACGTGGCACACAACCTCCTGGCTAGACCATATTGTAACCACAGCCGATGCTCATGACTCACTGGAAAGTATAGAGATGTGTTATGGGCTGGCCACCACTGATCACATACCAGTTGCTATGCTGCTAAATGTTGAGAGTGTACCCTTGTTGCTGGCCCCCCAAGAAAACTGGACTGGTCAAAATTGACCAAAGAGGTTATGCACAGATATTCTCTATTAACTGACAGCTTACATAGTGATGTTGCATTTTCTAGGGATGCCCTAATGTGCACGGATATGAACTGCAAGGATAAACATCATGCTGAAAAGCTCTGTGCCATGTATGATGATATTGTCAAATGTCTTTATGCTTTCAGTGAAGGTTTTATTAATCACAAGAGTAAGGTCCCTAACGCACGGCCTGTCTGGAATGAGTTTGTGTCTGAGCAACATGCTGCTGCTAGAGAAGCCTTTAGAGTCTGGTCAGAGGCAGGCAGACCCAGACAGAGAGTGCTGCTTGATAACAAAAACCTCACAAATGCTAGATTTAAATATGCACTCGTTTCATTAAGAGAAATGAAAACACAATGAGAGCAGACTCGCTGGCCAGAAAGATGCAGAATAACAATCTTACTGACTTCTGGAAGGAGGTCAAGATCATAAATAATAACAGAACTCCCCTCCCTTCTGATATCAAAGGGGTTAGTTGTCCAGAGAAGATTGCTGATCTATGGCATGAGCACTACAGTAAACTATTTAATTGTGTTCAAAGTAACACAGTGAGAATTGATAATCAATATAAAGGTATCTCTGCAGACTTGATAGTTAGATCAGTAGATATTTATGATGCCATCCACATGCTAGACAACAACAAAGCTTGTGGTATGGATTCCATTTCTGCAGAGCATCTAAAAAATGCCAGTTATAGACTCAGTCCATTTCTAGCCATGTGTCTCACTGGAATTATGGTTCATGGTGTTCTACCGAACTCTATTATGTCAGTACTGTTAGTGCCTGTTGTTAAAGATAAGGCTGGTAAACTGAACAGCATAGACAACTATCGACCCATGGCATTGGCCAGTATCTTGTCTAAAGTGTTTGAGAGAATTATTTGATTGAAATTGGAAATGTATATTCTGACTGCAGAAAATCAGTTTGGTTTTAAAAGAAAACATGGTACTGATCTCTGTATCTATGCTCTGAAGGAGATTGTCTCAGGTACACAAGTCTTAATTCATCTGTATTTTTATGCTTTATTGATGCTTACAAAGCTTTCGATCGAATTTGTCATGAAAAACTGTTTATGAAGCTAATAGCGAGAGGTGTCCCTAAACCTCTTGTGAGGATTTTGGTGTTCTGGTATGCCAATCAAACTTTTCATGTTAAATGGGACAATGTCGTATCAGCTGCTTTCCATGTTGGTAACGGATTTCGACAAGGAGGAATTTGATTTCCCTTTTTGTTTAATATGGATATGGACGACTTATCAAGCCAGCTGAATAAGACAAATACAGGCTGTCTTGTTGGTGAATCTATTGTCAATCATCTGATGTACGCAGATTATCTGGTTCCACTCAGCCTGTTGCAACAGATGCTATGGGTGTGCTCTCAGTATGGCTTAGATCATGATATAAAATATAATGCAAAGAAAAGCCACATAATGATAGTCAGAAGTAATCAGGACAGGAAATTAACCTTCCCTACCTTTTATTTATCTGGCAGTCCCCTTGGTGTTTGTGAGGAAATAAAATATCTGCCATGTCATTTCTGATGATTGGACAGATGACAACGATATGTATCAACAGCGCTGTCAAATATATTCTCAGGCCAGTATGTTATTAAGGACGTTTTCTATGTGCTCAGATTCAGTTAAATGTTCCCTGTTTAGAACCTACATAACACCATTGTACACTGCTCATTTGTGGTCTATGTACAGGTAAAGGAGTATACAGATACTGAAAGTAGCCTACAATGATGCTTTTAGATTGCTACTTAATGTGCCAAGGTGGCATAGTGCTAGTCAGTTGTTTGTGTCTAAGCACGTACCAACCTGTAAGGCAATCCTGAGACAACTGATGTATGGTTTCAATGATGCTTTTAGATTGCTACTTAATGTGCCTAGGTGGCATAGTGCTGGTCAGTTGTTTCTGTCTAAGCACGTACCAACCTGTAAGGCACTCCTGAGACAACTGATGTATGGTTTCATGTGTCGACTGGACAAGTCTGAGAACTGAATAGTAGAGGCCCTGGTCAACCCTCTAAAGAGCTGCTATCGATTACTTGGAACTTAAGACTACATTGGCACAAAAGTCTTCATACTTTTTATGCACTGTATTATCTATGTTTTATGTTTTCGTTTTACTCTCTTTTTTATAGCTCTATGTCTGTTATTTTATGTGGAACTTGGCGTCTGAAATAAAGATTTATATATATATAAATACATATATATATATCAATGTTTCAGGATTTGTATAACTTTTTACCATTGCATACAAAATCGGAAATGCAATACTAAAAAGATCAGCTTTTGTTAAGAGATCCAAGATTACAAGATCCACAAGGCCTTGGCTAGAAACCAAGGAATGAGTGGGGGCTTGGTCAGCCCACACTCTCCTGAAATGTTGCGTGTGCGTCTTGCCAAGCCCGCGCGTGTGTAAGTTAAGGCTGAGTGTGTGAGGATGTGGAGCACGCGCGGGCAGGAGGAGGGGAGACATTCATTGGAAATTTGGCTAGAAATTAGCCAAGCAAGCATGTTTCAAATATTCACCAAAAATCGACCTTTGATCTTACAGTCAACTTTTTCACAGATTTGTGTTATAAACATTCTCAAGAGTCTTCATATGAACTTGTGATTGAATCAGAGTATCAGTTTTTGACTGGCTGATGTGTAAAGCATTATTTTAGCGTTAGCGATAAGTTCAATTTGCTTTATATCAATCATTTTTGGAGATATGAAGTTGCCTTTGCACACGGTAACATGTTGTAGTGTCTTCCATCGATATACCAAGTTTCGTGTTGATATCTCAAAGATTTGCTGAGACATGACTTCACATCCTGTTTGGCGGCTTTTCTGATGAATTTGATTGGCTGTACCGGACAAACGGTTGTGAGGATCAAAATTCTTTTCGATAACTTTTGTGACGCTTGGTCTGAAGATCATCTCTGGTAACTTTGAAGAAGATATGACAAAAATTGTAGGAGGAGTAGGCTTTCAAAGGTTTTTGATAAAACCGGAAGTAGCGGAAAATCTATATAACCGGAAATTGACGCCATGGGGTGCGTTGAACTCGGCTTGAACCAGGGAATCCAATGGTACCTCATTTTTGAAAATGGGTCATACGGTTCAAAAGTTGCGTGTGTAAACACAAGTCCAACTTTGACCCGTTGGTGGCGCTGGAGTGGTCTAATGGGAGACATGAAACTTGGTGTAGGTATAGAATCAACTGTCCTTAATGAGTGTGCCAAATTTCACAAAAAGTTGTCGAAGGGTTCTAGGGGCTGCCATTGACTTCCATGGAACAAGAATAATAATAAATATAACTGCAAGCAGTAATGGCGGATTCCTCCAAACATTGCGAACCATTGAAAAATGTATATTCTTGACAAATTGGAACTGTATAGAAAAATCTATACTGCAGAATTACCGATGGGATACCAAATCTGAAATATAATACCATCAAGATCCACAAGGGCCTTTATTTCAACCCAAGGAGTGAAGGGAGGGGGCTTGGTTAGCCTATCCATTCCAGAAAGCCTTTGTGCTTTAGGGCGTGGAATGTAGCGCCACCTATGGGTAATGGTGGGACAGTTGTGGTGTGGTAATTACCCTTGGTCTATACTTTCAAAAAAGCTCGACCAGAGCATACCCCCCCGCTCTCAGGGTACCGAGCTTCAGCTCAGTCATGATGCTCGGATGGATGTAGGCATATATGTAGAGACCAGGGAGACAGACACACCGGCCAGCTGCCCTGATGGGTCCGTGGTAGATCATTAATGCGGGTTGTATCCTACAACGCTCGTGGCCTCCGAGTAGGACATACTGCTGCTGATAGATCAAGACGTTTGGTGGTGGACGCATTGCTGGACGAGAGTGACATTGTCTGCCTTCAAGAAACCTGGATGGCCAAGCAAGATCTGGACAAATTGAACTCCCTACACAAGAACTTTCATGGTGCTGGAGAGTCCACTATCAATCTCAGCATGAGAATGGTTTGTGGGAGGATAGCTGGTGGTGTGGCTATACTGTGGAACATAAAATATGACCCAACGGTAAAGGTGGTGTGGCTTAACGTTGACTGGGCTATTGGGTTGGAGTTTAATCACAATGAAAATAAATTTACTATTGTAAATGTGTACACACCATATGAATCCTATGACCATGAGGATGAATTTCAGAACAGGTTAGCTTTTATTCAGTCCTTCATAGAGGACAATAGTTCATGTTGTGTCTATGTCATGGGTGATTTTAATGCTGACATGTCAGATATGTGTTTATTCGCACAACATCTGCAGCAGTTCTGTAATGAAACTAAATTAATGATATCAAGCGTTATTGCCTGATACAAGTTTTACCTATATAAGTGAAACGTGGCACACAACTAACGCACGGCCTGTCTGGAATGAGTTTGTGTCTGAGCAACATGCTGCTGCTAGAGAAGCCTTTAGAGTCTGGTCAGAGGCAGGCAGACCCAGACAGGGAGTGCTGCTTGATAACAAAAACCTCACAAATGCTAGATTTAAATATGCACTCGTTTCATTAAGAGAAATGAAAACACAATGAGAGCAGACTCGCTGGCCAGAAAGATGCAGAATAACAATCTTACTGACTTCTGAAAGGAGGTCAAGATCATAAATAATAACAGAACTCCCCTCCCTTCTGATATCAAAGGGGTTAGTTGTCCAGAGAAGATTGCTGATCTATGGCATGAGCACTACAGTAAACTATTTAATTGTGTTAAAAGTAACACAGTGAGAATTGATAATGAATATAAAGGTATCTCTGCAGACTTAATAGTTAGATCAGTAGATATTTATGATGCCATCCACATGCTAGACAACAACAACGCTTGTGGTATGGATTGCATTTCTGCAGAGCATCTAAAAAATGCCAGTTATAGACTCAGTCCATTACTAGCCATGTGTCTCACTGGAATTATGGTTCATGGTGTTCTACCGAACTCAATCATGTCAGTACTGTTAGTGCCTGTTGTTAAAGATAAGGCTGGTAAACTGAACAGCATAGACAACTATCGACCCATTGCATTGGCCAGTATCTTGTCTAAAGTGTTTGAGAGAATTATTTGATTGAAATTGGAAATGTATATTCTGACTGCAGAAAATCAGTTTGGTTTTTTAAAAGAAAACATGGTACTGATCTCTGTATCTATGCTCTGAAGGAGATTGTCTCAGGTACACAAGTCTTAATTCATCTGTATTTTTATGCTTTATTGATGCTTACAAAGCTTTCGATCGAATTTGTCATGAA